>NC_083239.1:21013603-21316634 GCF_032191835.1 Heteronotia binoei | reverse complement strand
AAACCCAATCTTGCAAACACATTTAGCAGGGCTTCCGCCACTGTCTTAGCCTCAATGTCCTTAAGTGGAACCGCTTCTGGAAACTTGGTGGCATAGTCTATGATGGTAAGGATGTACTTGTTTCCCCTCCTGGTCACTCTGGAGATAGGACCAAAGATATCTACTCCTATCTTCCCAAAGGCTTCTGTGACTATAGGGACTGGCTGTAATAGACCTTCGGTTTTATCTAGGGCTTTCCCCACCAGTTGGCAGGCCTGACATGATTTACAAAAAGCCCTTATGTCCTTGCCCATATTTGGCCAAAAGAACTGTTCTTGCACTCGGTCCCTTGTCTTATTGATGCCAAGATGAGAGGCCATGGGTGATGCATGAGCCAAATCCAACACTTGCATCCTATACTTTCTTGGCAGGACTAATTGCTTCTTTCTTTCCCATACTACGCTATGTTTTCTTTTTAACGCTACCCGGTATAGTTTTTGGTCTATCACTTTAAATTGGCACGGGTGTTCAATTGTGATCTCAGTATCACTCACCCCAGCTCTCTGCCATAGTTCCTTCAGGCTGTCACCCTGTTGCTGTTCTCTGAGGAATTCTGCAGCAGGGATGGTCTGCAACACTCCTCTTCTTCTGGTTGCTGTACCAACACATCAGCTGCTGGCTCTGGCTTGCTTCTTGTAACAATGTTTACTGGATTAGCTTGCTGTCTCTTTAATTCAGAAGCTAAATCATTGCCCACTAAAAGCAAGGTTCCTATATCATTTAGGATTCCCACTATCCAATCACCTTGGAACTCTCTGTACTCGATAGGAACTTCTGCTAGGGCCACTTCAAATGCAGGTCCTCTAATGCCTTTTATGGTGTAGGTTTTCCCAGGTAGATACTGATGCCTTTGTACTAATCCTGGTTGTATCAGGGAAACCTGCACCCCTGTGTCTCTATAAGCCTTGACTTCCTGGTCATTTACTGTCACAGTCTCAGTATACTCCTCACTCAAGCATTCCTGCACCTTCCATACTTTCAGAACACTAGTGGGTCTTTCTGGTGATGTGTTCTCTGGAAGTGAGGGGTTTGTATCTACTTCTTGCTTTTGACACTGCACCACTTTAACTGTTTTAGCTGGTGGTGTCTTTTTCCCTTTTTCCCTTCTTGGGCAAGATCTAGCATAATGCCCTATTTCTCTGCATTGGAAACAAGCAGCCTGAGTCTTTCTGTATGGAGGTGGACTGTACCGCCTTGCAGGGTTGTTGTTACCCGCCCCAGACTTTTATTGAGAGTTCCAGACTCGGGGGTTTTTATTTGGAGCAGTCCACATTGATCTCCCTAGATCTGATTCAATCTCATCTAGAATCACAGCTGCTTCCTCTACTGTTTTCAATTTCTTGTCTCTCAGTACCCACCTATACTGAGAGGGGACTTGGTTTTTCAAGTCTTCTAATGTGGAAACTTTACTCCCTTGTACCCATCTGTTAAGGGCTCTGTCTAACCGACAACTAGGGTGGCCATAATGTCTGAAGGTCAGCCAGGGACACCTTTGGGTGGGGGAAGGCAGGGGTGTGCGCGCGCCGCCACCGGAAACAGGAAGTGACATCACTTCCTGTGACATCATTTCCCCCACGCCGTCTGCCGGAAACAGGAAGTGACATCACTTCCGGTGACGTCACTTCCGGTGACGGCGTGCCGCCACCGGAAACAGGAAGTCACATCACTTCCTGTGACATCATTTCCCCACGCCACCTGCCGGGAACAGGAAGTGATGTCAGAAACAGGAAGTGACATCACTTCCTGGGACATCATTTCCCCCACGCCACCTGCTGGAAACAGGACATCATCCCCCCCCCACGCCACCTGCCGGAAACAGGAAGTGACGTCACTTCCGGTGACGGGACTTCCGGCGACGGCGCGCCGCCACCGGAAACAGGAAGTGACATCACTTCCTGTGACATCATTTCCCCCACGCCACCTGCCGGAAACAGGAAGTGACATCACTTCCTGTGACATCATTCCCCCCCACAACCACCTGCCGGAAACAGGAAGTGACATCACTTCCTGTGACATCATTTCCCCCAAATGACATCATTTCCCCCAATGCCACTGCCGGAAACAGGAAGTGACTTCACAGCACTTCCTGTGACGTCCCCAAAAATCCCCCTAATATCACCGCCGGAAACACCAAGATTATTTATAGAGAGGGAAAGGGGGAAGTAAAGTTAAATGAAACTCTTTTTTTACTTTTTTCAAAGTGAGAAGACTAGAGAGAACGGGTTCCATGCTGAGAAGTCAGTCAGATTCCAGTGAGATTCCAGTGAGACTGTGCTGCATAATGCAGCCTATTTATTTTGTCCTGTTTGCTCTGTTGGCTCTATCTGCGCCACCTTCATCACTTTCGGGGTGTGGATCCCCCAGTGGGGTGGTCTCGCGACTCCCTCCGCCGGCTGTTTCTGATAGCCCTGCGCCCCCTCTTTCATTTGATATGTGTCCCGTGCGGGTGCCACCCTCCCGCCGGGAGATGCCGCAAAATGAGCCCCCTTGAGGCTTATGGCGGCAGGGCTCTGGGGAAGCGAGCTAGACTGCTGTTCTTTTGAGAGGTTACTAATAACACAGGTCGAGATGCAGGACAGGAACCCGGAAGTGACCGACAGGCTGCTTCAGCGTGCCGCTGCGCCGGCCCCCTGGGCCCCACAACGATGGGACCGATGCCACAGGGACGGGCTCGAAACACTCTATAACCCCTCAAAAGAACAGCAGTCTAGCTCGCTTCCCCCCGAGCCCTGCCGCCATAAGCCTCAAGGGGGCTCATTTTGTGGCATCTCCCGGCGGGAGGGTGGCACCCGCACGGGACACATATCAAATGAAAGAGGGGGCGCAGGGCTATCAGAAACAGCCGGCGGAGGGAGTCGCGAGACCACCCCACTGGGGGATCCACACCTTGAAAGTGATGAAGGTGGCGCAGATAGAGCCAACAGAGCAAACAGGACAAAATAAATAGGCTGCATTATGCAGCAGAGTTGAGAAAGTGCCTTATCCCATATACTGACGAAGTAAATACAGGATCTGAGAACAAAATTGCACCAGAAGACACAAACACAAAGCTCCCTTACACTGAATCAGTGCTTGGGTCCACAAAAGTCAGTATGGTCTAGTCCAGTCACAAACACAAAGCTCCCTTACACTGAATCAGTGCTTGGGTCCACGAAAGTCAGTATTGTCTAGTCCAGTCACAAACACAAAGCTCCCTTACACTGAATCAGTGCTTGGGTCCACCAAAGTCAGTATTGTCTAGTCAAGTCACAAACACAAAGCTCCCTTACACTGAATCAGTGCTTGGGTCCACGAAAGTCAGTATTGTCTAGTCCAGTCACAAACACAAAGCTCCCTTACACTGAATCAGTGCCTGGGTCCACGAAAGTCAGTATTGTCTAGTCCAGTCACAAACACAAAGCTCCCTTACACTGAATCAGTGCTTGGGTCCACGAAAGTCAGTATTGTCTAGTCCAGTCACAAACACAAAGCTCCCTTACACTGAATCAGTGCTTGGGTCCAGCAAAGTCAGTATTGTCTACTCCAGGGGTGGCCAGAGGGAGGGAGGGAGGAAGGAGGGAGGGAGGGAGGGAAGGAAGGAAGGGAGTAGGGAGGGAGGGAAGGAGGGAAGGAAGGAAGGAAGGAAGGAAGGAAGGAAGGAAGGAAGGAAGGAAGGAAGGAAGGAAGGAAGGAAGGAGGGAGGGAAGGAAGGGAGGAGGGAAGGAAGAAAGGAAGGAAGGAAGGAAGGAAGGAGGGAGGGAGGGAGGGAAGGAAGGAGGGAAGGAAGGGAGGGAAGGAAGAAAGGAAGGAAGGAAGGAGGGAGGGAAGGAAGGAGGGAAGGAAGGGAGGGAAGGAAGGGAGGGAAGGAGGGAAGGAAGGAAGGAAGGAGGGAGGGAAGGAAGGAAGGAGGGAAGGAGGGAGGAAGGAAGAAAGGAAGGAAGGAAGGAGGGAGGGAGGGAGGAAGGAGGGAGGGAGGGAGGGAAGGAAGGGAGGAGGGAGGGAGGGAAGGAGGGAAGGAAGGAAGAAAGGAAGGAAGGAGGGAGGGAGGGAAGGAAGGAAGAAGGGAGGAAGGAAGGAGGGAGGGAAGGAAGGGAGGAGGGAGGGAGGGAAGGAAGGGAGGAGGGAGGGAAGGAGGGAAGGAAGGAGGGAGGGAGGGAGGGAGGGAGGAAGGAGGGAGGGAGGGAAGGAAGGGAGGAGGGAGGGAGGGAGGGAAGGAAGGAAGGAAGGAAGGAAGGAAGGAAGGAAGGAAGGAAGGAAGGAAGGAAGGAAGGAAGGAAGGAAGGAAGGAAGGAAGGAAGGAAGGCCGCCCCCTTCTGCCAGCCGCCCCCCCCGCTTTCGGCCCCCTCCCTGCTTACCTTCAACCAGGGCGGGGTGGCGGCCTCTCCCCCGGGTGGCTGGTGCTGCTGGCGGGGCTGGCGGCGGCTGCGGAGGCCGGGGAGGGCCTCCGCTGGTCTCTGGAGGGCCTCCAGGGACCAGCGCCGGCCTCTCCGCGGCCTCCGCTGCTCGCTGGAGGCCCTCCAGAGTCTCTCCGCGGCCTCCGCTGCTCGCTGGAGGCCCTCCAGAGTCTCTGGAGGGCCTCCAGGGACCAGTGGAGGCCGCGGAGAGGCCTCAGCCAGTCGGCGCTGGTCTCTGGAGGGCCTCCAGGGACCAGCGGAGGCCGCAGAGAGGCCTCCGCTGGTCGGCGCTGGTCTCTGTTGGGCCTCCAGGGACCAGCGCCGGCCTCTCTGCGGCCTCTCCGCGACCTCCGCTGCTTGCTGGAGGCCCTCCAGAGTCTCTGGAGGGCCTCCAGGGACCAGCGGAGGCCGCGGAGAGGCCTCCGCTGGTCGGCGCTGGTCTCTGCAGGGCCTCCAGGGACCAGCGCCGGCCTCTCTACGGCCTCTCCGCGGCCTCTCCGCGGCCTCTCCGCGGCCTCTCCGCGGCCTCCGCTGCTCGCTGGAGGCCCTCCAGAGTCTCTGGAGGGCCTCCAGGGACCAGCGGAGGCCGCGGAGAGGCCTCCGCTGGTCGGCGCTGGTCTCTGGAGGGCCTCCAGGGACCAGCGCCGGCCTCTCCGCGGCCTCCACTGCTCGCTGGAGGCCCTCTGGAGTCTCTCCGCGGCCTCCGCTGCTCGCTGGAGGCCCTCCAGAGTCTCTGGAGGGCCTCCAGGGACCAGCGGAGGCTGCAGAGAGGACTCCGCCGGTCGGCGCTGGTCTCTGGAGGGCCTCCAGGGACCAGCGGAGGCCGCGGAGAGGCCTCCGCTGGTCGGCGCTGGTCTCTGGAGGGCCTCCAGGGACCAGCGCCGGCCTCTCCGCGGCCTCCGCTGCTCGCTGGAGGCCCTCCAGAGTCTCTCCGCGGCCTCCGCTGCTCGCTGGAGTCCCTCCAGAGTCTCTGGAGGGCCTCCAGGGACCAGCGGAGGCCGCGGAGAGGCCACAGCCGGTCGGCGCTGGTCTCTGGAGGGCCTCCAGGGACCAGCGGAGGCCGCGGAGAGGCCTCCGCTGCTCGGCGCTGGTCTCTGGAGGGCCTCCAGGGACCAGCACCGGCCTCTCTGTGGCCTCTCCGCGACCTCCGCTGCTTGCTGGAGGCCCTCCAGAGTCTCTGGAGGGCCTCCAGGGACCAGCGGAGGCCGCGGAGAGGCCTCCGCTGGTCGGCGCTGGTCTCTGGAGGGCCTCCAGGGACCAGCGCCGGCCTCTCCGCGGCCTCCACTGCTCGCTGGAGGCCCTCCGGAGTTTCTCCGCGGCCTCCTCTGCTCGCTGGAGGCCCTCCAGAGTCTCTGGAGGGCCTCCAGGGACCAGCGGAGGCTGCGGAGAGGCCTCCGCCGGTCGGCGCTGGTCTCTGGAGGGCCTCCAGGGACCAGCGGAGGCCGCGGAGAGGCCTCCGCTGGTCGGCGCTGGTCTCTGGAGGGCCTCCAGGGACCAGCGCCGGCCTCTCTGCGGCCTCTCCGCGACCTCCGCTGCTTGCTGGAGGCCCTCCAGAGTCTCTGGAGGGCCTCCAGGGACCAGCGCCGGCCTCTCTGCGGCCTCCGCTGCTCGCTGGAGGCCCTCCAGAGTCTCTGGAAGGCCTCCAGGGACCAGCGGAGGCCGCGGAGAGGCCTCCGCTGGTCGGCGCTGGTCTCTGGAGGGCCTCCAGGGACCAGCGCCGGCCTCTCCGCAGCCTCCGCTGCTCGCTGGAGGCCCTCCGGAGTCTCTCCGCGGCTTCCGCTGCTCGCTGGAGGCCCTCCAGAGTCTCTGGAGGGTTTCCAGGGACCAGCGGAGGCTGCGGAGAGGCCTCCGCCGGTCGGCGCTGGTCTCTGGAGGGCCTCCAGGGACCAGCGCCGGCCTCTCCGTGGCCTCTCCGCGACCTCCGCTGCTCGCTGGAGGCCCTGCAGAGTCTCTGGAGGGCCTCCAGGGACCAGCAGAGCCCGCCGAGAGGCCTCAGCCAGTCGGCGCTGGTCTCTGGAGGGCCTCCAGGGACCAGCGCCGGCCTCTCTGCGGCCTCTCCGCGACCTCCGCTGCTTGCTGGAGGCCCTCCAGAGTCTCTGGAGGGCCTCCAGGGACCAGCGCCGGCCTCTCTGCGGCCTCCGCTGCTCGCTGGAGGCCCTCCAGAGTCTCTGGAGGGCCTCCAGGGACCAGCGGAGGCCGCGGAGAGGCCTCCGCTGGTCGGCGCTGGTCTCTGGAGGGCCTCCAGGGACCAGCGCCGGCCTCTCCGCAGCCTCCGCTGCTCGCTGGAGGCCCTCCGGAGTCTCTCCGCGGCTTCCGCTGCTCGCTGGAGGCCCTCCAGAGTCTCTGGAGGGTTTCCAGGGACCAGCGGAGGCTGCGGAGAGGCCTCCGCCGGTCGGCGCTGGTCTCTGGAGGGCCTCCAGGGACCAGCGCCGGCCTCTCCGTGGCCTCTCCGCGACCTCCGCTGCTTGCTGGAGGCCCTCCAGAGTCTCTGGAGGGCCTCCAGGGACCAGCGCTGGCCTCTCCGCGGCCTCCGCTGCTCGCTGGAGGCCCTCCAGAGTCTCTAGAGGGCCTCCAGGGACCAGGGGAGGCCGCGGAGAGGCCTCCACTGGTCGGCGCTGGTTTCTGGAGGGCCTCCATGGACCAGCGCCGGCCTCTCCGAGGCCTTCGCTGCTCGCTGGAGGCCCTCCAGAGTCTCTGGAGGGCCTCCAGGGACCAGCGGAGGCCGCGGAGAGGCCTCCGCTGGTCGGCGCTGGTCTCTGGAGGGCCTCCAGGGACCAGCGCCGGCCTCTCTGCGGCCTCTCCGTCGCCTCCGCTGCTCGCTGGAGGCCCTCCAGAGTCTCTGGAGGGCCTCCAGGGACCAGCGCCAGCCTCTCCGCGGCCTCTCCACGGCCTCTCTGCGGCCTCCGCTGCTCGCTGGCGGCCCTCCAGAGTCTCTGGAGGGCCTCCAGGGACCAGCGAAGGCCGCGGAGAGGCCTCCGCTGGTCGGCGCTGGTCTCTGGAGGGCCTCCAGGGACCAGCGCCGGCCTCTCCGTGGCCTCCGCTGCTCGCTGGAGGCCCTCCAGAGTCTCTCCGCGGCCTCCGCTGCTCGCTGGAGGCCCTCCAGATTCTCCTGAGGGCCTCCAGGGACCAGCGGAGGCCGCGGAGAGGCCTCAGCCAGTCGGCGCTGGTCTCTGGAGGGCCTCCAGGGACCAGCGGAGGCCGTGTAGAGGCCTCCGCTGGTCGGCGCTGGTCTCTGGAGGGCCTCCAGGGACCAGCGCCGGCCTCTCCGCCGCCTCTCCGCGACCTCCGCTGCTTGCTGGAGGCCCTCCAGAGTCTCTGGAGGGCCTCCAGGGACCAGCGCCGGCCTCTCCGCGGCCTCCGCTGCTCGCTGGAGGCCCTCCAGAGTCTCTGGAGGGCCTCCAGGGACCAGCGGAGGCCGCGGAGAGGCCTCCGCTGGTCTGTGGTGGTCTCTGGAGGGCCTCCAGGAACCAGCGCCGGCCTCTCCGCGGCCTCTCCGCGGCCTCCGCTGCTCGCTGGAGGCCCTCCAGAGTCTCTGGAGGGCCTCCAGGGACCAGCACCGGCCTCTCCACAGCCTCCCCGCAGCCTCTGCTGCTCGCTGGAGGCCCTCCAGAGTCTCTGGAGGGCCTCCAGGGACCAGCGGAGGCCGCGGAGAGGCCTCCGCTGGTCGGCACTGGTCTCTGAAGGGCCTCCAGGGACCAGCGCCGGCCTCTCCGCAGCCTCTCCGCGGCCTCTCCGCGGCCTCCGCTGCTCGCTGGAGGCCCTCCAGAGTCTCTGGAGGGCCTCCAGGGACCAGCACCGGCCTCTCCACAGCCTCCCTGCAGCCTCTGCTGCTCGCTGGAGGCCCTCCAGAGTCTCTGGAGGGCCTCCAGGGACCAGCGGAGGCCGCGGAGAGGCCTCCGCTGGTCGGCACTGGTCTCTGAAGGGCCTCCAGGGACCAGCGCCGGCCTCTCCGCGGCCTCTGCTGCTCGCTGGAGGCCCTCCACAGTCTCTGGAGGGCCTCCAGGGACCAGCGGAGGCCGCGGAGAGGCCTCCGCTGGTCGGCGCTGGTCTCTGGATGTCCTCCAGGGACCAGCGCCGGCGTCTCCGCGGCCTCTCCGCGGCCTTCGCTGCTCGCTGGAGGCCCTCCAGACTCTTTGGAGGGCCTCCAGCGACCAGCGGAGGCCGCGGAGAGGCCTCCGCCACCGCTGCCGGGCCCCGCGCGCGGGCGGGGAAGGCGGCGAGGGAGGGAGGGAGCGTCCCTGCGCGTGCGCAGGGGCCCTGTGCACGCGCAGGGATGCTCCCTCCCTCCCTCGCCGCCTTCCCCGCCGGCCCCCGCGGCCCACCGCCTCTGGGGCTGGCTAAACCGGGACCTCTAATGGTCCCGGTATAGCCAGCCCGGGAGGCGGGAATAGGGGGCCAGAACCGGGACATTCCCGGGTGCCCGGGACGGTCTGGCCACCCTACGCGACAACCTAGTTGAGAGTATGTTTCTCCAGGCTTCCTTCTGATTTCTCTGAATTTTTTTCTACTTTGCTCTGCTGTTAAGCCAAAGCGGACTCTGACTCTTTCCTTGTACAATTGATAGTCAGAGGTCTCCTCATCCCTCAGTTCAGAGTATATTTCACTCAACTCTCCACAGATCTGAGGTCTCAAATAAATCATTCCGTCCTCATCAGCAACTTTTAAATCTTTACAGGTCCTTTCAAAATTAAACAAAAAAGCTTCTACATCATCCCCTTTTTGGTACTTGGGGAATTTCTTTTGTTCTACTGTGAGGTGCCTTTCACTTCTAGTGTCACGTTGAAACTCTGGCTTCGCCTGAATCTCCTGGAGTTTCAAACTGTACATTTTCCCCTCATGTTCTCTCTCTCTATCTTCTCTTTCTGCTTCTAGTCTAGCCATTTGTATTTCTTTCTCTCTCTCTCTCTATCTGCTTCCCTCTCTCTGTGTTCTGCTTGAATTTTGGGCATTTGAATTTCTTTTTCTGATTCTATTCTGGCCAATTCTAACTGTATTTTCATAGCCTCTATGCTCAGACTAAAATTCTCCTCAGGAATCTCTTCTTGTGTCTGCCCATCCCCCGTGGCTATTGTAGTTCTCTTAGGAGGAGCCATTTCTGACAGGAATTTTTCACAAAACTGTCTTAATTCCTTTACTTCAGTGCCCCTCTACTTTCTTTGTGTCCTAGTGACACTTATTTTTGGGATTTTCTTCGAAATCTCAACGCTGGCAACCAATTATGACAGCGCCCGCCTCACGGTCCCACTGGATCGCTCCTGTATGTGGCTTATGGCTACCCCAGCCCCTCAGTTGCTCCTCAGTTCTACCTTTTAAAACTTTTACCTTAGGAATATATAACTAAAGCGGTGGGTATGATATGGATTTCTCTGTACAAGTCTCTTCAGGGTTTTTGCTTTCAGATGGATATATAATTCTATTTGTAGGGGACCACAGCAGTTTTGTCAGTTTTCCCAAATTATAGGCACCAGAGAACTTTAAAACAAACCACAGAAATTTATTATAATACAAAGTCTTCAATTGGGGATATGGGAGATATTTTCATGGGCTATAAAGTAACTAATGCAGTTAACAAGTTGTTCAGTTGTTTCAGGCTTTCTAGTATCTTTTTTTTCTTAGGTCTCTCAGGTTCACAGTTCCTCTATAAACACTCTCCAACACCAGCAAAGGCTGGCCTCTTGGGTGTAATGTGCCAAGTCTCTCAAGTCGACTGGAGCCTCTACTCCCAGCCCTTCAGACTCCTAGACCCACATATATTCCCTCAA
Organism: Heteronotia binoei; assembly: GCF_032191835.1. Lineage (NCBI taxonomy): Eukaryota > Metazoa > Chordata > Lepidosauria > Squamata > Gekkonidae > Heteronotia > Heteronotia binoei. The sequence goes on along the minus strand of NC_083239.1, from coordinate 21,306,460 downwards.
CCACCTCTCTAGCTCTTAAGAGTTGTGTATATCTGTCTGTGACCATTCTGGTCTTCACAGTGACTCTTCCTTTTAGTCACACACAGCCCCTTGCTGTTTTTATAGAGCTAGCAGTCAGCTTTGCTTCTCATGAAGACACTCCACAGCTACTGCCCCAGCTCCCTCAAAGACCAACTCTCTCTGACTCTGTCAGGCACCAACTCTCTCCAGCTCTGTCAGGCACTAACTGACTCTCTCAGCCTCTGTCAGACAACTAACTGACTCCCTCAGCCGTTAGCTGTCAATCTCCACTCTGAGAGTTCTGAGCACTTTCGCCCCCACCCTCAGGTCACCTGACGCAGGCTCTGTGCATCTTCAGTTTTCTGTTTAACCCATACCTTACCGTCACAGCCGCATACTTCCGAATGGATCGGGAGCCCTGTTGCATGTCCCTCAGGGCGGCCAGGGCCTGCGTCTCCTGGAGGGGGTCCTCGTACTGGGCCAGTAGAGCCTGGAGAAAAGTCTGCACATAGTCCAGCTCCGGGATCATGGCCTCGTACAGGCTTACATACCACCTCTTCGCAGCTCCTTTCAATTTTGACCCCAGGTAGTCGACTCTGCTGAACTCGTCCGGGAAGGTGTTCCCCCAGTAGTACATGTAGCTGTTAGCCTGAATGGCGAAGTACTCCACCTCCTCTGGGTCCCCATCGAAGGTGGCATCCAACTCCCTGTCCCGACCCCCATCCCTTGGAGCAGGGGCCGCCGGTGCACCTGGCCGCGGTGCTTGCCCCGCCGCCGGGGCTCGCGGCGGGGCCACCGGTGGCCATGCCTGTGGAGGTTGGGAGGGCATTCATGGCCCGCTTAGGCCCATGGCATGGGAGATTTGGGCAGTCATAGCCTTCATCTCGTCTTTCAGGCCCTTGATCGCTCCATCCACTTCCTTTCGGATCATGGCCCGGAACATGCGGGCGTCTTCCTCAGGCATGTCTTTGGGCAGCGGCTCCTCTCCCTCTTTTTCTTCACCCTTGGGATTTTCTCCCTGCCCTTGGGTATCGAGGGCAGCCTCTGCTTCCCAGGTTCTGACTCCATGGAACCCGGGTTGGCGGGTTCCGCCTCAGCCAACTGCACCCTTTTCATGTGGCGGGTCAGGATCGCATCCCTCCGAGCAGGCGCCTCGTCCATGGTGGTGGTTGAGGTCCACGGCCGATACTGCTGGGGGGTGATCACGAGCTGAAAGGTCGGAGGGGAAACTGCAGCTCGCCTGGCGTTTATTACCTGCCAAGGTGCCGCCGGCTCTTCCTCCAGGTAGGAAAGTTCTCCGTCTCCTGGAATCTCTTCAGCCATCAGGTTACAAAGTTGCCAGGACGGATGAGTTCCAAAGGGAATCTTTTCAAAATGTCAAGTCGGCAGATTCAATAACGAGTCGATGTAGATACAAAGAAACTAGTTTATTGATACTGGTTACTTGCGGCCTTGGCCAGAGCTTGAAAAGACTGGAGACCGTATATTAGATACATTGCATATAAGGAGCACTTCAAAGGGATTCCTACGGGCCGGGGAATCTTGCAAGGGGAACATTCACACATAGATGTTACCAATACATTCTCATGTTGATTAGAGGCCCGCGGCCTTGGTACTCTCAGGCTTCCTGTCTCCCCCGGGCCTGAGCTGAGAAGGTTCAGATAAGACTTTTCACACATCACCATTTCAAAACAGGGACATTCTCTATGGTGGGGGGGGGGGACAGGAGAGAGTTAGCTAGCAGCATTTGGTTACACTTTGGTTCTACCCAGCATGCTCTTTGAATGAGCCAGAGTTAAAGCCAGACTTGACACTAGCTCACACTAACTCAGCATAGAGGGAACACTGGCTATGAGTGTAGAATATGAAAATTTCTCAGAGGTGGAAGGAACTGGTAGTTAGGGATTTTGCATACTGAAGGCACTGAGACTTCCTCTGTTCAAACCTGATGCCTATTTTAAAAACCTACTCCTCTTAGAGCCTAAGTGTAGATTCAAAAGCTGAGGAACAGTATGTGGCGTAGCCCAAAATTTCCTTTAAGTAGAGAAGTTGAAACGACTTTTATCCATAGAATAGTAGCATTTTGGGTGCTCACCCTTTGAATTCTAAAGTGGGAAGGGTGTGCTCAGAATTCCTGTTTAGCAATTCACTGTTAAGTAACATGAAGCAACCCTCCTCCTCTTTAGTCTGGGGTAACTTCTGGCATTTTATATACAATTCTGAGTGAGGCCAGGGCAGTCCTAGATTCACATCTGCATCTGGTCCAGCGGCTGCATCCTCATTTTTTCTGTTGTGGTTCATGGCTTTCACTCCTGTGAACACTGCCTCTGTAAGATAGAATCCATGCCTAAAAGTGCTTTCTAGCGAAATCTTCCTACGCTTCTATTCCTGTAGCTTGTACAAGATCCCCAACTGTTAAATTGCAGTTTGAATTTCTAAATATTTCAGCATTTTTTTTCTTAATGAGCTCTGCAGCGCAGCAGTTTAAACAAGCGCAATCAAAGAGAGGAAATAACTGTCATTACTGTTCGATTCTAAAATTGGAGAAGGAAGGAGCAAGCAGCCCAGCAGAATTCCAATCTGGAAGCCACATGCGGAAATAGGGGAGGCCTGGCCAGTCAGAGATGGCCTTCTAGTTTGAACTGCTTTCAGTTGAGACATTGACCTTCTTTGAAGGGCTGGGAACAGGGGGCTGCACTCATGTCCCTGATGTATGGGTGATGAGCGCTTGTGGAAAATCATGCCAAGACTGCAATTAAAGAACTACAAATGCACAGCTGGTGATGCCAGGAGTGGGCCTTTGTGTGGTGTGGAGGCATGAGAGAGCAACCCTGCTGAAAGATACTAAAGGCGTCACAGTCCAATATTGTCCCAGCAGAGATCAGCTTCCTCTGGGATGTTCCTGTGTATGCCACAATCAGGGGTCGTTTTGTAGAAAAATAGGTGGTGGAGCTCATCCAGGGATTGTTATGCAGCTGCACCTACTATTCAATGGACAAGGTAGGGAGGAGGAGTCATGATGGAGACAGCAAGAGAGTGGATCACTGTGTGGCCATCAGCCACTAGTACAGGGGTGGCCAACGGTAGCTCTCCAGATGTTTTTGCCTACAACTCCCATCAGCCCCAGCCATTGGCCATGCTGGCTGGGGCTGATGGGAGTTGTAGGCAAAAAACATCTGGAGAGCTACCATTGGCCACCCCTGCACTAGTAGATTCATGTGGCCTCTGGAAACAGAAGCATCAAGTTAGTAACCATGGATGGGGCCAGTTCAGAAGACCACAGTGTCGGAACAGCCTTGGTCAATAGCATCATGGTGTCTCTGCAGCTCCCACAAGACTATCCCACTCCCACTATTTGGATTGTGGCATTCCCTCCCCCCCTCACCAAGTATATATTTCAAAAACACATTGACAGAAATAAGTCTGTACTACCTTTTCTACTAATTGGGCAACTTGGCCTTGGGTAGGAGAGACAGTGTACTTGAAAGGGAAAAGAACTATTAGAATGGTCCAGGACCGAGTCTGAAGACCTGAGCATCTTCAAGGGGCTTCTTGGTGATCTTCTAACTGGATGACAGGTAGTGATATGGACACCTCTAAGGGCATCTTTCCAGAGGTGGCCTTAGAGCTCCCAATCCTAATGTTTGCCCCAGCTCTTACTGTATCAAAAGATGGGGTGGGGTAAGGGTTGCCAACCATCAGGGATCCTGGAATTACAACTGCTCTCCAGATTACAAAGATAGATCCCTTCCCCTGAGAAAAATGGCAGTTTTGGAGATTGGGCTGTATGGAATTGTACCCACTGAAACTTCTCCCTGCCCCAGGCTCCCCTCCCCAAAAAATCTTCATTAATTTCCCAGCATCTGGAGTTGGCAGCTCTAGGTAAGGGGGTGAAGGCAGCCTCATGCTTTTCTATGAAAGCTCAGGGTTTGAGTGATAAAAAATGGAAGGCAGGGCATAGTTTTGTTTGACCCTGGCAACATGTCATCACTCTGTTGTGGCTCCCTGTCTTGTTGACTCTTCTAGTTGCTCCCCCCCCCCCCCTATTTTGCAGTGGGCATCTACTAGCTGAGAATGGATGGGAGTGCATAAGGAAGGCTCTCTTGGCAGAATTTAAGAATTCTTTTCTTCTGGAATGCCCTACAGCCCAGCTGTCATTGCTGACAGCTACCTGGGCTGGGCCTCCTGAACATCCCACAATTTCCTGCATTGTGCAGGGCATTGGACTAGATCAGGGGTCCCCAACCCCTGGGCCATGGACTGGTACCTGTCCATGGCCTGTTACCAACTGGGCTGTGAGTTGTATAATTATTTTGTTATATATTACAATGCAGTAATAATAAGACAACATCCTGCCCTCCACTCCAAATCTCAGAGCAGCTCACAATCTCCTTTATCTTCTTCCCACACAACAAACACCCTGTGAGGTGGTGGGTCTGAGAGAACACTCTCAGAAGTTGCCCTTTTAAGGACAACTCTGTGAGAGCTATGGCTGACCCAAGGCTATTCCAGCAATTGCAAGTGGAGGAGTGGGGAATGAAACCCAGTTCTCTCAGATAAGAGTCCATGCACTTAACCACTACACTAAAATAAAGTTCACAATTGTATCATTCCGAAACCATCCCACCCGGTCTGAGGAAAAATTGCTTCCACAAAACCAGTCCCTGGTGCCGAAAAGGTTGGGGATCACTGGACTAGATGACCTTGGAGGTCCCTTCCAACTCTATGATTCTATTAAAGCAAAGGTTGCTCAGAGAGGATTGCTGCCATTGAAGTTCCAAGTCACAAGCCCGGGCTTGAAGCTTTCTGCCTCTGAAGAGGGCCTTTGGCAGTGTTGCCAACATTACACTTCCTTTAGACAGTACCTTCTTTCAGAGCTGCTAAGTAACACGAGAGAAGGGATGTTAGAAGTCCCCCTGAAGCCTTCTCCACATCCTAAACCCCAGATACATCAGGGCTGGTTTTGGTTATTCCGTGTTGAGCATGTTTAATCAAAAGGACTAGAAGCTTGCTTTGCATCACCTTGCATGTGATGCTACTAGTGGAAGCCACTTCCAGCTCTATTCACCACCAAATTCTACTATGGACTGGCTCACAAACTCTTCCTGGGAGACTGCAAGCCAAAGAGCTGTTTCTGCATCCCTGCCTGTCAGCAGAGGGATGGATCCTTCTCTTCCTGAGCTCTGCAGAGCAACCACCTGAGCCCAGCCTGCTTCCTTTGCCAAGGTGCTATACCCTTAGTGTCAGAGCAAAAGCAGATGCATCTTTTGAGGGGGATGGGGTTTCACCATTCTCCTCAATGTATCCACCCCCTGGTTAGGTCAGCAAGCCATTCTACACCCATAAGCACAGAGGACTGCAAAGAAATAAAAACAAGTGACTGTTGTTCTTTGAGTGGTCATCTGAGCATTCATGTGATCTGCCTACCTTTCCTCCATCAGGTGTCTCTAGTTTGCTGCAGCGTACCTTTACCTTTAGAAGGAACTGAGAGGGAAGGCACATCTCCTCCCCTGGAGGTAAGCAGCTCAGAAGTGGAGGTTTTCCCATGGAAAAGCCAGCTCTAGATGGTTTCTGATCATTGTTATGCAGAGCCACAAAGCTCATCTTTGTGAATGCACAGCTGACCCTGCAGAGAACTATGGTACCAGGCAAGAAACCTGTTTTTATCCAGCACCAGCTCAATCCATTTCCACTCCTTTCTCCCCAGCTTCTAGTTTAGAAGCCAAAGGGCAAAAGCAATCAGAAGGCTGTTATCTCTGGATGTGTTCCAGAAGTTGCCAGACAGGCTAGACCAGGCCAGCGTGCCTCAGCCCGACTGTCCTTCCTCTATAGTACCTGCTAATGGCTGTTTTGACAGAGAGGAAGAAAGGATGTGGCATGTGTGAACACCTTTCTGGGCTCACCCCCACCCTCTTTGATGGATTTTCTGGACATTTTCTTGAGCTTGGCAATACATTCCATAAATCTGCAGAAATGTTGTTGGCCCACACTAAGAACGTCTCCATCCTTCTGAAAAACATGTAGATCTATGGAATTGTAACTGCACAAGGCCAAGATGCGAGGCTTATATGTGTATGTGTTGTTTTTCTGTGGTCTGATTTGCGTAGGAAGCTGCTTGGGTTGGCTGATCTTTGGGACAGCAGGTTTAGCCCAGGTTGACTCATGCCAATTCTGATGCTGAATCTGACATGCAAAGAGAAATGCCATCCTCTTTTTGCTTATGTACAGGCCCTTATTTAACCAGAGTGTTGGCTTGCTGATATTCCTAGAAACTGAGTATAGAAGATACCTGCCTGTTGGAATTGATCAACTGATCCGCTCATTTGTTTGGCAAGGAAAGAAGCCAAGGATCAAATGGAAGATCTTAACAGATAAGCGAGAAAACGGTGGGCTAGGTCTCCCTGACTGGGAAATCTATCATACTGCATGTGTAGTACTCTGGCTAAAAGACTGGATCACGTTGGATAATAAACGAATTTTAGCCTTAGAGGGCTGTGATTTACAGGCAGGGTGGCACGCCAACCTATGGTATATAGGGAAAACCCAAAAATATTTCACTAACCATTTGATTCGCAGGGCGTTATATGACGTTTGGATAAAGATAAAAAGGAAGTTGTATGATAAAACACCAAGGTGGATATCACCAGAGGAGGCTTCAATACAACAGCAATTATGGAATTTTAACAGGTCTATTAGATACAAGGATTTATTGGATGATAATGATAAAATGAAAGGGAAGGAAGATCTGGAAGCTGCTGGGTTAAAGATACACTGGTGGGAGATGAACCAGATTAAGACAAAATTTAATAAGGATAAAATAAGAGGGTTTACTAAAGATAATTTCGATTTCGATAAAATATTTTATACGGATAAAAATAAGGTAATCAAAAAGGTGTATAATTATCTGAATCAAATAAAGCTAGAAGATGAAATCATAAAAGAAACTATGGCTAGTTGGGCCAAAAACCTAGAAAGAAATGTTAATTTAGATCAGTGGTCCCTTTTCTGGAAGATAAATTACAAGACCCTCAAACCAGTTAATTATAGAGAGAACTTTTTAAAACTATTTAATCGATGGCATATTACTCCGATACAGCTTTCTAAAATTAATGTAAAAATATCACCTATGTGTTGGAAATGTGGAGAAAAGATAGGTACTTATTATCACATTTGGTGGTTGTGCAAAGTAGCAAAAAAATTCTGGGTTAAAATTCATGGATTGTTAAAGGAAATTTTAAATATAAATATACAACTAAAACCGGAGATGATGCTATTATCGCTGGTAAGAAATGAGGTCCCACAGGAAGATGAGTATCTAACAATTTATATCCTAACGGCGGCAAGAATCTTGTTCGCTAGTTATTGGAGACAGGAAACTTGTCCATCTCAGGAGGAGATTATTGATAAAATCTTACATGCTGCCAAAATGGATGTCTTATCTAATCGGTTGAAAGGGGTGCCAAAATGTGACACCTTTAAAAACTGGGAAAAATTTTATAACTGGATGAAGAAATATTAATTGGAGGGATGAGAAAATGACCAGGCTAACTGTGGGTGTGTATACAAGCCTATAATATGTCCTTTGGTTTTCAATCCCAAATATGAAAATTTATTTTTCTCTTGTCTATGTTTGCCCACATCCACACTCCTCCTGTATATATAGTTTGTAGTTTTGTTTTGTTTTTTTGGTTTATCTAATGTTGTAAGTTGTTATATGTTGAAGAAATAAAAGAATGATTTTTTTGGGGGGGAAAAAAGACTGTCAATGGCCTGTTTTTATACCTGTTCTATCATGTCCTTTGCAGCCCAGCAGGAATTCATTTGCATATTAGGCCAACCCCTCTGATATCACCATTGTTTCACACAGGGCTTTTTTGTAGAAAAGGCCCAGTAGGAACTCATTTGCATATTAGGCCACATCCCCTGATGCCAAGCCAGCCGGAACTGCGTTCCTGTGTGTTCCTGCTCAAAAAAAGCCCTGTTGGTAAACATATATTTCAATGATGGAAAGTGCCATAAAGTCACAGCTGACTTATGGCAACCCCATAGGGTTTTCAAAGCAAGAGACATTCAGAGGTGGTTTACCATTGCCAGCCTCTGCGTCACAACCCTGGTATTCCTTGGGGGTCTCTTATCCATTGACTAGCCAGGGCTGGCCCTGCTTAGCTGAAGCAGAGAAATAACTCTATGAAATAACTTCAGAGCTTCCAAGATCTGATGAAATCAGGCTAGAACAACATGCTATCCAGTCACAACTGACCCATGGCAACCTCTTGCATGGGGCATTCTAGGCAAAAGATGAGCAGACATGGTTTGTCATTAACAACCTCAGTCTTCCTTGTGGCTAACCCTGCTGGGCTCCCGGGTTTTGCCCAGCTTTGCCCAAAATGGGTAAAAAAGAGAAACCTTTTAACTGGTTATTGAATGGGCAGTTTCCTACTGGACACTGTATTCACATTGCCAAGTCTGTGTTAGAAAATACTTGGAGACTTTGAGGGTGGGGTTTGGGGAGGGGAGGGGCATCTACATAGTACACTACCATAAAGTCCACCCTTCAAAGCAGCCATTTTCTCCAGGGGAACTCATCTCTGCCAGCTGGAGATCAGTTGTAAAAGCAGGATATCTCCAGACCCCACATGGAGGCTGGCAACCCTAATTCACGTAGATTTGAGTCCACCTGCTCCTTAGAGACCAGCAAGATTTAAAGGGTACAAGCTTTTGAGAATCAAAGTTCCCTTCTCTTCTACCCCAAAAATATCATTTAGGGTTGCCAGCCTCCAGATGGATCCTGGAGATCTCCCACTTTTACAACTGATCTCCAGCTGGCAGAGTTCAGCTCCCCTGGAGAAAATGGCTGCTTTGGAGGGCTTTCCCCTCCCCAAATCCCACCCTCTCCTGGATCCACCTCCCAAAGTCTGCAGGCATTTTCCAACACAGACCTGGCAACTCTATTGGAATCGAAGGTGCTACTACTGGACTAGAACCTAACATTTTTCTCCAGAAAATTTGTGCTTGAGACTATGCTGTCCATTTTTGTATTAATATGGATCTAGGGTTGCCAGTTCTGGAGACTTTGAGGGTGGATCTGGGAGAGGGTGTGGTTTAAAGAGGGGTGGGATCTCAGCATGGTATAGGGTTGCCAATCCCCAGGTGGGGGCAGGGGATCCCCCGGTTTGGAGGCCCTCCCCTCACTTCAGGGTTGTCAGAAAGCGGGGGGAGGGGAGGGAAATGTCTGCTGGAAACTCTGTTATTCCCTATCGAGATTTATTCCCATAGAAAATCATGGAGAATTGATCTGTGGGTATCTGGGGCTCTGGGGGGGGGGCCTGTTTTTTGAGGTAGAGGCATCACATTTTCAGTACAGCATCTAGTGCCTCTCCCCAAAATATTCCCCAAGTTTAAAAACGATTGGACCAGGGGGTCCAATTCTATGAGCCCCAAAAGAATGTACCCCTATCCTTCATTATCTCCTATGGAAGGAAGGCATTGCAAATGTGTGCCATCCCTTTAAATGTGATGGCCAGAACTCCCTTTGGAGTTCAATTATGCTTGTCACAGCCTTGATCTTGGCTCCACCCCCAATGTCTCCTGGCTCCACCCCCAAAGTCCCCAGATATTTCTTAAATTGGACTTGGCAACCCTAGCATGGTACAATGTCATAGACTCCAAAGCAGCCATTTTCTCCAGGGGAGCTGATCTCTGCCAGCTGGAGATCAGTTGTAAAAGTGGGAGGTCTCCAGGCCCCATCTGTAGGATGGCAACCCTAAAATTTAGCTTATTAGAAGAAGATTTAAGAAACAGTTTCAAAGGTCAGCAGTTTCTGTCAGAGGCTGAGGAAGAGACTGAGAATAAATGGCTTTATCCATACCATCATTTGTAAATATTTAGACTCTTAATTATTAAGCTTCGCAGCGCAAGCTTCGAGACATTCAGAACGAGTGGTGGACCAAGCTTGCAGAGAGAACCCAGCTGTGTGCAGACACTGGTGATTTAAGAGGGTTCTACGAAGCCCTGAAGGCAGTATATGGTCCATCATATCAGGCTCAGAGTCCCTTGCATAGTGCAGACGGCCAAGTGCTCCTCACAGACAAGGCATCCATACTGAACCGGTGGTTTCAGGTTCTCTTCAGTGCCAACCGCGTAGTTCAAGATTCAGCAATCCACCTCACCCCACTTCAACCGGTGAAAACAGAGTTGGATGAGATCCCCACCCTAGAAGAGACTGTTAAAGCCATCAAGCAACTGAAAAGTGGCAAGGCAGCAGGAGTTGATGGAATTCCACCAGAGATCTGGAAGCATGGGGGCACAGTACTACATAGCTCACTTCACAAAGTACTTGTCACCTGCTGGGAACAAGGCAAATTACCACAGGACTTTCGGGATGCAATCATCATCACCCTATACAAGAACAAAGGGGAAAAGTCAGACTGCTCCAACTACCGGGGGATAACCCTGCTCTCCATCGCAGGCAAAATCCTTGCCAGAATACTCCTGAACAGACTGGTGCCCACCATTGCAGAAGAACTCCTCCCAGAGAGCCAGTGCGGCTTCAGAGCTAACAGGAGCACCACCGACATGGTATTTGTTCTCAGGCAGCTCCAAGAGAAATGCAGGGAACAGAACAAGGGTCTGTATGTGACTTTTGTCGACCTTACCAAAGCTTTCGATACCGTTAGCAGGAAAGGCCTGTGGCAAATCTTGGAACGTTTAGGATGTCCCCCAAGGTTCCTCAGCATGATCATCCAGCTACACGAAGACCAGCGAGGCCAAGTCAGACACTGCAACGACCTCTCGGAGCCCTTCCCAATAGGCACAGGTGTAAAGCAAGGCTGCGTTCTCGCGCCAACTCTCTTTACGATCTTCTTTAGCATGATGCTTCAAAGAGCCGCAGTAGATCTAGATGAGGACGATGGTGTCTACATCCGCTATCGCACCGATGGCAGCCTGTTCAACCTGAGGCGACTAAAGGCACACTCCAAGACAATGGAAAAACTCATCCGAGAGCTACTGTTTGCTGATGATGCTGCACTCGTCTCCCACTCGGTATCAGCTCTGCAGCATATGACGTCCTGCTTTGCAGAGGCTGCCAAGCTATTCGGCCTAGAAGTTAGTCTGAAGAAGACAGAAGTTCTCCACCAGCCTGCACCCCAGGAAGATTATCACCCTCCCTGCATCACTGTGGGTGAATCAGTTCTGAAGACAGTCCAGCAGTTCAGCTACCTGGGGTGCATCATCTCCTCAGATGCCAAGATCGACAAGGAGATTAACAACAGGCTGGCAAAGGCAAACCGTGCATTTGGCCGACTGCACAAAAGAGTGTGGAGCAACAAGCATCTGAAAAAAGGCACAAAGATCAATGTTTACAAAGCGGTTGTGATGACAACCCTCATCTATGGCTCCGAATCATGGGTTTTATACCGTCATCACCTGCGACTCCTTGAGCGCTTTCATCAGCGCTGCCTTCGCACCATCCTCAACATCCACTGGAGTGACTTTGTGACCAACACTGAAGTCCTCAAGCGGGCAGAGGTTACCAACATCGAGGCACTGCTGTTGAAGACGCAGCTGCGCTGGGCGGGGCATATTTCTAGGATGGAAAACCACCGCCTTCCCAAGATTGCCCTGTATGGCGAACTCTCCACCGGCCATCGAAATAGAGGGGCACCAAAGAAGAGGTACAAGGACTCCTTGAAGAAATCCCTTAGCACCTGTCACATCAACCATCACCAGTGGTCTGACCTAGCCTCAGATCGCAAAGCATGGAGGCACACCATCCACCAGGCTGTCTCTTCCTTTGAGAACACACGCATAGCTGGTCTTGAGGACAAACGGAGACTGAGGAAGAATCGCACTGCTACAGGACCAACCCTAAATCAGACTTTTCCCTGCAGCCGCTGTGGCCGGACCTGCCTGTCCCACATTGGTCTTGTCAGCCACCAGCGAGCCTGCAGCAAACGTGGACTATTGCACCCTTCTTAAATCTTCGTTCGCGAAGCCAAGCCAAGAGAGAGAGAGAGAGAGAGAAATTATTAAGACCAGGGCTTTTTTCTTTTTTTAAGCAGGAACGCACAGGAACACAGTCCCGGCTGGCTTGGCATCAGGGTGTGTGGCCTAATATGCAAATGATTGCTGCTGGGCTTTTTCTACAAAAAAAAGTCCTGATAAAGATATCAAAGACTTTCCAAGCACTTTAATGAGATACAAGATCAGCACAAGCACTCCCCCCCCCCCGCACTTTCAAGAACTGCTGAGAAGAAATTGGACTTTGACAATAAGTGTGTGGTTTTTTCAAATTGATATTTATTATGTGAATGTATTATTATATATGATTGCAGATTATGAATAACTGAAATATAGTAGGAATACTGTAATTAGTTTAGTTAATTTATTCACAGTGGTTATTATTTTTGGTTCAGCCTCCAGGTGGTTGCTGGAGATCTCTTGGCATTGAGCTCCAGGGGACAGAGATCTAGAAGATCTAGAAAATGGCTGCTTTGGCAGGTGCACTCTGTGGTTGAAGTCCCTCCCCTCCCCAAACCCCACCCTCCTCAGGCTCCGCTCCCCAACATCTCCAGGTAGTTCCCATCTCAGAGCTGGAAACCCTGGTTATCAAACTGTCTCCTGCATGTGTTAGATAACTCAAGTTACTGCTCAGGAATGACACCTAAAGTTTTTCAGTGGCTTTTTGGAATGCACACAAATATTACAATCTCTGTTTTTCTGCCTTAGGACAAAAGAAGTTGAAGTTAAATCTGTTGCCCGTAAAGGAATATAGCGGCTGCATGAGAGGTGTAAAGCCAAAGAGCTCCTGGCGAGTAAAGTCGAGCTGACACACCTGGCTGGCAGATGAGGAGAGACTAGACCAGAGCTCAGAAGTGGGTGGGGCCTGGTAGGTGAATCACGTTTCCTGGGGGAAGGCAAAGGTGGAGTCTGGCCTTTTGTTCTGGGACCCTGGGAGCCGGTCAAACAGGAAGAGCTGATTTCAGATTGCAGGCTGTCTGCAGGAGGCGGCGGCGGAAAGGCTGCTGCCGCCGCCGGGGAACAGGCACGGCCTGGGGAGAGCACAAACTCGCAACGTGCTAAGACTGTCCGCTCCAGCAAACGGCAGGGGCGAGGACTCAATGGCCTGATCCTGAACTGCCAGGATGTGCCGGCTGGGTGAGTGGGCTGCTCTGGGAAGCTAAAGCCATTGGGTGGGAAAGATTTTGTATTTCCTTCCTCCCCAAGGTGGGGGGGCGGGCTAAGTGTGTGGTGCCAGCAGTGCTCCCTGAAGAGAAATTTGTCAGGAAGAAGTTGGAAGAATTGTTTGCCCTCTGAGATATGTCTCACTGTAGTGTAGCCAGAGACTTTGCAAAGGAATAGTTAACAATGTAAAAGTGGAATGGGTGCCATGTTGGATTAGACCAGTGCCTTGCCCAGTCCAGCATCCTGTTTTGCACAGTTACTCTGGAGGGCCAACAAACAGAGCAGGGAGGCTAAGGTTGCCAGCTCCAGGCTGGAGATTTTGGAGATGGAGCCTGAGGAGGGTGAGATTTGGAGGACAGAAAGGGACTCCAGTGGGGTATAAAGTCATAGAGTTCACGCTCCAAAATGGCTATTTTCTCCAGGAGAACTGATGTCTGTTGCCTGGAGATTAGTTATAGATGCAGCTGGGAGATCTCCAGACACCACCTGGAAGTTGGCAACCCTAATTGGAGGCCGCCCCCCTCCTCCCCCCCCCCCCCGCTGCCTTCTGGCACTGGGATTTAGAAATTTACTGCTTCTAGGCATGGAGTTTTCCTTTAATTTAGCTAGAGCGAGGGTTGCCATGCTCCAGGTGGGGTCAGGAGATCTCCCGGAATTATAACTGATCTCCAGATTACAGAGAAAGAAAATGGCTGTGTTGAAGGCAGGCTCCATGGCATTGTACTCTGTTAAGGTCCCTCCCCTCCCCAAACTGTGCCCCCAAATCTCCAGGATTTTCCCAATCGATGGGCCTCTCTTCCTCCATGAGGCTGCCTAATCCTCTTCTAATCCAGGGACATGCCTGACTCAGTCTTCCCACACTGCTTTTTTAGCAGGTTGAACTATCCTGCTTGTGGAGAAGGGCTGATCCCATCCAAGGGCACCAAAGGTCGCTTGATAGCAGGGCTCCCGCTAAGGGACAATCACCAGTCCCTGCATCTGGTGGCAGAACTAGCCCTGTGGCATGTCAAGGAATAACAAAGAGGAACACTGTTGAGCACATGTGAAAAATATCTTCTTCTTGAGCACATGCAGAGTGACTGTCTTTCCCATAGCACAGTGGTCATGACTCCTCTAGGACTGGGGGGGGGGGGGGGGGGGGCATAACATGCAGGTCCCAAAGTAAGTCTTTCAAGCAGGCTGGACTCCAGCGGCTCTCATTTTAGAAACCAGGCGCAGCACACTGGTTTGAAGAATTTATGAGTCCTGAAAACTTTGCCCTTTATTTGCCCACCTCCCCTCTCAAGAGCCAGATACACAGGATTCCATGCTTGATAACGTAATGGCACCAGCTTGGTCCGTGGGCATGCAGCAGGATTTTCTTTCACTCTAGTGGTTAATGAAGTGTGTACACGGTGTATGAATATTACATGACCCATCTGGATTTTGGCACCAGTCTCAGAATTCTGGTGTTAGAAACACTGAGGATGTGTTCAGGCACACAGACAAAAATACAAGCTGCGGTGAGGGTCCATAGATTTTACTGATATGTAGTATTCCTCTCTCCTCTACTGTTGTTTGCACAACGAGAGGTGCATTCACTCATAAACTGAAATAGACAGTATGGAGTGTTCTGTTAACTTGCTTCACCTTTCACATGGATTGAAGAGGGGGAGGAGAAAAGGGGGTAGAGGAGGAACTTTAAACTCTGGCAGTGGGTTTTATTTAACTCAAGGGTAGCAAAAGAATGATGCAATGCAGGGTCCCTAACATGGTGCCAGTGGGTGCTATGGCACCTGCCAACATTTTTCCTGATGCCCGCCAAGGCTTTTTAGAAAGGGGGCAGGGCAATGCGGGGCTTTTGCACAGCAAGGTTTCTGATTAGCCATTGAAGATTTTGATTGGTTGTGCAGATTTTTTAAAAAAACATTGCTTTGTCAGCAGCTGCCATCACAACACAAAAATCTTCACTGTGTGACTTAAAGGTAAGCTGTGGAAGCAGCCATTTTGTTGTTGATTCTGCTCCTTGCAGCAGCCATATTGTTGCTGTGTCCACTATGCTGTGTCAGAATTCCAAAGGTGCCCACAGGTGGAAAAAACAGCAACCCAGTGTTGGAAAAAGTGATTTGCCTAAGGCTGTCTAGCAAGTCAGCAGCATGACAGTTTGCCAGTTTCTCCTGCTCCAGAAATCAGGCATAGAAATTGGAGGAATGCTGTTATCAAAAAATATTTATTTGCATCACCATGCTAATGATACAAAGATGCTTCACAGATGAACAGAGGGAGGAAAAAACAAGAAAGAAAAGTCAAGTCCATGCCTGCAACATACAATCTAAATTTTCATGGCAGGGAAGGAGGGGGAGATGATGACAGGAAGTGTAGGAAGAACTGGATCTGCCAGGGAAATAGCCTGCCCACAAAAACTATCATATACTTACTTGCTGGAACAGGTTTTTGAGAAGCATCTTTCCCTCCATACACTGTCCTGACAGAGGGACGGTGGCTCAGTGGTAGAGCATCTGCTTGGTAAGCAGAAGGTCCCAGGTTCAATCCCCAGCATCTCTAACTAAAAGGGTCCAGGCAAATAGGTGTGGAAAACCTCAGCTTGAAACCCTGGAGAGCCGCTGCCAGTCTGAGTAGACAATACTGACTTTGACGGACCGAGGGTCTGATTCAGTATAAGGCAGCTTCGTATGTTTGTATGTTCATATGTTCAAGATGGAGTCTGAATTGCCAGTGCCTTCTGTCCGTTGCACTTCCACTGATGATCTGCAAACTTTGAGAAGTGCTTACAGGAAGATGATCCCACCTAGTCTTTGCTGTTTAAACAAGTGGTTAATCTTTAAAGAAACGGGTTTGTTTAAAAGGAAATTTCAGATTGCAGAGGGCTTCCTTATAACTCTTGGATCAACATGATCCAAGGAACCCTATCAACCTACTGGATTAAGTTTGCTGTGAAACTCATTGCCTGGATCTGTGGAAAGGCCACATCCTGCCACTGATGCTCACACAGCTAATTGCTCCATCAAAAGACAGTGGCAAGAAAAAGCAGCTAAGGATCTCTACTCCCCCACCACACTGTGCACAGCTATGTCATACAGCACATAACACATTTATAGACTCTATTGCCACAATTTATCACACTGATCATAGGCAAAGGCCTAGCTGAGGACTGGCTCACCTATACAGGAGAATGGAGTGGAAGAATGGACTGTTCTGGCGCAGCCTGCAGGTGATGGATTCCAACTTTGCACACTCCTGTGCACGGAGAACTCCCTGCAATTAGAAAGCTAGCACAGCAAGAAAACAGCTTTTACCCACCCCCTTTTTGCTGCCTTTGCAGGTTGTTTGGTTGCAGGGAGGTTTTAACATAAGGAGTCTATTCATCTGTACATTTGCCCCAAGTGTGATGCTGACAAGGCAAAAGCACTCAGCTGTGGGATTTTTGCTTTTGCACAGCTCAACCTGGAAACGGAGCTGTGTCCTGTGCAGAGCAACTTCACCTCATGCACACTGAGTAACCTAGTTTATGTGATGTGTCCAGTGCCAAGTTCCAATGAGTGTGCTTTGGCCTCACTAGTGCCTTGTTTAAACCAGGTGGAAGATGGCTTTACACAGGGTTTAGGAAGATTTATGAAGGCAAAAAAGGGTTTAAAGGTATTTCCAGTGCCTAACATGTAATAGTGAAAGAGAACATCCATGTTCAGAAGTAGTATACCTAGGATTGCCAGGTCCAATTAAAGAAATATCTGGGGCGGAGCCAGGAGTAAGGTTGTGACAAGCATAATTGACAGTTCTGGCCATCACATTTAAGGGATTACATACCTTTTAAATGCCTTCCCTCCATTAGAAATAATGAAGGATGGGGCACCTTCTTTGGGGGCTCATAGAATTTGACCTCCTGGTCCAATCTTTTTGAAACTTGGAGGGTGTTTTGAGGAGATGTACTGGATGCTATGCTGAAAATTTGGTGCCTCTACATAAACACAATCTCCCAGAGCCCAAGATACGTGCAGATCAATTTTCCATTATACCCTATGGGAATTGCTTTCCATAGGGAATAATGGAGTGCCTAGTAGACATTTTCCTCCCCCCACTATTTTCTGATGACCCTGAAGTGGGGGGGGGGGCTCCAAACTGGGGGATTGGCATCTGTAAGTATACCTCAGAACATCAAATACTAGGCATGAAAAGGACTGAAGATTGTTATCTTCATGCTGATGAGTGCTCAGAATTCATTGCACTGCACTGGTTAGTCTGTTTTTTCCTCTAGTGTAGCTGAGGGACCTTGTACCTAGAGAGGCAAATCTGTGAACATACCCCTATGAAATCTGAGGCCTGGAATTGCCAGATGCCAGACTCAGGCCCTTTTCAGCAGGCTGGCTGTGAACTCTGCTTATGAATAGGGCTGCCAGCCTTCTGGGAGGGGGAGGGGGAGGGATATATGTGTGTGTGTCTTTTTAATGGGACATTATTGACCAAGTGATACTGTTTACCTCCTTGCTATTAGGAGCTTCAGCTGTTAATTTCCACACATGAAACCTCTATTAAAGGGGCAGGACATTTTTTCTCCAAGCCTGCTGGCAATCATACTTCTGAAGAATTACCAGGTTCCCTTCCCATCCTGAAAGAGAGCTCAACCTGCTTCTCCCCTCCACCTTGGGAAAGCAGCAAAAATAAGCTAGCAGAAAAGGGGGGGTGGGTAAATGGTAGGGCGGGGAATGCAGAGAATGCATTCCTGCAGGCTCTGAGTTGCTTTACCTCATCACTATGGATTCCTCTAACCCTTGGCCTCTCTTGCCTTGAGACCATACTCTGAAGATAGAACCAGATCTGACAACACAGCAGTGGGTTGTAGCATCTTAAAGCTACATGGATTCTTCGAGGCAAAAGACCAAACGGTCCACAAAAACATAAGCACATCAAAGCCACTGGTTTGCTTTTAAGGGGCCACAAGTTGCCTCCTCCCATACTGAGATCTATCGAAGTTCTCTTATGAGCACGGATCTGGGATTTTGCAGTACACAAAACACTGATAATTCCTTATCTTAGTTACACTTAAAATCCAGTGAAGGAAACCTGATTAATACTAATGTATCTTTGAGAAATAATAAACATTTGTGACTTTGGAACTGTGGCTCGGAGGAAGAACCTCTGCTTGGCATGCAGAGGGTCCCAGGTTCAGTTCTCAGCATCTCCACTTAAAAGGACCAGGCAGTAGGCAGCACCTTAGACTAACAAAATTTGTGGTAGGGTATGAGCTTTTGTGAGTCACTGCTCACTTCTTCAGATACCTGTGTGTGACTTACAAAAGCTTATGCCCTACCACAAATTTTGTTAGCCTTTCAGGTGCTGTTGGACTCTTACTCTTTTATACTGCTACAAACAAACATGGCTACCCTTGATCTATCAGGCAGTAGGTGTTATGAAAGTCCTCAACCCGAGATCTTTGAGAACAGCTGCCAGTCTGAGTAGACAAGACTGACTTTGAGGGACCAATGGTCTGAATCAGTATAAGGCAGCTTCATGTGTTTTTCAAGGGTGTTGCTTTACCCTTGATTTTAGCAATGTACATCTTTTTCCACTGTTCTCTGCAAACACAATCGACCTCGCTTTTGGGATATGGTGAAAAGTGCCATCAAGTCACAGCTGACTTATGGTGATTCCATAAGGTATTCAAGATAAGAGACTAACAGAGGTGGTTTGCCATTGCCTGCTTCTGAGTAGCTGCCCTGGGCTTCCTTGGTGGTCTCCCATCCATGTACTAACCAGGTCTGATACTGCTTAACTTCTGAGGTCTGACAAGAGTAAGCTAGCTTGGGTCATCCAGGGCAGGACCAAAGCACATTGGAACAACATTAAAATCCATTAGGGAGTTTCTTCCTTTTCTGTTTCCCATGCTAGTACTCCTCATTTTCCTCCTGGGCTTGCTTTTCAACCAAAACCAGAATGCACTAACAAGGGGCACTGACTTCTGCCCTCTCCTATGCATTCCCTTGCAGCGCCCTCTTTCTGTTTAGGTTCTGAGACAAGATTGGAGTAGCCAGGGTGCTCCATAAACATTTGCCCCCCCCCCAGCCCAGTCTACTCCGCATGATCTTCTCAGATCTCTGAAGTCATACAGGGTCGGTCCTGAAGGGGAGACCAGCAAGGACGTCCAGGATTTCCTTGCAGAGAAAGGGAATGGCAGATTGCCTTTGAATGTCTCGTGCCTTGAAAATCTTACAGGATTGCCATAATTTGGGTGCAACTTGATGGCATTTAAAAAACAAAAACCTCTGATTGGCAGCCTTATTCCAAGGTCTGAGGCAGGGTGAGTTTTTCTTGCTGGTACTTGAGATACTTTTAACTGGGGGTTGTCAGTAACTCAACCAGGGACTTTCCATAAGTGGAGCAAGTACTTTACACCTTCTTAAGTAATATTTAGGGTTCTGCTGTCTCCCAGCATGTGCTTAGAAGGAAGGAATCCGTGGGGATAAGGATGTGAGCAAAAACAATTCTGTCAACCCAGTCAGTGCCCTGCAGTAGCTGATCAAAAGAGTTCCTGAGCCTGCAGGCTCCCAGCATGGCTACATGGAACATCTAAGGCTCTCATGTATAGTTGATGTGTTTACTTTAATAGTATCATGGGTGCGTTTTGTTTTACCATATTCTCTGTTTTGAAAGATTACATGCTCCAAGTTGTAGAGGAGAGGTGTCTTGTGAACTGTACTGCGACCCTGAGACAAATGCAGTCTTTTTTCCCCCAGATAATCTGGATTCCAGCGGCATACAGAAGCTCTTGATGAAAACAGGACTCATCCTGATAGTCATTGGCCACCTGAACTTCATTGCCAGTGCTCTGGTTCATGGAACGGTACTGCGCCACATCGCCAACCCTCAGGATGCCATTTCACTGCAGTATGCCATCTCCAATGTCATTTCAGTTATCTCGGCCATCTTGGTAAACCCTTTTTTTTTTTGCATTGGTATTTTTGTTCTATGAATGCAGGAAGAAAGAAAAGGGTGGAAGGGCTGTGGGTATCGAAGCCAGGGCTTAAGCCAGGTCACCTTGCAGTACCAAGCCAAGAACAGAACTCCAGGCGCAGGATGAATAATAATAATAATAAAATTTTATTTATATCCTGCCCTCCCCGCTGAGGCAGGCTCAGGGCGGCTAACAACATATCCATACAGTAATTATACAAAACTTTTTAAATCAACATTAGTCTTAAAACCATTCTAGTTTACAATTAACAATAAATTGACAATAGCAATAGGTGTTTCTGGTGCTATTCTGTCAGTTAGCATGATGGCGAAAGTCACTTAGGCGAAAGTCACGAATCCATCAATCCAGCAGTCCTTCAATCAGCAATCCGCAAAGGCCATCCTGAAAAGGATTGGTCAAGGCTCCGCAGGCCCCGCACCTCTTACGGGAGCTGGTTCCATAGGTGTGGAGCTACAACAGAGAAGGCCCGTGTGCGGGTGTTCTGCAGTTTTGCCTTCTTTGGCCCGGGGATGGCCAGCTTGTTCTTCCCCGCTGACCTCAGTGCTCTCTGGGGCTCGTATGGGGAAAGACGGTCCCTCAGGTAGGCAGGTCCTCGACCATATAGATAGGATAGATAGGATCAGGTTTAGCTCCAATAAAGAAAGCCAGCTGCAACCTGGGACAAAGTTAACCAGCCAGGAGAGTCATCAGGAGCATGGCTAGCCCCACTGCAGTGATGTCTCGTGCAGCCCTTCACAGGGGTGGTGCTAGGGATATTGGAGTCTTGGGCAAAAGTTTAGGCCCCAGAATTCCTGCCACTCCACTATTCCCCACCTTGTCAGGGCCAAGGAAGTGGTGGTTCTCTCCCTTTGTAAGGTGGGCAGGAGCTGTCACGGGAAGTGGAGTGGATTTTGGATTGGGTGCAGGATTGCCAGTTCTGGATTGTGGAATTCCTGAAGATTTATGAGGTGGAGCCTGGTTTGGGGTTTGGGGTGTGTGTGGGTGAGAGAATAGTGGATTGGGGAGAGAAAAGACCTCAGTTGGGTACAATGCCATAGAGTCCACTTTCCAAAGCAGCCATTTTCTCCAGGGAAATTGATCTCTTTTATCTGGAGACCAGTTGTAATTTTGGGACATCTCCAGCCACCACCTGAAGATTGGTAATCCTAGGTTAGTGCCAGTAACAGTAGGAACCAGCAGTTCTTTTGTTCCCCATTCCTTAGGGGAATGTTCTGAATGTTTGTGGCCCCTCCCAGCATAGGGCCTGGGACAACTGCCTCTGTTGCCCCTTCCCTTTCACTTTCTCACATATGTGTGCCCCATGGGGTAAAAATAAAGCATGGTCCTTGGGAACATTGCCAGAGGGTGATAAAATCTATCCTTCATCACCTACACTGGGAGGGTTTCCAGGTCCTTCCCCGACTACTTATAAGAGTGAGGGGTAGAGTTGCCAGCTCCAGGTTGGAAAATTCCTGGAGATTTCAGAATGGAGCCTGGGGGGGAGACAGGGACTTCAGTGAGGTCCAGTGCCATAGAGCCTACCCTCCAAAGCAGACATTTTCTCCAGAGGAACTGGTCTCAGTAGTAGGGTTGCCAAGTCCCCTCCGTTCTCTGGAAGTGACATCATTGTGCTGGCAACGCAGCTCAAGGCATTTCTGGGAAAACTCTATGGTTTTCCCAGACACGCTAGCCATTTGCGAGGTAAAAACACTATGGTACCTATTGTACCATAGAGTTTTGCCTCCCAAATGGCTAGAGCATCCAGGAGAACCATAGAGTTTTCCCGGAAACGCCTAGAGCGGTCGCCAGCACATCATTACACTGATGATGTTGGGGTAGGTTCCCCCCAGCGACCCAACGTGGACTGGCAGGTTGGGAACCTCTCGGGTGGGGGAACCCCTGAGTAGGGCTTGGCAGCCCGACTCTGTAGTCCACAGATTAGCTGTAATTGAGGGGGTTCCCCAGGCCCCACCTGGAGGCTGGCATCCCTAAGTGCTTCTTGCATGCGTTCAGCAATGGCTGGTCCCTCCCCAGTAGCTCCCATTTGTGGGCTATCTCTTGCTATCCCAGCAGTTTGTGGTTCTTGTATCTCCATCTTTCCGAGGCCAGACATAATGACATGCTGGTAAGGCAAAAGTGCTTTCCCCCAGCATTTTGCACTTCCACACAATCTTGTCCAACCTGGGCTGCTTCTCATGCTTAGATAGTGTGCCATGAGTTCTGTAGCCTGGGTTTGCTAAGGAAGCAACCCTGTTTAAACCAGACTCTGTGCAACAGCAAAGTTCTTATATCTCACATTGAAACCAGGCCCAAGTACTTGAAGTGGGAAGACTGTAAGCAGCCATATTGTTTGTGCAAAGTGCCATCAAGTTGCAGCCAACGTATGGTGACCCTGTAGGGTTTTCTAGGCAAGAGACAGAGGTGGTTTGTCATTGCTTGCCTCTGGATAGTGGCCCTGGAGTTCTTGGTGGTCTCCCATCCAAGTATTAACTTGGGTCAACCCTACTTAGCTTCCAGGATCTCATGAGATCAGGCTACCTTGGCCATTTAGGCCAGGGCAGCAGCCATACTGCTCTATTCAAAATCCAAAAAGAACACATCTGTGTTATAGCCAGGAACTCCTTTGCATATTAGGCCATACACCCCTGATGTAGCCAATCTTTCTGGAGCTTACAGTAAGCCCTGTACTAAGAGTCCTGTAAGCTCTTGGAGGATTGGCTACATCAGGAGTGTGTGGCCTAATATGCAAAGAAGTTCCTGCTAAAAAAAACATAACCCTGGTTATAGCTTTTATAAGGACCACCCAAATTGACCTCAAACCCTGAGCAGGCTTTTAAATTCATCAGAATTCTTAGGATGAATTCCAGCCTCTTTAAAAACAAACAAAAAAACTTGGGACGGAGATAATATATGCAAAGTTAATTCATGCAGATTTGAAGCATGTGGTGTGTTCTTAATGCACCATTCAGCTTGCCTCTGGCTCACAATCTGGTGCTTTTGCTTTCTTTTTCAACCTCTCTGCAGACAATCTCTTGTGGAATAGCTGCCATTGTGCTCTCCAGGTACATATCCCAGAAACCTCTGGTAAGGATCTTCACTCTTGTGGCTCATCAGCAAAAGGAGATAACTTTTTCTGAATGGAAAGCTTTTCCAGGTTCTCAACTGTTTGCCAAAGCTCTTTGGGTAATTTGATTTTGAGTCTGAAAACAGGAATTTCCCATTGTCTTTCCCCCCTATATGCCCTGTTCTCTTTTGCCAAGAAGGTGCCTCTCTGAAGTTACTGGCAGTTTTGTTGCTTTCCTTTTCCTTGATGGTGAAGTGGAAATTTCCAGAGGTTGTAAAATGTCCCAGTGGTTGCAGCCCAAGTAATACAGAGAGACTATCCCACCCATGGGTAGTTTTTGTGTTGTGACCCTTACGTAACTGTAGGATAATTCTCCAAGATTCGATAGCAAGTGCAAATTTTGGGGCCATTACTGAGTAAATATACACTTCTAAGCAAGTTTTGATAGGTTTCATTCAAGACTACAGTACCTTTAACTGCACTCATGGATTATTTGCTGTTTATGGCTGCATCCACACAAGAATTTTGTTTGCATTTCTGTCTGCTGCTGTCAGTGTAGAATATGCATACAGTAGTTTTTGCTACAGTGTATTTTTATTTATATACTTATTTAGGGAATTTATATATTTAGGGTTTTATTTATTTATTTGGTTTTTTTTTAGGGAATTTACATGCCAAATTTCCAGAGACTTGCTCCCAAGTAAAGCAATACCATAAATTATTTTAAACAATGGAAAGTATCAATATTAAATACATACAGTGAGTATAGCATGGAGCAACCACTGAACAGCCTAAAAATATCCATGAAACAGACTTCAGGCTGGAAGCAGACTATAAAAACAACAGAAAACGACAGAGAGGAAAAGGAGGACAGAAAGAAAGCAAAGAAAGTCTTTCCCTCTATCGCTTAAAAGCCTGGAAAAGGTTGCCAGGTGCCTAAAAAGACTGTAGGGGACAAACTATAACTATAAGTCAATTGCCCATTTTAAGCTACAGTTATATGTTAGTGACTTTTGGTATCTGACATATTACTATAGCTTAAAATCAGTGATTGCAATTTTTAAAGAAGCTCTTTGGTGGTATGTATGTGGGGAAGAATTGGTGGCTGGGGGGTGGAGAGGGGGCTGAGGCAAGGAATGTGATACTAATGTGAGTGGCACCTCCAAAAATCCATGCCTTCCTATCTTCACAGCTCCAAAGGTTTGTTGACTGTTATCTTTCCCCAAAGGCTAATGCAGCTGGGAGTGTCACATTTGAAAGCTGTTTTGTGTTTTTAAAAAAACCTGCAAACAGGAAAGGGGTATGACCTATCTTCCTGCCTGCTCTCCCATGTCCACTTTAGCTGATACAGAGCAGAAATATACCTTTTTGTAAATTTTGGGTAAGTCTTGCTAATCCAAGGAATAGCCCTGGGATTTCCCAGCTGGCAGATTTCCCTGGAACAGGGAGGGGCTGTGGCTCAGAGGAACAGTCACTACTTCACATTCAGAAGGTTCAAGGTTCAATCCCAGTTATTTAAAAAGGGCCAGGCAGTAGGTGATGTGCAACACCTCTGCCTGAGATTCTTCAGAGTAGACAATACTGACCTTGATGGACTGATGGTTTAATTCAGTATAAGGAAGCTTCATGTGTGTTCATGTGAATATCCCTCCTCCATATATTTCTTTTGGTGCAAGGAGTTGGACAATTGACCCATATTTGCTCCTTCCTCAGTTGTAGGCAGCCATGCTCATTTTCATTCTGAACAGCAGCCCAAATATTCTCTCTGTTGCAGGGATGGGTGGTCTTCTCCCTCAGCATCAGCAGTGGCTTCCTCTCCTTGTTCTGCGCGGTGGGGCTGGCTGTCTCCATTGTCTTCACTTTTGTCAACAACGGACGTGCCTTGCTGGCCTTGTGCACTTTTGCCGATGTGGAATTCATCCAGATTGTGCACGAGTGTCCCTTTGACCCCACCAGGGTCTACGTAAGTGCAGTGTGTGTGTGTATGCAAAATTCCTACCACAAGAAAGCTCTTAAGAGAAGCAATTGCAAAAGCTCCCCAGGGTGCCTGTGAATTTGCATTCCTTTTTCCATTCTAAGGGTCGACAGAATTTACAGTTTAAGAGATCTTCAGTTGTTGATTCAGGGTATGAGGGGGTGAGGGTTCCAAACTTTTTACCTCCAGGGACCTCCAGGAACCCTTTTGATACTGATTTATATGCCAAGGATTCTCTGGACATTGTAGAGGTTTCTTGGGGGCACAATTAAGGCAGAGCACCAATGATGCCAGATGTTTACTTTACAGAATGTATATCCCTCCTTTGTGTCCTCAGAAGAGCTGCCAAGGTGTCTAAGAAATTAAAACATACACAATAAAATCATATTTTAAAACCAAAAAAACCCACACGCAAAAACATAAAAACAACAATTTAAAAATTGGGTTGGGAAGGAGGGAACACTGAGGGAATGCTAGACAAAACAAAAAAAGTCTTCACCTGCTGGTGGAAGATGGTAACAGAAGGGGACAGGTGAGTCTCCAGGGGAGATAGTTTGATGCCAGGAAGTTGAGATTCACCAGAGCCTCATAAAACAGAACAGTGACACCTTGTGGATGATCTATGGGATTGGGTCTGGAGGGCAAAAGGCCCTGGTTTTGGTTTGGTTAGATAGCAGACAATGGATGAGATAATCCACCTGTGTGACTCTCTGGTTCAAAACCAGATGGATTATGGGATTTGCTCAGGAGTTATTTGCCCTCCCCTTCTGCCTCCCTGCAGAGTTCCACGCTGTGTCTTTGGGGTCTTTCGTTCCTCCTGGAATTTGTCGAGATCATCTTCAGCATCCGATGCTTCCTGATCTTGCTTCACCTCCTGAACCTGAGACCATGTCGCAGGAGAACTCGCAAGAAAAATGTGAGACTCTCCCACTCTTATCCCACTAACTGAGGATCATGACACCTTGATCCCCGAAGAAGTTCTTGCCATGCTCTCCCAGCCCCCTGAGGTTTCCCTGTAGTTTTCTAATTCCATCTTCCAGAGTGCACCTGCAGGAAAGAAAAGTTTGGCAGCACCTCAGCACTGCCAACCCAAACTGGTTCCCTGGAAGGTGGCATGCTCTGAGCTGTTGGGAAGGCTGACCTTGACAACCCTGAATCAAACGTTATGGACATCATCCAATATTCCAATTTAGTTTCATGCCCCTCTGAGGCCTTTGAAACACTTCTGAATAATTCGGCCTCATTTCAAATAATTAGCAATTAGAAACTGACTTGTAATTAGCATCTCATTAATTGTGGTTTCAACTAATTTGCAAAATACAACAGAAAAAAAGTCCAACTAGTGGCTGCTCCAAACATTCCAACCCCTCGATGTTGCTTGATGTCACTGAATGCGGTCCGGAGAGATGCTGGCTACACTGTTGCATCCAGGTGGGGCCTGGAGATCTCTTGGATTTATAAATGATGACCAGGCATCAGCAGTCAGTTCCCTTGGAGCAAATGGCTGCTTTGGAGGGTAGACTCTATGGCATTATATCCCACCTTCCTCAGACTCCACCCCAAAGTCTCCAGGAATTTCCAAACCCAGAGTTGGCAACCCAACCTTTTGTGCTTATCCTGGGGGAAGTCATCCTCCCCAGTAGACTGGAGTGGTAAATTCCACACACACACCCTTACCTTCTGCCACAGCTCTGCAGTGCCAATTGGCTTTCTGCGTACTGGTGGCTGTGCTTCCCCTGGGTTCTCCTGGGTGGGGGGCAAATGGCAGGGGGACCATACTCCAGTGCTGTGCATACTCCTGCAAGAGACACCTGCATTTGTTTGTCACAGCCCTTGATTTATGAAAATAGGCCCAGTTTAGTCTCCTTACTGAATGAACTGTCGCTCACTGAGGCAACCCCCTCCCCAGTCCTTTTCAATAATCTAATGACTTTGGGAGGTATTGTATATTTGTATTATGGAAGCTACTCAGGAAGTCAGTTTTGGCTTTAAAAGCAAGTCAATTCCAGCATGTCTGCAGCAGGGGTCTCCAACCTTTTTGAGCCTGCGGGCACCTTTGGAATTCTGATGCAATGTGGTGGGTGTAGCCACAAAATGGCTGCTGCAGGAGGAAGCGGATCCAATCACAAAATGGCTGCCACAGTTTACCTTCAGTCACACAGTGAAGACCCTTGCGCTGTGATGGCAGCTGCTGCCAAAGCAATCTTTAAAAAAATGTACCCAGCCGATTGAATCAAAAGGTGCTGGTGGTTGCCATGCCACCCACAGTCACCATATTAGGGCCCGTAGCTTATAGAGGATATTTGTTCTCCCATTCCCATGAAAGATGGGTTGATTGGCCTGGCTTGCAGGTGCTTCCTCATGTACTGGTGAGAAGGGTGTTGTTCACTGCCAGTGGGTGGGCCCCCATTATTCCCCCAAACACACACCACCATGCCTTGTGCTCAGTGTAACCCTTCTGTTTTCAAGGTCACGCTGAAGTTCGTCACAGCTGAGAGCCGAGAAGTCTGCGAGGGCAGCGATCTCCTGAGCCGAGATCGAGTAGAGACTGTGTGGCTCTAGCTGCAGCAACCAGACACTGACAACACCAAGTGGACTTTTCTGTGTCACTTCCTGGCTTGACTGCTCTTGCCATTCCAAACCTGGCAGAGAAGACAGCCTGCTTTATCTGAAGTGTGGAATACAGCTGCCTGACTGGGTTAGAGGCCTATGTTCCCAGATACCCCAGCCCTTTCCTGCTATGATTAGTACATTGAGGCCAGTGCTGAGATTATCTGTTCCAAGCTACTCTTTTTCAAGAACAAAGAAACCAACTGTGCCGATGTTGGCACTCACAACTTTGTGAACATCTGAAATGACTGTGCAGGCCATTCCGCTGAGAACAAAACCCCCACACCTTTATTTTGAAGGTCGGAAAAAGAAACAAGCCCTGCAATTCCTCCTAGTTTGCAGTCTTGGGATGGGTGGATTAAACAGCTGCTGTGCCTTTCTCCAGATCGCTGGGCTGAGGATGCCGTTGATGCTTTCAGAGATAGAAAAGTTCCCACCAGGTGATTCTGGGCTGGCTTTCATGGAGGTGTGTGTGTTGGAATGTCTCACAATGCACATCTGCAAGCTTCAAGCAGTAGCTGAATCAATTAACTGGAGGGCGCTGATTTTAATGGATGGGGCTTTTGTTTGTTTCTGTAATAGGGAATGGGAAAGGAAAGAGCAAAGCCAATTTTTCATTTTGAAAAGGAGTGGCCCTCATTTGTGAAACAGTAAAAAAACCTGTGCAGCCGTAGGGTAAAAGGGCACCCAGATTAAGGCTTTGGAAGTACACGAATCAACTGACACTTAATGAGCCAATCAATTAAGTGGCACTGGGCTAGCCAAGTTCTACAATTGAGGAAGCTGGTAGCAAGCCCAGCCCCTATTGTTGTGGCTCCCCACTCTGGGTGGGGAAGAAGCAACATGTCATGGTACTGGATGAGGCTTGGAGACCAACACCAACACTCCCAGGCACACTTTAGTTTCTGGACACTCATTCGCTTGGAATACCAGTAATGCAGAAAGTCACATCTTCAGTGGAGCTGGAAAACCTGCCCCTGGGTGCTCTCTCCTTTCAAAAATGGCTGTGTGCATGTAGCCCTTTGCAGATAACATTCATATAACATGCACTGAAACCAATGCAAGGGGAAGCAGGTACCAGTGTGCTTGTCCAATCGCGCCCCCCCCCCCGGGTTTGTGTGTTGTCACTGACTCATGAGCATGGAGTTAGCATGTATGGGAAGCATGCACACTTAGGTGCTGTCCCTGAGCAGAACCCTTTGAGAAACCATCAACTGTAAAGGGCTGCCATATCTCATTGACGACTGTGCATTCTTTACAACCCAAGGCATCTAGTCATTTGTCTCTCCCCTCCCCCACAACATGTGTAGTTAGTGCTCCAGTCCCAGCGACTGAGTTGCACCAAAGCACATCCCATGTTGTAAGCTGACGTTTGCTTGAGTACTGCCATGCACTACAAATATGGGACAAAGATTAATGCATGCAGGGTGGATGGGGGCTGTGGCTCGCTGGTAGAGCATCTGCTTTGTATGCAGAGGGTCCCAGGTTCAATCCCCAACATCTCCAATTTAAGGAGATCAGGTGGTAGATGATGTGAGTCTCTGCTGGAGACACTGGAAAGCTCCTGCCAGAGTAGACAATACAGAACTAGATGGACTCATGGTCTGCTTCACCATAAGGAAGCTTCATGTGTTCAAGGTAGCCATTAGCTTCCTAGATTGGCCTGCCTGCAGCATGCCCAGTGCTAATACCAGGCTTCTGCAGAAAGGCAGTCAAGTTCCTTTGCTTCCCCAAGGCAACAGACAGCCTCCATCTGAAAGGCCATGTATGTGAGAGATTTGGGAACAGACTGGCAGCTTGCCCTGTGGTGTCTGTCATCAGAGCTTTGTCTTGTCCTGCTCAGCCTCCTCAGGTATCCATGCAACTTGTCCCCAGATCGTGGCTTCCACGGCAGTCTAGTTTCTATCCCAAGAAATTGTTGGAAGCCCTGCCACCCCCTGTTGTGCTGAAAGCTAAACTAAAAGGCCTGGTCGTAGGTTAACAGCAGACTTAGTGAAGCATCACTAAAGCACACAGCTTGCAAGGTAACTACTGCAGACGTTTCCCTGCCTAAAGGCAGGCTTGGTGTTTATTGAATTGCACAGCATACACAAATGCTCCGGGGTCTTTCTGCCACCCACAGCGGGGCTCCTCTTGCAGGCTGGCTTTTGGTGCTCTTGCTAGGGAGACAAGGGATCTGGGGCAGGCTGGCCTGCTCAAGGAGGGGGGGGGAGGGGGCTCTGTTCCAGTCAACACACCACAGCCGGAAGGTACCTTGTCTTTGGTGCTTGGGGCCTCTGCTTAGAGCCAGTGGGGAAGGCTGGGAAATTCCAATAGCCCATGCCAAGGTGAGCAGCACAGGGGCATGAACACTATCACAGGGGAGCTCAGGCCGTTGTGCTGATTGAGGTAATAGGTGAACCAGTGCCCGTTGATGTTGCTGCCGCCACTCGAGTGGCTCCTTGCAGTGCTGTCAGCATGCTGGGGTTACTTGCCTCAGCTTGCCCCCCAGGACATTGAGCAATCAGTGTTCTCCTGCCACGCATGAAGCACAATCTAGGAAATCTCTAGTTTAAATCTCTCCTGAGCGCCAACCTATTTTGTGGCCTCCACAGCATGCTCTGAGCTGAGGCAGCTGTCAGGGCCCATGGTGGCTGATGTTTCCTGCAATCTGAATTGCTAATGCTCTACCATCCTATGGCCCCTGCCCCAAGCACTGCCCTGTGTTACTGGGGAAAGGTCTGCAAGCAGCTATGTGCATGGGAGAGCTTGTGAGCAGACAAGGGAAGAACACACAAGCCGATGGGTGGGAGGCAAAGAGGGCATGAGAAAGGGGGTTGGTGGCAGGCAGAGGACCTTGGGAACTCTCTGCCTTCCAAAACCTGCAGCTGGCCTCATTTGGGTGACTCACCTCTCAGCCTCCACGCTGTATTAATGTAGTTAGTAGTCCGCCTTTCAGGGTGGGTGTTATGGACCACTGAAAGATTCTGCTTGCAAAGTGCTTGCAGTCCTCTTAAGCACCACATGATGCTTCCTGCCAGGCCCTTTCTAGCCCCAGCAGGGACACTGTGCATCTTCCCTTGGGTAATGTGAAGATGGCCATTGGCTTGCAAGAAAAGGAAGCTTAGCAATCGTATCTGTTTGCCAAGTAAGGGAAAAGGGCCCCTGCAGAAGCCCTTCCTGTCCTTGGGCTTGAGTGCATAGGGAGGAAAGGTGAAAATTGTGCCAATTTCTGGCAAAGCAGGATGTGGTCTAGTCTGAGCAGTGATGTCAAGTGCTGGAGGCCTGATCCCTTGCTTTGGGTAGGACTGGGAGCTGGAGCTGTGCTCGCTCTGTGGGTTATGCTGTAACCCAGAAACAGGTTGATTCCAGCCCACGAAACCTTAGCCTATCCAGTGGGCCCTTTGAGTTCCATTCTACTCCTGGCCACGGCCACCATCTAGCCAATCACCTGCACTGAAATATCCCACTGATGGCAGAGCTACCCAGGAAGCAGGGCCAGATATATGAACTCTACACTAAAGAGGAAGAAGCCCTCAACCTAAACTATAGCATTGTGTATATTTGTGCTTGTTTTACATAATTCGCTATGCCAAATAACTCCACTGGAAGCCCACTTAAACCAAGAGGCTGAGATTGGAGTAACTCTGCATAGGATTGCACTGTTAAGTCCTCTAGTCATGGGGGGGGAAACTGGAGCTGGGCACAGCAGCAGAGCACTGGACGCCCTACTCATTGCCTCTCCCCCCTCTGAGGTTGCATTCACACACTGAACACTGGATATTAAATTTTGCCCTGGTGGTCAAAGACACACGGATCACAGGCAGCCACAATTACCATGTGCTACGAACAAGCGGCGTGCATCACACCAGAAGCGGCTGCGGGACGAAGGAACGTTTTTGCAAAAGCAAACACATTGCCAACTCAAGAAAAAAAAACAGACCGGTCCATCTGCTCCGCTTTTGCCACCAATGCCGCTGTTAACCCCACACGGTGTGGCAGTCACAAACAACTACAGTGCTGGGAGGGAGGGGAGAAGGGAAGAGCAGAAAACTGTGAGTCAGAAGAAATAAAGATACTGGCAGTGCTGTTTGGTAGGGAGCGTGTCCGTTGCCCCTGGAGGATGCTGGGAAGTTGACCGCCTCCTTGGAGCAGGGAAGGACGTGAGTCCCATGAGGCGGAGCTGCCCCTTTAGGAGGCCACCTCACCGCCATTTTCTGTGTTGAGAGGGAGGCGCTCAGAACTGGGAGGCGCTGCTGGGATCACACTGCAGCAGCCTCACGATGGACGGGTCACTCTTAGCACCTTTGATGAACTCTTCCAGAGAAAGTTTGCCTGGAGAGGAGAGACAGAACAGCAAAACAAATTCTCCAATCAGAAGGGTTCTTGTGCCAGCCAATGTGTAGAGCACATGAACTCAGATGTGGGAGACCATGGAAGACCTGATATGCAAGCTGGAGAGCTCTATGACCATGCATCTATGGAATTTTACAGCTGCTGAGATCTGCCATACCCAAGAGCTGGGCTCACTCAGGTGTATAGTTAAAACTCTGGTTTAGGACTCACAAAACAGGGACTAGGGACCCAGGTTCAAATCTTCACTCAGCTGCAAAACTTATAGAGCAAGGGTGGCCAAACTGTGGCTCGGGACCCACACGTGGTTCTTTCACATTACTGTGCAGCCCTCAGAGCCCCCACTACCCAGTTAGCCGGCTTGGAGAAGACATCTCTCTCTTTAAATCACTTCTCCAAGCCACCAAGTGGCCTGGAGAATCCATTTAAAGTTAAAGTTGTTTTCTTTCTGCCTCTCCCTCTCCCATCTATGTTCCTTCCTTCCAACTTTGAAATACCTGATGTTCATGTTTTGTGGTTCTGAAGCATCTGACATATATTCTATGTGGCTCTAACTTTAAAGGAAGTTTGGCCACCTCTGATATAGGGTTACCTTGGGCCTGTCAATTACATCTCAGACTAATTTCCATCACAGGAATGTTGTGAGAACAAAAATGGGGGGGGGGAATAAATGGAACCTTTGAATGAAGGACAGAATAAATATGTAATAAAACAATTCACTTTTTAAAACTTGCTGGTTGCCTCCAATGTTTTAATCCCTGTTGCTAAATTAATGCTGTTTTTTTAATTCTATTTTTGTTTAACTGGCCTTTGTGTTGAGAATTTTTTAAAAAACTGATATGCAAATTATGATTTTTCTAAATAAATGAAGGCTTACCTCATTTCCTCTCCATTCTATTCCTTTGCTATTAAGTGAGAATTGCAGGGACCATACAGGAGGGTAACTGCCAACAAACACAAATGGCTTTGCACATGAGAAGCACTTTCCTAGTGACAAAAACAGCAAGAGAAATACCGTTTTCGCACACAGCTAACCTCGCAGTCCCAATCCTGTTCCCTCCGCAGCGTCCAGTCAGATTTCCCACCATCTGCACCGGAGTTACAGGAAGTGCCGCAGCTTCTGCGTAGCAAACATAAACTGGGTTTTAAGCTGCGGCCCTTCCTGTAACTCTGGCGCAGATGGTGCAAAATCCGACCAGACACTATGGAGGGAACAGGATTGTGACTGCGAGGTTAGCTGTGTGCGAAAACGGTCGAAGGCAAGGTTCTTACCGAGAGAGGGAGCTTTGACTCTTGAAGGCTCATACCTTGGAAATCTTGTTGCTCTTTAAGATGTTATTGGATTTGACGAGGGCTTTTTTTTGTAGCAGGAACTCCTTTGCCTATTAGGCTACACCCCATTAATGTAGCCAATCCTCCTGGAGCTTACAGTAGGCCCTGTACTAAAAGCCCTGTAAGCTCCAGGAGGATTGGCTACATCAGGGGTATGTGGCTTAATATGCAAAGGAGTTCCTGCTACAAAAAAAGCCCCAGACTTGACTCTTGCTCTTCTATTGCTGACCCATACAGCTGCAACTATCTCCAATAAGAGAAAGGGTGTCTTGTGGATGCGTTTATGGGTAACTTTTTTCTACTGCAAAGATCTCAGTAGAAAAAGCCACCAAAATAATGGAAGATGCTCTGACAGATTTTTAAAAATTCATATGGCTCCATTGTTAGGCTCCACAGAGTGTAACTGTTTAAGAGTTTCAGTCCCCTCCTGCTCCATACCTATTCCCCCACCCCCATGTTTCTAGCCCCTTGCCTGGAGGGAAAAGCATGATCACATGGGAACTGTCCTCAGGAAAGGGTATGATGTGAACATCTATTACTGGCCGTGATTGTGAACTGGAACCTCCATGTACAGAAGCACTATACCTGTGCATAGCAGATGCCCAGGACAGGTCAGAGAGGATGGATATCATATACACACCCAGCTGCCTTTGGAGTCAGAATGCCAGACAAGAAGCCACATGGTACTTTTCTGACAGCAATGCTGATTCTGCGAACTTCGGCAGATCATGAGAGGGGGGGCAGGAAGGGTTGAATCAGTGTTTAGTTCTCATGGCCCTTTCTTACATGCCCAAGGAAATGCCCATCGCCACTTCAGGGTCAGGAAGCGATTTTCTCCAGGCCAATTTCACCAGGGATCCCAGGTGATGGATTTTTTTCGGGGGGGGGCATCAAGTAGGGGTAACTGAGTGTAGGTGGGGTCCCCTTCCAACTCTATGATTCTATGAAAAGTGAAATCTCTATCAAATATATGACTAAACAGCTGCTGACTCTTGGCTAAGTATGACTTTCCAATTTATTACAGTCAATTGACCAGCTAAGTATGACTTTGGGATCTCCAGGTCCCATGGGCTAAAACTTCATAGCTGAGTCAAGCAAGGATCTGGCCATGCAGCCAAAGCCCGCTCTGTGAACAAAGAAAGCTGAGCTTTGAATTAATTTATGAGCCAGATGGGTCAGCAAGCAGTTTCTCCTTTCCTCCTGAGGCACATCCCTTGCCCCCCCACTTGCTGCCCTGCAACTACACGGGGCCACCAGGCAGCTCCCCCCCATCCCCAGCACACAACCCACCAACTTTGTATTTAATCAGCATGTCTGTCTAGAAGCTCAGGATTTAGTGAGGAGGGAGTGTCTTAATCTTTCTTCCCGCTTCATTTACCGTCATTATTGGTATCCATCTGCCGGAAGATCTTTTCTGTCCGCTTCTCGGGAGTTGACTCATCCTCTGGCATTTTCATCACTGAAGAGACCATTTTGTAGATGGCCTGTGGGGTGGGAAGGAGTGAAAAGCAAGTTGAGATGCAGATTCCTGCCCCTTGCAAGCCTTCGCCAAGGACAGGCCCTCAGAGATGGCCAGCCGGTTCTAGGCCGGTTCTAGGCCCTTCCGCAAGAGGCTTCTTTATTCTCAGTTTGCCTTTAGAACATACAAATGAAGATGGAACACCCTCCAGACTGCGGGACATTTCATCTCCATCCAGCTACAGCCAAACTCATCCCTCCACACACAGACAAGAGTAGGGAAGATGTTTCCAGAGTGTGGTGAACCCTTTTCATTGTAGGCATTTAGGTGCTCCCATTTAGGTTCAAGCCCTGACCTGAATGTCCCAGGCCAGCCAGATCTCATCAGATCTCAGAAGCTAAGCAGGGTTGGCCCTGGGTAGTACTCAGATGGGAGACCACCATGAAATTTCAGGGTTGCTGTGCAATGGCAAACCACCTCTGTTCATCTCTTGCCTTTAAATCCCTATGGGATTGCCATAAATCAACTGTGACTTGATGATACTTTACACACAGACATATAGGTTCAAGCCATGATCTGGATAGCCCTGGATAGCCTGATCTCATCAGATCTCAAAAATCAAGCAGGGTCAGCCCATTTGGATGTAATGGGAGACTACAAGGAAGTTGCTACACAGAAGCAGGCAATGGCAAATCACCTGTGCTTGTCTCCTCCCTTGAAATCTGTCTGTCTGTCTTCCCATTGCATCCCATGCAAAACACAGGTAGGTCTGCAGTCCAGTTGTTAATTAGGGTGTAGGCGAAGAAGGTGACAGGTCTTACCCACCTTCCCTGGCCTACAAACGGCCTCTGGATCTAGCTCCATTTGCTGCCTGTACTGCTGTGAAATAGAGCTCATTAAGATGGGCTGCCCAGTATTGTGCATTCTGGTTTGTTCTGGTCGAGTGCATAGAATTTCTAGAAGCACACAGTCAATCAATCCCTTTTGTATCCTTCCTTGTGAAGTGTTTTCTCATTGTCCCTTATCCACCTCTCATTTTAAAGTCTGGGGATTTAAAGACAAGCCCCCACCCCCACATCTGTCCAAAGAACCAGCCTCTCCGCACTCCAGACAAGCAGAACAGACTTGATTAACAAAAGCTCTGTGTGTGTGTGTGTGTGTGTGTGTGTGTTTTTAAAAAAAGACCCAGCATGTGATTTCCCAAGAGGGTGTGTGCATTGCCTGGTTGAAGAAATTGGTAATTAACATTCCGAACATTGAGGAAAGTCTTTTTTTTGAGGAGGGGGAATGGGACAAATCCAAGCAGCAGATGGGGAACAGGAAGCTCTCCCCTAACCAGCATTTGCCTACCCCTCAGTCCAGCCACCTCCTGCACCAGAATATGTACTGGTTGGATCTCTGGAAAAGAACCCCAACTTTCTGAGCAAAGCCCAGAAGGGCAGGCCAATGACAGCAACAGGGAAAGGTGCAGTTCTTAGAGCAAACCTACAGAATGAGACATTTCAGTGGTACAATACAGATGCAAAGTGGGAGGTAACTCTTGTAACACAGGCATGTAATATACCTTCTAATGTCAGCAGAGGGCACTGCAGAGCAGGATAGGGAGGATACAACAACAAGCTAAGAATTTGCTCTTTGGGATCAAATCAATGGACCATCTAGCCCTAGCATCCTGCTTCCAGCAGCGGTCAGCCAGATGCCTCTAGGAAGCTCAATAAGAGGGCTAGGATGATGGTGGCCTTTCTATTATGCTTCTCTGAGGCCAGTCAGGAACACCCAGCATACTGTTTCTGGGCACAAAGGTTCCATTTGGCTATCCAGGCCAGCAGCTTTGATAAGAACCACCTGCCATGAATTGTCTAATTCCCTAAAAAAGCCACCTTAAGCCAGTTGCTGTCCCTTGTTGCATGAAGAAGCACTTCCCTCTGTTTGTCCTTATTCTACTGCAAATCAGCTTCACCAAGTGACCCTGAATTCTAGTATTAGAACAGAGGAAGTAAAAAGCATTACATGCTGTTAAAAATTACAAAAGCCTCTTATATTCTTGGAGTCATCTTTTCTGTAAACTAACAAGTTTACAATATCTCCTGGGTGCTCTGTTAGCTTTCCACCCAGTTCAGCTTGTTGCTTGGAAATTATATGCTACATGCCTTTTTCTCAAAACACTGCCCATTCTAGTCCTCTACAGATCCACAAAACGGACAGACTGGCCAACCTGCCACCACCCACAGCTATCCTTCATTTTACAGATGGGGAACAAAGATGAAGTGACTTGCCCAATGGCCTGCTGGTAAACTCTCTTAGCTGGACAAGGATTTGAATTTGGATCAATGCTTTCCCATCTGCCTGCTTCCACTACTGACTTCAATTTAAGTGTGTGTAACTTTATATGAAATGGACAGGATGTCTGAGCTTGCAAGAGATGCCTCTTTTGAACTCAAGGTACTTGTTCCAGGTGACCAAAGAAAGCCAATCCTCTTTGGTGCCAAGGAACAGGTACCTCTTCTTAAAAAAACAAAAAAACAAGGAAAGCAAAGAGCTTCAGTACCACAGGACCTCTCTGAGTCTTCAACTGGTGAATCTTTTGCTGATCTGACTGCTCAGGTTTCTCCTGCTCTGATTTGTTTGCTGTGGCAGTGGGGCGGGGTGGGGGGGATGCAACATCACCTGTTCTTGGGACTTCCTTGAATTTAATCTACCCACCCTTAAAAAAATCAGCAACTGTTTCCCAGGGTGTTCCCTTTTTTTCTTTCCAAGGGTACTTTGAAGAGGAAGATTCAGTTTATAAATATTCAAAGCCCAGTTAGGAGCCTGTCCACCCCCCCCCCCCCCACCAAGAAAAAGCTGAATCACTGCCTCCTGCTAACAATCTGGGATACTTTTTGCCTCCCACAGAGAGCCCTCGATAAACAAGAACCTTATCCAGAAACAACCAGAATTCAGCTGTCAATGTTATCAAGCTTGGGAGAAAAAGGCATCCTGGGGTGGGTGGGGGGAATCCAATTTCCAAGCTGCCCTCACCCTCAATAGAGCCCTTCCCAAAGGAAATAGCAGTAGAAAACTCCTTTGAAGCCTGAAATCAAGGCTGCTTCTGATTCTCCTTCTGATCCCCAGTCCTGAAAGCTGCTCGAAGATCTGCTAACAAAGATTTAGGTTTGGACCCCAGAAGGCGAGCGCCATGCCTCACCATATACAAATTGCAGCAGCAGAGAAGCAAACTGGGAGGTGTTGGCCCCTTCTGCCCTCTCTTGTTCTCTGCTTCAGCTCACCCTCCGCAGCTTCGCTGCTTGAGCACAGCTTTGTCTCCATGCCTGACTCTCTCCATGCAGAGGACTGGGCATCCACTTTTGGATAGCAATGTTATTCTTGTATGTGATCCCAGAGGCTTTAGCAAATGTTAATCAAGGAAAGGTTAATGGGCTTCAGCCCTGCTGGTCTCTGCAGACAGCTTCAGGCCAGTCTGGGTCAGGCAACTTCTGTGACATTTCGTTGCCCAACAGGCTGCGTGACCTGGGAGGCATCTACTTCCCAAGATCCCTCGCAGCGCTGAGAAAACATAACAGAATTATTCGGGAAGGCACTTTTAAAAAGGAAACAGGACTGTAGGCCATGCCACTGTCTATGGAATATATTATCTGTTTATTGTATTATTATCTAGCTCTTACTGCATTGTTTTCAACTTTTGTCATGCCATTTTCTGCACTGTTAAGACACATCACGGATGATACTCTTTTTTGTATTGCTTCTAATTTTTAACCCTAGTCCTATTGCATTCCCGTTTTAGCTGCCTCACCCTATTTAACTGCGCTGTTTAGCACCATGCAATCCACCCTGAGTCTCAGTCAGAACTGTGGGCTATAAATAAAGTAAAGAGTTAATAACTAAGGGATGCCCTGGTTAACTCTAATTCTGAATGGATAGCACACCTTGTCATTTCAAGCAGTGAGGGCAGAACACTTGCCCAAAAGTCAGCCTCCACGCTGGCAAAGACTTTAGCCTGCTGCTTCAAGTGGTGGGCTACAGGGTGTCTCTCTACAGTACACACATATATTGCCTTCCACTGGAATCAGACAATTGGCCCCACCAAGGTCACTCTTGTCTACTCAGACTGGCAGTGGCTCTCCAGGGTCTTTCTCATCACCTACTTGCCTGGCCCTTTTTTTAAGCTGGAGATGCCGAGGATTGAACATGGGGCCTTCTGCATGTAAAACAGGTGCTCTGCCACTAACCCACAGCCCCTCCAAATAGATTAACGTGAACACAAGTACAGAAGAGCAGGGTTCCAGTTCCATAAGAACTTGCACAGATGAAGAACAAATTTAATGTGTGTGCCCACAGGAGTGTGTGTGTTTATGCAGAAAGAAAGAAGTGGCTGAGGAAAGGTCCCTTCTTTACAAACCCCCTCCAAGGCATACCATTTTTGCCATGTAACACTTAGCTCTGACCTGATTAACAAGATATTAAACAAAATAAATGAAAAATGGCAAGGGAAGAAAACAAGTCTAGCTCCTGTCTCAATTACTGACCATTTTTCACATAGACTATCTGTCCTGAATTCAGTGCTTTCAGGGTGTGATTTCCCCCCCTGCTTCCCCACAGCACAGTAGTGCATTTGCAAACACCTGGGCATTCCCCCCACTTTTCTCTGATCTTTCTCAAACCTGGTTTCCTCCTATGTTTTGGGAAAGATCACAGTCAAGTCTAGATGGCTGCTGTGTGTGGGGGGGGGGGGGGAATCTGGCG
Source organism: Heteronotia binoei (assembly GCF_032191835.1). Lineage (NCBI taxonomy): Eukaryota > Metazoa > Chordata > Lepidosauria > Squamata > Gekkonidae > Heteronotia > Heteronotia binoei. The sequence goes on along the minus strand of NC_083239.1, from coordinate 21,266,814 downwards.
GCCATTCTGCCTGACCCTGTCCCTGCAGCAACCATTTTCTCCCCCTGCAAGGAGGAGGCTTTTGTTTAAAAATCAGCAGTGGTACATTGTTACATCAACATGCCATTGTAACAAAAGAGATGGCAGGCTCTCTAAATTTCCAGCTTTTTTAAAAAAGCAAGTCCCTTGTAGAGATACAAGGAAAAAGGTATATCTTCACAAAGGAAAACACTAGAGATTTACATTAAAAAAAAAAAAAAGCTAAGGACTCAGCCTGCTATACCTATCATTACAACAATATATTGATATAATGATACTCCAGTGCTGATTTTAAAAACAATGGATTGCAAAAACTCTGGTAACACAGGGGAGGGGAATGGCTACTTCCAGGCAGTGTGGGCAGGGAAACCTACTATGAGGAAGCTCTGTTGTTGCTGCGCTTAAGAACATAAGAGAAGCCATGTTGGATCAGGCCAATGGCCCATCCAGTCCAACACTCTGTGTCACACAGTGGCCAATATATGTGGGTGTGTATACATACATACACACACATATATATATATACACACTGTGGCTAATAGCCACTGATGGACCTCTGCTCCTTATTTTTATCCCTCTTAAAGCTGGCTATGCTTGTAGCTGCCACCACCTCCTGTGGCAGTGAATTCCAAATGTTAATCACCCTTTGGGTGAAGAAGTACTTCCTTTTATCCGTTTTAACCTGACTGCTCAGAATTTCATTGAATGCCCACGAGTTCTTGTATTGTGAGAAAGGGAGAAAAGTACTTCTTTCTCTACTTTCTCCATCTGATGCATAATCTTGTAAACCTCTGTCATGTCACCCCGCAGTTGACGTTTCTCCAAGCTAAAGAGCCCCAAACGTTTTAACCTTTCTTCATAAGGAAAGTGTTCCAAACCTTTAATCATTCTAGCTGCCCTTTTCTGGACTTTTCAAATGCTATAATATCCTTTTTGAGGTGCGGTGACCAGAAATGTACACAGTATTCCAAATGAGACCGCACCATTGATTTATACAGGGGCATTAAGATACTGGCTGATTTGTTTTCAATTCCCTTCTTAATCATTCCCAGCATGGTGCTGACCTTTTTTATTGCAATCACACACTGTCTTGACATTTTCAGTGAGTTATCTACCACGACCCCAAGATCTCTCTCTTGGTCAGTCTCTGCCAGTTCACAACCCATCAACTTGCATTTGTAGCTGGGATTCTTGGCTCCAATATGCATTAATTTGCACTTGGCCACACTGAACCTCATCTGCCACGTTGACGCCCACTCACCCAGCCTCAACAGATCCCTTTGGAGTGCCTCACAATCCTCTCTGGTTCTTACCACCCTGAACAATTCAGTGTCATCCGCAAACTTGGCCACTTCACTTCTTACTCCCAACTCCAGATCATTAATGAACAAGTTAAAGAGCATGGGACCCAGTACTGAGCCCTGTGGCACCCCACTGCTTACTGTCCACCACTGCGAAGACTGCCCATTTATACTCACTCTCTGCTTCCTATTAATTAGCCAGTTTTTGATCCACAAGAGGACCTGTCCTTTTACTTCATGACTCTCGAGCTTACTAAGGAGCCTTTGATGAGGAACTTTATCAAAAGCTTTCTGGAAGTCAAGGTAAACAACATCTGTTGGATCCCCTTTGTCCACATGTTTGTTCACCCTCTCAAAGAACTGTAACAAGTTAGTGAGGCAAGATCTTCCCTTACAGAAACCATGCTGAGAACCCATGCTTTATCTGCAGCCACACCTACATGGGAGAAACTAAAAAATCCCCATGCAGAAACTAGCTCACTGCATGCCGATTGCGAAGACCCATTTTCTCTCAGTCTCCAGTTTTCCACCTACAAAATAAGAATAACCACCCTAAGAGGCCTTGCAGAGCTGCTGCAAAGACCTGCAAACTAAAAAATGTTTACAAATCTAAGACTACAGAGAGAATTCTTCCCCCTTCCACCAATGCACCACACTTCCTTTAGAGATCTGACAGTTTAAGGCCCAATTTTCCTCCAAAATAATTTAATAGGGATTTCATTTTTTACTTGCAGACACTAGCAGTATTAAAGATTCATGTTTCATTTTACCTCATTGTGATAGAGAAATGGAATATCCACAGAGCAGCTGTTCTTTCCCTCCACCCCCTGCTGTGTGAGAAGAAAAGCTGCAACCTGATGCAGCCAGTGGGCGTCTGGGTTTCCTGCCACAGGGGGGATCCCAGGGAGTCAATCAGCTCACACTCTGGACCTCTGCTAATCTGCTTCTCTTGCCAGCCAGATCCCCATGAAAACCAGCTCTGCTCCTACAGGCATCTGCAGTGCCACTGCTGGAGAGCATCTGAGCAACAAAGGAGACTTGTATGCACAGGTAGGTGGAAAAGAAGCAGAAAGAGGAGAGAAGTCTTCCCCGCTATACCTAGAAAAGGGCTGTTTAAAGCCAAGGAAGGGATGTGCCAAACCCACCCTTGGCGCCCTCTGGAAAAAAAATCCATTCCTAACTAGGGTTGCCAACAGCCTGGAGGAAAAATGTTCCACTTCTTTGATGGTGGAAAGTGCCAGGCGGTTACTGCCAAGATATGGCAACTCTGTAGGGTTTTCAAGTCAAAAGACATTCAGAGGAGGTTTTCTATTGCCTGCCTCTGCGTAGCAACCCTGGTGGTGTCCCATCCAAGCACTAACCAGGACTGACTCTGCTTAGCTTTTGAGATCATACAGGTCAGGACCCTGCTCCTTTAACAGAGGCTTCATATGTGGAAATAGGTTGCTGAAGCTTTCCAAAGGCATAGTGGTAAACAGTGTTCCCTCTAAGCTGAGTTAGCGTGAGCTAGCTCACAGATTTTTAGCCTGGAGCTCACACATTTTTGTCTTAGCTCAAGAAGGATGACCCCAGAGCACAATAATTTCTGCTGTAGCTCACAGCTTTAATGCCAGTAGCTCACAAAGTAGAATTTTTGCTCACAAGACTTTGCAGCTTAGAGGGAACACTGGTGGTAAATACCCCATTAAGCCTCTCTTAAATGAACAGGACATTTTTTTCTCCAGGATGCTGGCAAACCTACTCTTAACTCCAGCACAGTCCAGAAACACAATGAATGGCTGCTTCTAAATGGCAGATGCAAGATTACTTACCCCTTAAAGAGTGGATTTCCTCACTCCTTAATTAGGTCTACCAGTTTTAATAGGTTTAAATCAGCAGATGACCTAACTCCAGATTTGGTTGATTAATCAAGAAAAGCCAGTTTTAGTCATAGAGGGGCAAATGAAATGGGTGGGAACCTGGCGTTAAAGGCACCCAAATTTTGTTATTTATTTTGAGGCTACTGAAGTTCCAGTGCATTTCCAAAAGAAAACAACAAAGGTGCATTTTCCTGGTGGTGTGGCAGGCTTTGCTTTTTAAAAATTAAATATCTAAAGATGTTGTTCAAAAAGGCAGAAGATTCTTCAATTTAAAATTCTCCACGCTGGCTCATATGTCAATATATAAATTGGGCCAAACTGTTCATGGTGTTTACAGACCTGTGTTCTTCAACAGACCTTTAAGATACAGGCCGGAAAAGGAACACAATTTCAAGCACAATAAGGGTACCAGGCAACCAGCAGGAGAGCTGGGAGCAAGGACATTGGGGGGGGGGGGGCGGGGGGATGGAAACCCTGAAGTGAAAGTAGGTAGTTCTAGGAATTGCTGGAAACACTATGGTTTTATCACACAGCTACCCACCATATTTTATGGAGTTTCCCTGGAAGTCACATCAGTATGCCCTTTTCTCTTTTGATTTTCCCCTGTTGCTGCTTGGCAGGCAACAGGAGCCTGGATGAGATATCCCCTGCCTGGACTAGTTGAATGGTATCCCTAGCTGAACAATAAAGATTTTTGCCAGCTGGGCTAGGGGAAAGAGACAGATGGGGGACAGCTCTTGCCCATTCCCTTGACCCTCTATCTCACAAGCCTCACAACCTTTCCTTTGGAGGAAAGGAAAGAAGAAGTCAACTTGGAAGCATTTTATCTCCCCCAGGTAGGCAGTGAGGGATGTCTCTGGAAGAATGGGGGTCTCCAGCCCTCTATGTCTATTCCTTTTAGTGGAGGTTCCTTCCTTTTATACCAGACTAAAAATCAGTGCCAGCCCAGACTATCTAAAGGGGTTGTTCCAATTGTTTATCCCACAGTTTCATTTATCTGCAAACCAGGTGAGAGAAGATGGAGTCTCTGACGTCTCCCACCATCCTTCATGTGTGACAACCTAATCTGTTCCAGTCCATTACACAGATACCCATGACAGCAATATTTGTGATGTAATTCACACCAGGTTTCTCTCTGCCCTCCAAGTCCTCCTTTCCACCCCATCCTCATTTGTAATTTTTTTTTATAAAATGGTGGAAAATGACTTCCTCTTCACAGCACCTGAAGAAGTGAGCTCTGGCTCATAAAAGCTCATGCTGGCACAAATGTTAAGTCTTTATGGTGCAACTAGGCTTCTGTTGATTTATCTAGAGGGAAACTTCACAGCATTTGAAAGGGATGCTTCTTGGGCTGAATGGGGAGGATCTGTACTATTCATTCATTCTCCCTCTCCAAACTAATTTTGGGAGGACTTTCCCTCTTTGACAAATATTCCTGGACAAACTTTGGTTCAGAACAAAGATTTTCTGTGGGTATATGAAATTTATAAAATTATGCATAGGGTCAAAAAAGTGGATAGAGAAAATGTTTTCTCTTTCCATCATGCTAGAATTTGGATTCATCCAATGAAACTGATGGACATTAGATTTAGGACTTATTCAATCAGCAACTAATTAAATCATGAAATTCATTGCCTGTGGATGTAAGTGATGGCCATGATAGACTGATGTGTAAAAGATCCATCAATGGCTTCTGGATGTGATGACTAAAGAGAAGCTCCTTTAACAAATTTTGTTCTAGCATAAGCTTTTGAGAAACACAGCTCTCTTCGTCAGATACATCTGATGAAGAGAGCTGTGCTTCTTGAAAGTTTATGTTACAAAAAAAATCGTTAGTCTTAAAGGTACTTCTGAACTCTTTACTATTTTGCAGCAACAGACTAACACAGCTAACTCCTCTGGGTCTACATCCCTGTATGGAGCTACATCCCTGTGAATACCCTTTTTTACACAGCGGCTCTGTATACTCTTCAGAAAAACCCACCACCACCCTTACCTGCACAATTTCCAGCATCTCTTCCCTGCTGATATAGCCGTTTCCATCCAGATCGTACATGCTGAAGGCCCACATCAACTTCTGCTCCAGCTTCCCCCGCGAAGTGACGCTCAGGGCAATGATGAACTCTCGGAAGTCAATGGTGCCATCGCCGTTGGTGTCAAAGGTGCGGAAGACATGTTCGGCGAACTTGGAGGCATCACCGTAAGGGAAGAAATTGGCATAGATCTTCTTGAACTCCTCTACGTTGAGTATGCCGGTGGGACAGTCCTTGAGGAAGCCCTTGTACCACTCTTGAAGCTCCAGGTCAGAGAATTCTGTGTTCTCCCGGAGATCTTGGAGCATCTCTGGACGCAGCTTGCTATTCTGCTTCCCCATGGCTGAGCCAGAATCTTACACTGAAACATAGGGAAGCAAGGAGAGGTCAGAGTGGAATAAATGTCAATGGACAAATCCACATTCCATTTTCAGCAAATGCAGAAGGCTCCTTCAGTATGTATTTTTGTATTTACCACTTTCCCATGCAAGCAAAACCAAACCAAAACCAAAACATTTTATCCAATCAAACTGGACTTCCAGACCATCATGAATGCTGGAAACATGCTCTTAAAAACACAAGCTTTGAATGCCAGGAATTCAAATTCAGATTCTGTGACTTCAGCTTATGCTGACCACAAGAAGCCTTGGAAATAATTTACTGGCAGAAATCATTATGAACTGATTAAGTAAATATTACTGGTTGAATGTCGTTCATCCTAGGAGATGGTTATGCTTCTTCAAACCCATGTAGCCAAGTCAAGAGCATTCCTAGCTCTAACAGCATGTGACAGAGCTTTTAAAAACACTGATTATCTCTCAGGAAGCAGGGCTTTAGCCATAGCATGCCGCAAAACAGACTTAAATAAAGTAGCAGCTGCCCCACCAATCTTATATGTATGGAACATTCCTTTAAATATTAATTCCGAGGCATTTTGGTGCTGCTCAAAGCACTTTGGCACTGGGGTAGGGCAGGGTAAGAGAGAGCCTCCACCTGTGGTAGAAACCTTCCTTGTCCCTGCTGAACTGACTCCTCCCTCTTCTGCCCAAATTGGTAGGCAGAAGGACTGCCAGAGATAGGGTTGCCAAGTCCAATTCAAGAAAAATCTGGGGACTTTGGGGGCGGAGCCAGGAGACTTTGGGGGTGGAGCCAGGAGACATTGGGGTGGAGCCAGGAACAAGGGTATGACAAGCATAATTGAACTCCAAGGGAGTTCTGGCCATCACATTTAAAGGGACAGCACACCTTTTTAAATGCCTTTCTTCCATAGAAAATAATGAAGGATAGGGGCACCATCTTTTGGGGCTCATAGAATTGGACCCTCTGGTCCAATCGTTTTGAAACTTCGGGGGTATTTTGGGGAGAGGCACTAGATGCTATACTAAAAATTTGGTGCCTCTACCTCAAAAAATAGCCCCCTCAGAGCCCCCAATACCCGCAGATCAATTCCCCATTATTCCCTATGGGAATCGTTCTCCATAGGGAATAATAGATTGCCCAGTAGACATTTTGCTCCCCCCCCTTGCTTTCTAAAGCAAAACACTCCCTCTCTTCATGGGGGCTGGAATGACAATCACAGGTCTAGGCTGTCCCAGGAAGGCAGCTGAGGCAAGGGACATAGCAGTGGCAAGGGACCTGAGAGCATCCTTATCCCCCCAGCTCCAAATGGAAGGTAAAGCCCAGGCATTTCACACACACACCAGCATGGATGCAGATGGCTCCACTCTCACCCAATCAAGCTGCCTAGTGGCAGCAAACTGAGATCATCCTTCCCCCCTCCCTTCTCAAATGAGAGGCAAAAAGAAAGGAAAGGTCCCCTGTGCAAGCACCAGTCATTTCCGACTCTAGAGTGACGTTGCTTTAACAAGGTTTTTCTTTTTACGGGGTGGTTTGCCATTGCCTTCCCCAGAGAGGCGAAAGCCAGGACATTTGTCCCCCCTCCTCCACCCTGCGAGCGTGGATTAAGAGGGCAAGGCAGCAGCCTGAGAGCATCCTTCCTCCCCCACCCTCAAACAGGTGAAGCCAGGGCATTTAGCGTGCCCCCGGCCCTCCCCCGCCGCCGATCATTGATCCGCCCCAGGAGGCAAAGCCAGTTAAAAAAATTTTTAAAGAGCCAGAGAGAGCTTGAATGCAGACGGCTCCACTTTCCCCCAAGTAAACTGGGCGACTGCAGCAGCCTAAGAGCATTCCCCCCCAGTCCTGAATGGGAGGCAAAGTCAATTTAAAAAGAAAAAAAGAAAAGCCCGGAGAGCAAGCTGGCAGCCCCGACCAGAATGAAGCAAAGGCTGGCCCACACACACACAACCAACACCCCTTCCAGAAAGCACATAGCTGTTGAACTACTGGGAGGGGGCCAGAGCCCACAGCCCTCACCCCCCAGAGTATTTTAATCCTTGCTGAGTGCAGGCTTCCCTCAACCCCCCCCCCCCCGCCTCCCCCCAAGCAAATGGACATTTAAACCCCGAGTCGCCAAACCTGCCCAGCAGCCGCAAGAGCCTGCCGCCGCCCTCAACCCACACCCCCCAGGGAGGGCGGGAAAAGGGGGTTGCAAAGCTCGGCCCTGTTGCAAGGAGGAGGAGGCGCGTTTGGCTGAGAAATAAACTCGCCTGCTGTTCAGCACCTTTTTTATTTCAGGGGTCTCTCCCGCAGTGGGCTTTTGCGAATGCCCCTTTCGGTGTTCGCAAGGGAGAGGGGGAGGCTTTAAAGAGAGAAATTTTCCAGGAGTTCAGCTAAAGTTAAAATAAAAGTGAGTAACATGAAACTCGATCCCAGAGCAGAGTGGAAAGCCTGTGTTGGCTCTCGGTGTGTGTGAGCTGCCCCTAACACAGGGAAGGCCCCACAGCAAGAGCGGCCCATAAAACTCAGGGCTTCAGTGGGCTCCCCTCCCTTCACCGGCCAGCTGACTCGGGGCGGGAAGCAGCCTGAGAAAACGGAAGAGCTCTGGCTGCTGCGATCGGGGCTGGGTGCGAAGGGCTGCCGTTCGCCTCCTCCCCTCCCCCCGCTTTCCCTTTTATGGCCAGCGGGGGGAGGAGGCTCCAAATCGGGGGTCTCCAGGCCTACCGGGGGATTTGGGACCCCTAGCCAGAGAACACCCTGGCAACCAGAGATAGGCACGTAGGCATCAACTGGGGAATGAAGAGAGAGCGAAGGGAAGCGAGGGTGGTCAACCCCTCCCTCTCAGGATCCTTTCAGTAAGGAGGGGACCTGTGCCACAGCATGGAAACACCCCCCCAGCTTATTTTGCCTCAGCAGCACTGAGGTTCCTGTGTTCCAGGGACTGCTGCTCAGAACCTCTCATTTGAGGAAACTGTGGCTTATTTTGCATGTTAGCTCTTTGGGGAATAACACCTTCCCACTCTCCTGTGTGTGTCTGCACACCCACTGAGCCAAACAGCAGCCCAGCTAGACTATCCCCTCTAGCTCACCGAAGCTTATTCCCTCCCATCTATGGTGTGGGTACAGCAATCTGTTCCACTCGTGCATGCTTCACGGGACCAAAATATGGCTGCTGGGTCACTCTCTATGCAGAATGTGTGGCAAAGCTTCTGGAGACCCCAGGAAGGGTTTTTCTACCACCCCAGGAGATGTTGTGTGATGTAGCAGAGGACTGGTGGTCATTGCAATGCCACACAAAGAAGAAGAAGAATTGCAGATTTATACCCCCCCTTCTCTCTGAATCAGAGACTCAGAGCAGCTTACAATCTCCTTTATCTTCCTCCCCCACAACAGACATCCTGTGAGGTGGGTGGGGCTGAGAGGGCTCTAACAGCAGCTGCCCTTTCAAGGACAGCTCTGAGATAGCTATGGCTAACCCAAGGCCATTCCAGCAGCTGAAGAAGAAGAAGAAGAAGATATTGGATTTATATCCCGCCCTCCACTCCGAAGAGTCTCAGAGTGGCTCACAATCTCCTTTACCTTCCTCCCCCACAACAGACACCCTGTGAGGTGGGTGGGGCTGGAGAGGGCTCTCACAGCAGCTGCCCTTTCAAGGACAACCTCTGCCAGAGCTATGGCTGACCCAAGGCCATTTCAGCAGGTGCAAGTGGAGGAGTGGGGAATCAAACCCGGTTCTTCCAGATAAGAGTCCGCACACTTAACCACTACACCAAACTGGCTCTCCCAGCAATCTCCTTTATCTTCCTCCCCCACGACAGACATCCTGTGAGGTGGGTGGGGCTGAGAGGGCTCTAACAGCAGCTGCCCTTTCAAGGACAGCTCTGAGATAGCTATGGCTAACCCAAGGCCATTCCAGCAGCTGAAGAAGAAGAAGAAGAAGAAGAAGAAGAAGAAGAAGAAGAAGAAGAAGAAGAAGAAGAAGAAGAAGAAGAAGAAGAAGAAGATATTGGATTTATATCCCGCCCTCCACTCCGAAGAGTCTCAGAGCGGCTCACAATCTCCTTTACCTTCCTCCCCCACAACAGACACGCTGTGAGGTGGGTGGGGCTGGAGAGGGCTCTCACAGCAGCTGTCCTTTCAAGGACAACCTCTGCCAGAGCTATGGCTGACCCAAGGCCATTTCAGCAGGTGCAAGTGGAGGAGTGGGGAATCAAATCCAGTTCTCCCAGATAAGAGTCCGCACACTTAACCGCTATACCAAACTGGCACCAAAAGCCTTCTAAGCTGACCAGGCCTCCTTCAGGGACAAGGGCCATGCACAAAAGAGTCAACTGCCATTTCTGGAGACACAGCCCCTCCCCCCCGCCCATGAAGTGGGCCCAGGCCAGAAGAAGATGCCCATGTTTCTATGCCCCATCAAGAGCTATGGACCACCTATTCCAGGGGTGTCAAACATGTGGCCGGGCTCCTATCAGGCCCCTAAGCAACTGGCTGCCATCTGCTCCCTTCTCCCTTTCTCTTGCTTTCTTCTGCATAACAGTTTGCTTTGCAAGGCTTGCTCAATTGCACAGGAGCTACAGAACGAAGCCTCTGTTTTCTCCATTGGCTGAGGCTCCTCCTTTGGGGAGGAAGGGGGAGGCAGAGCTTGCTTTTCCAGGCTCTCTCAATTGCACAGCAGAGCTACTGAGCCAAGCCTTTCTATTGGCTGAGGCTCCTCCCTCTCCTGGTCACCTGGGGAAGAAAGGAAAGAGCCAAAGCTTCCTTTGCCCAGTTCCCTGGATCCCATGGGAGAAATACAAAGAAAGCACCTTAAGACTAACAAGTGCTAATGTTTTAAGCATGTTTTAAGTTTCTTTTAAAAAATCTTTAATTGTGTTTGTCTATGTCCTTTATAAAGTTTATATCTCTGCTATCTAATCTTAAATAGGAACACCATGGTCCAGCCCGACATCACCTGGCCCGACAAGGTCTCATTTATGTCGGATTCAGCCCTCTTAACAAAATGAGTTTGACACCCCTGATCTATGCCAATGTCGTTCCATTCCCCCTACCCTTTTCTTCCATCTTCCTGAAGAAGTTGATCTTTATACCCCACATTTTTCTACCCTATGGAGCCTCAGAGCAACTTACAATCACCTCCCCTTCCTCTCCCCACAGTAGTCACCTGGTGAGGTAGGTGGGGCTGAGGGATCTGTCGCTGGTGCAAGGTCACCCAGCAGGCTTCATGTGGAGGAGCGGGGACTCAAACCTGATTCCTGTCAAAAAGCTGGGTCCTTGGGTTAATTCAAACTAACATTCAGGTCCAGAACATGTGAGATGCAGAAATAATAATAATAATAATAAAAATAAAAATTTTTATTTATATCCCGCCCTCCCTGCCGAGGCAGGCTCAGGGTGGCTAACAAGACATGGTGTGTACCGTGATTATTATACAATTTATATGATAAAATACACTAAGAGAGCACCTCTGATAGTGAGCAAAGTGGTATTTCACACCCTATTGAATAACTCCAACAAGCTGCCTCTTATGCATCTTTGCGGGGGGGGGGGGGGGAGAAGGAAAGGCCTTTCTCTTCAGAAACCCACTGCAGCTCTTTCTTAAAATTTATACAGCCCTCAGAAGAAACAAGGCCTCTGCTCGGGAACAATAAGGAGCAATATATTCTCTCTAGTAACACAGCTTGTTCTCTCAGCTGTGGGGTTATCAACAGAAGATAAGAAAGAAAAATCTATACAAAAGTGAAATCTATTTACACCCCTGGTCAAAAAACCAGATCTCGAGCCCAAAGCTATCAGATGATTCTGTCTTTGGGGGAAGGGGGGGGGAAAGGCTTTCCGGAGCAGACTCATTTCCTCTCCTTCTCTTCCTCACAGCGGGCTGCTGTCCGTTTTTCAGACAAGCTCAGCTGCACAAGATGAATGGCAGCACAGATGCAATTAGGTCTGGCTGGTCCAAACGCTGGCCCAGAAAGAAGCATCACTGCTGGAAGGCTCTGGAAAAGGCCTGAAGGCTGGCTTTTAAAAAATGACAGTCTCTTTGAAATTCTGAAATGAGAAGAACCACAGTGCAGAGAAACCCATTTTGCTAATGGGCAGTGCCCATTCAGGACAGGTCCAACCCTGTGGCTTGCCTATGACTGCCAGTCACAAATGCTGCATGCACATTGGGCTGACAGCTGAGCCATGCCCCAACCAAGATTAGATCCATCACTGACTTTAAGAAAACTTATTTAATTACACTAGTTTTAATCAACCAAGATGATGCAAATTTGCACATGAGAAAAAAGAGTAGTTCTAAAGAAGAACAGCCGGTTCTTGGACTTAAACAGGTACCTGGTACACTTCCCAGTTTCCCCCAATTTAAAGAGGCATTCATCTCCAACTCTCTTACACAGGCAGGGATACCTCTTCTAAGATGCCGCCTTCCCCACCCATGTTTTTCAAATGCACATTTATGAAAAAGAATGTTCTCTCTTTATCTGCCCCACAAAATGGGGCACATTTTTGACAGGCCAATCAATCACTATGCTAAATGATGCAAGCCCCTATTATTGTGATGCTTTGCAGCAAAACCTCTTCATTCTTCTTTTTGCTTCTAATATTTATTAAGGACTCTCTGTCCACAGACACAGGCCTATGCAGTCAGTGACAGAGCAACAACAGTGATCGTAATAAAAAGTTAATTACAGTATAGTTGCTAAATATATTGGGAAATATAAAATAAACATATATTAAATTGCTTAAATAAAACCAGCAATAAAATAGGAATTAAACAACCAAATAAGAGCTTGGGAGTTCTACTGGAGCCTCCCTTGACAATGGAGGCCCAGATAGCAGCTACTGCCAAGTCCACCTTTTTTCATCTTAGACGGGCGAGGCAGCTGGCCCCCTTCCTGGAGCGCAGCGACCTGGCAACAGTGATCCATGCAACGGTCACCTCGAGGCTGGACTACTGTAATGCCCTCTACATGGGGGTGCCCCTGTACCGAACCCGGAAACTGCAGCTAGTGCAAAATGCAGCGGCCAGGCTGCTACTGGGACTGCCTCGGTGGGAACATGTGCAGTCTGGGCTGCGAGAGTTGCACTGGCTGCCAATTGTTTACCGGGTTCATTACAAGGTGCTGGTCATTACCTTTAAAGCCCTATATCATCAAGGACCTGCCTACCTTAGGGACCACCTCTCTCCATATGTTCCTCAGAGAGCACTGCGATCAAGCTCAAAAAACCTGCTTGAAATCCCTGGGTCAAAAGAAACTAAATTAAAAGCTACCAGAAAACAGGCGTTCTCTACAAAGGCTCCCCAATGGTGGAATCAATTGCCAGAAGAGGTGCGGGCCCTACAGGATCTTAACCAGTTCCGTAGGGCCTGCAAAACTGCCCTCTTCCAGCTAGCTTTTTAAGACAGAACTGATAAGATCAGGAATACCGAGCCATCCTATATGCCATCTGATTGTATTTTAACGTCTTACTGTTTTATTGGTTTTATTGTTAATTGTTTAATTATTAATTAAGTAATTATATTATTTATTGTTTATCTGTATCATGGTTTTACCATGTCGTGTTAGCCGCCCTGAGCCTGCCTAGGCGGGGAGGGCGGGGTATAAATAAAAGTTTATTATTATTATTATTATAAATCACCAGAAACAAGAATCTAACTTCTCAAATTTGCCAGCAAGTTCAGGGTTTGGTTTCTTTGAAAGGATTCAGAAATGGCTTATGATCCGCTTCCCAAGCCCCGTTTTCTGAGCTCCCACCTCCAGCAATGAGGCCAGTGGCAACCAGAAAGAGGGCTTTTTCAATGGGGTGCCTCTCCTTGGGAATATCCTCCCCCTTGAGACTTGCCTGGTACCATTCTTTAGGCACCAGTCCAAAACCTTTCTGTTCAGGCAGGCCTTTAATTGAGAAGTTTCATCTCTTTTTAAAAACTGTTTTCATAATTTGTTCCAGTCTGAGGATTGTTTTAGGAATATTATTATGGATCACTGAATGTTGTTCTATGAGCGTTTCTTTTTTTCTTACTGTGGCTGCTTTTTATTACTTGTTTTAATACAGATCTTTTTTGTGTTTATTTGCTCTTTTCACTGAAAACCCACCTTTCTCCCATATGGGGACTCAATGCAGCTGACATTGTTCTCCTCTCCTCCATTTTATCTGGCAGCAACCCTGTGAGGTAGGTTAGGTTGAGAGTATGTGACTCGCCCAGGGTCACCCAGCAAGCTTCCATAGCAGGAGTGCAGATTTGACCTTGGGTCTCCTGCTCCTAGTCTGATCCTCTAACCACTACACCACACTGGTTCTCCCATTTAATTAATTAATTAAAACATTTATTAGCCAGCTTTATTCCTTATGGAACTCAAGGTAGCTTACAGACTTATACAAAACACACAGGAAAAAAATATCCTTAAAACATCACATCAAAATTTAAAGCCACTATTTAGGATTGTTACAGAACTTAACCAAATGCAGTCCTAAATAAAACTGTCTCCAACTGCCTCCTAAAGAGCATAAGTGAGGGGCCCAGAAGCACCTCTCTGGGGAAGTTGTTCCATAATTGTGGGGCTGCCACTGAAAAGGCTGTCTCTTGTGTAGCCCCCTCCCACAAGCTTCTTTGATTGATGGGACAGTCAGGAGGGCACCTCTCTGAGATCTTAATTTTTGGTGAGGAGCACATGGGAGAAGATGGTCCTTCAGCTTAAAGGTAAAGATAAAGGTAGTCCCCTGTGCAAGCACCAGTCGTTTCCAACCGTTTCCAACTCTGGGGTGACATTGCATCACAATATTTTCTTGACAGACTTTTTACAGGGTAGTTTGCCATTGCCTTCCCCAGTCATCTACACTTTTCCCCCAGCAAGCTGGGGACTCATTTTACCGACTTCAGAAGGATGGAAGGCTGAGTCAACCTGGAGCTGGCTACCTGAACCCAGCTTTCACTGGGATGAAACTCAGGTCGTAAGCAGAGAGCTTGGACCGCAATACCGCAGCTTTATCACTCTGTGCCATGGGGCTCATCCTTCAGCTTACCTGGTCTTTAATTCCATGGAATGACAAAAATACCCTGCCCCCCTCATTGCCTACCTCACCCCACCAATAGTGCACAGAAGGAGTCACCTCACCTAACTTTGGAGTCACCTGCAGCAGCACATCTACACACCCCAGGCAGGGCACCCGTCTCCCTAAGGACAGGGCAGGCAACTTGCAGCTGTATCATTCCAGCCTCCTGGCAAGCACACAAACAGAAGCTTTGGCCAAAGGAGCTTTTGCTGCTAACAGATCAGGAAGAGCAAATCACTCTTTTCAGAACACTCACTCAGATGAACACCACTGCAGACCACAGACACCCAAATGCACTCCAGCACGGAGGAGTGCTTACAGGGTTGGACAAGGCTCTAGGAGACCTGAGTTCAGATCCTCACTCTGACCAGGGTTGCCAGTCCAACCTTGCTGCTGGCAGGGGAATCCTGGACCTGGTCCGGGAGTCTTCTGCTGCGCGCACTTTGTGTATGTGGCACAATGACATCAGAAGTGACATCACTGCATCGCTGACGTCACATGCAACACTCTATGTTTTGGGCAAAAACTCTTTTTGTTTTTGCTACAAAACCATAGAGTCTGCCCAAAACTCTGCCCAAAATCCAGAGTGTCATCATGATGAGGATGTCACATGGCAATGTCTCTGTTTTGGGGTGGGGTTTCCCTTGCCAGCCAGCTGGGGGCCAGCAGATGGGAACCCCAAAGACCAAGGGACCCTTGGCCAGATAGTGGGTCTGGCATCTCTAACTTTGCCATGAAAGCTTGTTGGGTGACCCTGGGCTCTCTCTCAGCCCCACCTATTACTTATTTATTAAAAGCCATTATTAACTGCCTTTCTCCCTTGAGGAACTCAAGGCAACTTACAATATAAATAAAGAATTATTTCAAAAACACAAACACAACAATAATAATAATTATAAAATCCAGTAAAAAGTTACAAGGTGGCAGTTGTGAGGAGAGAATGTAGAAGAGGAGAATGAGGCCCCCTTGGATAGAAAGTAGGGTTGCCAAGTCCAATTAAAGAAAAATCTGGGGACTTTGGGGGTGGAGCCAGGAGACTTTGGGGGTGGAGCCAGGAGACATTGGGGGTGGAGCCAAGAACAAGGATGTGACAAGCATAATTGAACTCCAAGGGAGTTCTGGCCATCACATTTAAAGGGACAGCACACCTTTTAAAATTCCTTTCTTCCATAGGAAATAATGAAGTATAGGGGCACCATCTTTTGGGGCTCATAGAATTGGGCCCTCTGGTCCAATCGTTTTGAAACTTGGGGGGTATTTTGGGGAGAGGCACTAGATGTTATACTAAAAATTTGGTGCCTCTACCTCAAAAAATAGCCCCCCCAGAGCCCCCAATACCAATGGATGAATTCCCTATTATTCCCTATGGGAATCGTTCTCCATAGGGAATAATAGAATGCCCAGTAGACATTTCCCTCCCCCCCCGCACGCTTTCTAAAAGGGGGGAGGGCCTCCAAACCAGGAAATCCCCTGCCCCCTCCCTCACACACACACACACACACACACACACACTTACCAGATCTTCTTCCGGAGAACTCTTGCTGTGAAAGTGAAAGCAAAAGAAAGGGCGGGGCTGTTCTCCCAAGCCCTTCCTGCTCCCGGCCCAGCCTTAAAGCGGCAGACATTTTACAAACGGCTCAGGAGCTCTATAATGAAGCCTACAGGTATGTTCTCCCCCCCCTCCACCCCCCACCCCCCGCTTCTCACTTCTTGAAGACCGGGAGATGAGGCTGCAAACCCAGGGGACTCCCGCCAGAGCGGGAGGGTTGGGAAGGCTAGTAGAAAAGCAGGATTTAAATACACAGGAACACACGAAGCTGCCTTATACCAAATCAGACCCTTGGTCCATCAAGGTCGAGCTTACGCAGACTGGCACCAGGTATCAAGCAATGTGAATCTTTCTTTTAATAATATAATGCTATTAGTATGATGCTAACTGAATGTATCTGTAAAGTTCCATGAATGTTACTAACCATGAATTAAGCTGGG
The DNA here is from genome assembly GCF_032191835.1 of Heteronotia binoei. Classification (NCBI taxonomy): domain Eukaryota; kingdom Metazoa; phylum Chordata; class Lepidosauria; order Squamata; family Gekkonidae; genus Heteronotia; species Heteronotia binoei. Next base: position 21,250,227 of record NC_083239.1, on the reverse strand, counting down.
CACATCAAAGCAGGAAATAGCCAGAGTGTAGTTCGCGCCTCTTTTACCTCTCTCGCTTTCACTAACAAATGCAGGAATTTACTCTTTGAAGATAAGCGCCTCCAAGGACAGGTTCTCAAGCCTGGTCCCAGGAAACGAAACCACAGGGGAGATAAGAAATGGCTGTGTGAAGATTCACACGTGAATACAGCATTGTTTAGAGAATGCAGCTTTGTTTAGGAAACCTTTGATGTGCCGCCTTTAAGTATGCCCTCCCCTGTTACTATGTATCAGTTCCAATACCTAGCTCAATAGAAGCATCTTGGATTATCAATAAATCATACTTTGTTTCAAATCAAGGACTGATTTCTTTGAGATCTAATTGCTTGACACCAGGTTCCTGGGGGTCTCATGCAAATGAAGCAAATAAAAGAGTACACAAACAAACAAGAGAAACTTCTACATAGCCCTGACATGGATAGTCCAGGCAAGCCCCATCTCATCAGGTCTCAGAAGCTAAGGAGGGTCGACTCTGGCAAGTACTTGGATGGGAGACCTCCCTAGAATACCGGGAGTTGGAAGGCAGGGGAAGGCTTTATTCAGCCACCTCCCTGAATAGCCTCCAGGCCCCCAGAAGGGGTCAGTCATCATAGGCTGACATGACTTCCAGGTTCTCTCTCTCTCACACACACACACTTAAAAAAATGTGCACCCCCCCCCCTTCTAAGTAGAAATGCAAGGACAATCAATGCTTATAGTGGAGCCTGGAGATCTCCCAGATTTAGAACAGATCTCCAGACTAAAGAGATCACTTCCTGAGAGGAAATGTTGGCTTCAGAGGCTGGACCCTGTGGTATCACACTCCATTAAGGTCCCTGTCCTCCCCAGGCTCCACCCCCAAATCTCCAGGAATTTCCCAACCTAGAGTTAGCAACCTGAACAATGCTAACATGGGGATGCAAATAAGCCTTGACATCTGATGGCTGCCAAGTTCCATCCACCATACATGGCTCTCCTATGAAGTTAATAAGTCTTTGTTAATAAGCAGCTGCCAGCAATATCTCTGCCTATAGGGTGGAGAGTCTGGCATGATAGACAAGTAACCAGCCACAAAGCTCTGTGGAATGCAATAGGGAGCACAGCTGCCCTTCTGGAAGCGCACCGAGTTCTCCACTCCAGCCACTGCTCCTGTTGGTCAAACAGAAACAACAAATCTCCCCTGAGAAGCCTTCGAACAGACTGGGAAAGTGTGCCAAATATGTGTGTCTTTTTAGCACTATTTTAAAACTGATTTTTCTGGGGCATTTTTACTATGGTTTGTTGGCCTTGTTAACCACTTTGGTAGCCCTGATTGGGTAGAACTGTTGCAAATCAACAAAATGATCTCTGAGGGGTGTGTGTGTGTGTGTGGGACCACCTTCCAGTCTGCTTTGGTTGGCAAGCGCTGTCAGGATTTGAACCTGGGCTCTCAAAGGGCATTGTTTTGCAAGGTGAGCAGCACTTCCTTTCAATTACATTGACTGCCTTAGACGACACTGTAGAATGAGCCTCTAAGATGCAGAAAATGTTTGCCAGTGAGATGAGCACGGGCTGGACAGGCAGGAGTCTAAAGCATGAGGGGTCTGTGGGAGAGACACATGACACCAGCTACAGGGTATGCGGTGTGTCCAATTCAGTGGGACTGGTGATGAATGGTAGACTCATGGACAACACCCCCCCCCCCCATATCAGTTCCAAAATGAGCCACTCCAAGTCCTGGGAAGGGGGGGGGTCAGTTTGCTGTCCCAGATGTTTGAGCTGCATGATCCATACACCAGAAACCCCCACAAGATGGGGTGCTGCCAGTCCTCAACATTATCTGTCACACTACTAGGAATCCCAGATTGAGATAAACACTTGGACCATCCATGCAATTAGGCAGGCCACGGTTCTCCTCAGCCCCTCTTTTCACACTGAGCACCTTCCTATTATTCACCTGAAGTTTTTGCTCTAAGGGAGTGGAATTCTGCAAACACAGGAACCCACATATCAGTGCCATCTTTGCACTGGCATGGAGGAAGGGTTAGGAGGAGAGATGGGCAGCCAGAGGAAACAGGATCCCTTCAAAGGATGGAGGCAGCTTATACCAAGCCTTTGTGCTCTTCTTGGCACATCTTGGAACCTGATATCTCTGGCATTCCCAAGAACATGCTGAAGGTGCAAAAAGGGTCAAGAAAACCACCACCACCACCTTTGGGACAGACACAGGGGAGGAAAACCCTACAGAGCTGTTAAAGGGCCTTTATTTTAAAATCTAAAGCTACTTTTCCATTCCTCTTTTCCCCTAACAGGCGGGGGAAATTATAGCTTGACCCACCCAGCGAGGCATGTAGGTGGAAATTTCCTGGAGGCTTTTCTTCTGCTTGTCATATTGCTGTGACTGCATTGAGGGTGTATTCTGAAGCTGCTCTTAATGGCACATGCATTTCCCTCCGCATGTTCCAACTGCATTTAAAGGCGATGCCGCTTGAAAGCTCAGCTCTAGTGGGGGAGGGCAAGAGATGCGCTCACAAAGGAGTTTCCCCTTCTACCTAACCAGAGGAGCATACAGTTGATTCCCATAGAGAATTAGTGACCAAACTACATTCACAGCCAAAGCAAACCCTGACTGATTGAGGGTCCATTGCTTCCCGGGCAACATTTCTTTCTCTGTGCAAACATCTTCCCTGCTGCAATCGCTTTCCCTAGCCACTGGAATGGGAGGAAGGGGCTGTGCTCAGAGAACCAGGAGGGGGCATCCCTGCCCTCAGCTCTGGGACCCTCAAGAGCCCAACTCAGACTGCCAGTCACCCTCCAGGGTCTTGGGCAGAGGTCTTTCACATCTCCTACAAACTGGTTCTTTTAACTGGAAATGCCAGAGGTCAAACCTGGGACTTTCTGCATGCCAAGCAGAGGCTCTTCCACTGAACCACTGCTTCCCAAATTTCTTTAGCCTCTTTAAAAATATCAGATAAGAAGGTATGGTATTCTTGTGTGTCAAGATTGGACGGGTTCTCCCAGAGAACATAAGAGAAGCCATGTTGGATCAGGCCAATGGCCCATCCAGTCCAACACTCTGTGTCACACAGTGGCAAAAAATTTTATATATACACACACACTGTGGCTAATAGCCACTGATGGACCTCTGCTCCATATTTTTATCTAAACCCCTCTTGAAGGTGGCTATGCTTGTAGCTGCCACCACCTCCTATGGCAGTGAATTCAACATGTTAATCACCCTTTGGGTGAAAAAGTACTTCCTTTTATCCGTTTTAACCTGTCTGCTCAGCAATTTCATCGAATGCCCATGAGTTCTTGTATTGTGAGAAAGGGAGAAAAGTACTTCTTTCTCTACTTTCTCCAAACCATGCATTATCTTGTAAACCTCTATCATGTCACCCCGCAGTCGACGTTTCTCCAAGCTAAAGAGCGTTTCAACCTTTCTTCATAGGGAAAGTGTTCCAGCCCTTTAATCATTCTAGTTGCCCTTTTCTGGACTTTCTCCAATGCTATAATATCCTTTTTGAGGTGCGGCGACCAGAACTGCACACAGTACTCCAAATGAGACCGCACCATCGATTTATACAGGGGCATTATGATACTGGCTGATTTGTTTTCAATTCCCTTCCTAATAATTCCCAGCATGGTGTTGGCCTTTTTTATTGCAAACGCACACTGTCTTGACATTTTCAGTGAGTTATCTACCACGACCCCAAGATCTCTCTCTTGGTCAGTCTCTGCCAGTTCACAACCCATCAACTTGTATTTGTAGCTGGGATTCTTGGCCCCAATGTGCATTACTTTGCACTTGGCCACATTGAACCGCATCTGACACGTTGACGCCCACTCACCCAGCCTCAACAGATCCCTTTGGAGTTCCTCACAATCCTCTCTGGTTCTCACCACCCTGAACAATTTAGTGTCATCCGCAAACTTGGCCACTTCACTGCTCACTCCCAACTCTAAATCATTTATGAACAAGTTAAAGAGCATGGGACCCAGTACTGAGCCCTGCGGCACCCCACTGCTTACTGTGAAGACTGCCCATTTATACTCACTCTCTGCTTCCTATTACTCAGCCAGTTTTTGCTCCACAAGAGGACCTGTCCTTTTACTCCATGACTCTCAAGCTTTCTAAGGAGCCTTTGATGAGGAACTTTATCAAAAGCTTTCTGGAAGTCAAGGTAAACAACATCTCTCGGGTCTCCTTTGTCCACATGTTTGTTCACCCCCTCAAAGAAATGTAACAGGTTAGTGAGGCAAGATCTTCCCTTACAGAACCCATGCTGAGTCTTCCTCAATAACCCGTGTTCATCAATGTGCATACTCATTCTGTCCTTGATAATGCTTTCTACCAACTTTCCCGGTATTGAAGTCAGACTGACTGGCCTGTAATTTCCCGAATCTCCTCTGGAACCCTTTTTAAAGATGGGGGTGACATTTGCTACCTTCCAGTCCTCAGGAACGGAGGCAGATTTCAATGAAAGATTACAGATTTTTGTTAGAAGATCCACAAGTTCAACTTTGAGTTCTTTCGGAACTCTCGGATGTATGCCATCCGGACCCAGTGACTTATTAGTTTTTAAGTTGTCTATTAGTTGTAGGACCTCCTCTTTTGTCACCTCAATCTGACTCAGGTCTTTCAACACCCTTTCCAAAATTAGTGGTTCTGGGGTGGTCAAAAAGTTCTCATCTTCCACAGTGAAGACGGAGGCAAAAAATTCATTCAGCTTCTCAGCCATTTCCCTATCCTCCTTCAGTAATCCTTTTACCCCATGGTCATCCAAGGGCCTCACTGCCTCCCTGGCTGGTTTCCTGAATTGCCCTGAGGAGCAATTCCATTCCCCCTCCCACCCAAGTTTGGCATCTCTTGAATTCTTTCCTGCAGTACCTATAGCAAGGGTGGCCAAAATGTTTAACACAAGAGCCATATAGAATAAACATCAGATGTTTGAGAGCCACAAGACATGAAAGTCAGATGTTTGAGAGCTCCAAGGAAGGGGAGGGAAAGAAAGGAGAAAGGGAAGAGAAAGGGAAGGCAGAATATAGTGGGACACAACAGAAGGGAAGGGGAGAGGAGGGGAGGGGAGGAAGGAAGGAAGGAAAATAGATGGGGAGGGAGGAGAGAGAGGTGGAAAGAAAGCAACTTTAACTTTAAATGCATTCTCCAAGCCACTGGCTGGCTTCTTGGAGAAGTGATTTAAAGAAAGAAATGCCTCTCCAAGCTGGACAATGGGGCAGTGGGGGCTTGAGAGCACACAATATGTGTGAAAGAGCCACAAGTGGCTCTGGAGCTGCAGTTTGGCCACCCCTGACCTATAGGATCAAGCTGGGCCTGGAAGAACAGGACAGAAGAAGGGAGGTAAAAGAAGTCAAAGGAAAGAAATACAGAAAGATACCAGGAAGCCAGAAAGGAAAGAGGAAAAGGCAATACCAGCAACAACTCTAGATGGGGTCTTATAAACAGAGGCAGCCACAGTTTGCCTGGGGGCAACTGGATCTTTGAGAGAAGACTTCCTATTGGGGTTAAAGAAAACACAAAAAGCCTTTAGTGGCTGGGCTGTGGCTTAGTGGAAAAGCCTCTGCTTGGCATATACAGGGTCCCAGGTTCAATCCCTGGCCAATCCAGTTAAAAGGACCAAGCAGCAGGTGATGTGAAACATCCGCTATCTGAGAACCTGGAGAGCCGCTGTCAATATGAGTAGACAAGACTGACCTTGATGGATCAATGGTCTGATTTAGCATAAGGCAGACACTTGTGTTCTTGTCGTCTTTTCAAGTAATCACTTCCAGTTAATTACGTACATTACATCTTCTAAATTTCTCTAACAGCATGAATGGCCTGCTCTGTCCGGAACACAACAGATTTTAAAACACTGATGAGCAATTCCAGTGAAGCCCAATTAAAATCTGGGGGTTTTTTGGCTAGAGGCTTGAAATTTGCACATTTCAAGTAAACTTCCTCATGGAAGAGAAAAAGTAATCCACCACTAATAAGTTCCAACCACTCTTGCAAGAAATCAATCCATACACCAAGCACAACAGTTCTTTTAGTTCTTTTTCTCCACTAATTGGCTGGCAAGCAACGTTGCAATGTCGGAGGATCTAAGATGTCCAGTACAAGTTTCCAGTTTTAGCACCACCGATAGAAATATTTATGAACATTTATAGACTTTGACACAAGCACTTTAATTGGAATACGTACTTTATTGCTATATGAATTTTCTATATATTGTATGCATTGTGATGAATTTGGATTAAGTGTAATATATTAGAATTTATATTAGTAATTCGGCCATTGCTTTTTTTCATTCTGTACTTACTTGGTACAAAGCCAGGATCTATTAATTTGTACAGCACCTGGCACACCTTTGACAGCAGGAACAGGAAAAGCTATGTCAGGCAGCACCCCCCAAAGCCTTTTCCAATGGAAGCCAGGCACCTAAATGCTTGCCTAAGGCACTAAAGACTTATCAGATTCTTGGCACAGGGTGGCAATGCGGGGAGGGGCTGGTAGTTCTCTGTCATGTTTTTCCTGTTCGTGCAACCATCTGCCTTATATAGGGTTTGACCAGCTAGCCCAATTTTCTCTTCTGTGACTGGCAACAGCTCTCTGGGGTCTCCAGCAGAGACGGGGGTCTTTTAGCCCATTACCTGAGATCCTCTTTACTGGTGATGCCGGGGAACAAAAGTGAGACCTTCCACATGCACCCCAAACAAAATATCAGAGATTCCACACCTCTGATAAGCCACCTCTCAACCACCTAACCTGGAACAAACCAAAGCATTTTAAGAGATGAACACCTACCACTATGGATGACCAACCTAAGCTGCAAAGCTGATAATCCATTTTCAAGCAGAGTTGTGTGAAACACACACACGGCATATTTCCAATGCGGTTCCTGTGCAAATTAAAACTGGCACCAGGGGCCATAGTTCAGTGGTAAAGCCTCTGCTTGGCATGCAGAGGGTCCCAGGTTTGATCCTCGGCATCTCTAGCTAAAAATATCAGCTAGTAGGTGATGTGGAAGACCTCTGCCTGAGATCTTGGAGGACCGCTGCTAGTCTGAGTAGATCACACTGACCTTGATGGACCAGTGTTCTGTTCAGTATAGGACAACTTTCTGTGTGTTCATATGTGTGAGTCCCAGAACAAAAGGAGTTCCCATTCCATCCTAGCAAACTACCCACCTCCTGGTCCTATAAGCATCCATCCTAATCATCCCAAAGCATTCAGTTCAAACCAGATGAAGGAAAGGACTTCTTCACACAACTCATACTTGAGTTATGTGACTCCCTGCATAACTCAAGTCTGAGTTGTGGTGTAGTGGTCAGAGTGTTGGAGAAGGATTTGGGTAACCCAGATTCAAGTCCAAGGGCTGTCAGGGAAGTTTACTGGGTGACTTTGAGCCAGTCCCAGGCTCAGCTTAACCAGCCTCACAGGGTTGTTGTGATAACATGGTGAAGCAGACAATGATGTAAGCTGCTCTGGGTACCCATTGGTGAGAAAGACGGGAAGAAATGAAATTTAAAAAAATAAAGATATGGTGATAGTCATCAGCTTAGATGTCATGAAAAGGGATGAGACAAAATCACAAAGGAATAGGTCTATCAGTTACTAAATAGATCTATCAATGACTGGAGAACCAGTTTGGTGTAGTGGTTAAGTGTGCTGACTCTTATCTGGGAGAACCATGTTTGATTCCCCACTCCTCCACTTACAGTTGCTAGAATGGCCTTGGGTTAGTCATAGCTCTTGCAAGAGTTGGCCTTGAAAGGGCAGCTGCTGTGAGAGTCCTCTCACCTCACAGGGTGTCTGTTGTGGGGGGAGAAGACACAGGCAATTGTAAGCCGGTCTGAGTCTCTGATTCAGAGAGAAGGGCGGGGTGTAAATCTGCAGTCTTCTTCTTCTTCTTCTAAATCATGTTAACTAAGTAGAACCTCCATGTCCAGAGACAGTACACCTTTGACTACTAAATACTGGGAAGAAACTATAGAGGGCATACCTTGCTTGTAAGGGCTTCCCTGTGTCATCTAACCAATCACTCTTGGGAGACAGGATATGAGAGTAGATGGGCCCTATGTGAGATGCCAAAGAACTTTACAGAACTCTAGAAGTAGACTAAACTCATAATTCATTTCTCATTTCAGGTGGATTGTCTCTAAACACAAGAAGTGCCACTGAGATGCTGAATAATATTAATCCAATGCCATTATCTGCCTGCCAAAGCTGACATCCTTTCCTACCCACCTCAAGCAATTCTTCAGACGGGAAGATTGCCTTGGAAATGCCAAGGATATTCAGAGACGTGAACTGATTGATTGTTTCAGTGCATGAAATCCTCCACAGACTGCCTTATAACTAACTCTAAGCTTCTCAAAATGGGGAGTATGTTTGGCTTCCGCTGGGCAGAGGAAGCCAGGGACCTACGCTGACCACAGGGGGGCAGCAGGACTCCCAGAGATTGGGATCAAACTAGACATGGCGGAAAGGGGAAATCTACGTGTGTTTATTATTCACAGAGCAATCTGTTTTTAAAAAGAGCATGCAAGCAAAGGCATCTAAACCCTGCCTCTTTCCCCAACTTCCCACGCTGCCAGCAACAGCCCAAGACCATTCAGAGTGGAGTGGTCCCTGCCACCAGCACCCTTGAGGCTTGGATCATTCCTGGCTGCCAACTGCCTTTTGGGAGCCTTCCCGGCCACCTAAAGGGACCATCTGCCTGTCTGCTGTTCTCCAATGCTTCAGGCACTTTTCTTCCAGGGCTTCTCTGCTCTGGTATTGGAACCAGACTTGCAGAGCAGCCCAAAAGGAGGCACAGAAGGGAGCAGTGTTTAGTGCCCCCTGTTAGCACATTCTCATTTGAGTTAAAAAGAAACCCCAGAGGGGAAGTGAGGAGTACCAATAGGGGGGAAACACAAAAGGAGAAAGCCCCCAAATAGATTTTAATGTGGCTCTTACATACTTTCATCCTAACCTGGACGGCTCAGGCTAGTCCAAACTCATCAGCTCTTGGAAGCTAAGCAGGGTTGGCCCTGGCTAATACTTGGATAGGAGACCACCAAGAGCTCCAGGGTCTCTATGCAGAGGCAGGCTGTGGTAAACCACTTCTGCTTGTCTCTGGCTTTGAAGACCCCAGGTGAAGTCGCCAGAAATTGGCTGCAACCTGACAGCACTACACCCTTACAATGTGCTTTGAGGTTAATTCATTTGGCTTTGTTTATTATAAAGTTGGTGCAAGCAAAAACAATTCAAATGCCACAAAGGCACACATTTTGGCAAACACAAACATATCCCTCCCATATTCCCACCTTATCCTTGAACAGGTAGGCTTAAGCATAAAATGGAAGAGGACTCTGGGGACAGAGAATGTGAATAGATGGACATCGCCAGGCATGGCTAAGAAAAGGTGCCCTGGCTGAAATATCCCCTTCTAGGTGATTCTTAAAGATCACGTACTACATCCAGACACCCACAGAATCTTACAGGGGTGGGGAGGCCTGTCCCTCCCACTCTGAGTGTGGCTCCCTCAGGACCCACCCTGGGAGAAGAAAGTGGCTGGATAGCAGAGCCTTTCTGTCGGAAGCTATAGCAGAAGTGGGTCAGCTCCCTTTTGAGAAGAGGTTTGTTTTCAGGAAAGAGGAGGACGAGCTGGCAGAGAGGTAGCAAAAGCGACTCTGCCCAGTTCATCAATATTTCAACAACCTGTTCCAGCCACCTCTGCTGGGATGGGCAGCCCTAGCACTTTCAGACCTATTTATGTGATTCTGAACGTGCTCAGCAGAAAAAGCCCCATTCAGCAAGGGTGCCTCAAGAAATTGAGGATCCCCAGCCTCCCATCTTTCCCCTCGGCATAGTCTTAAAACAACTTCTGGAGATATAGCCCTTCTTGCTCTAGAACTGAGTTGTGGCTGAATGGCACCCTCTAGTGGACATGCAGCACTACAGCTGAGTTTGCCAGCTCAGCCATAATAATTCCTGTGGGAGCGCTGCCCTAACAAGGGTTTCTGGACTACAATGGTCATATGGTTTAGATGGATTCCAGCTAACCTATTTCTTTCCCAGTCCTTTCAACCAATCTCCATGCCATTCCCCCCCACAAGGCCTACTTTTTACCTCGCCCACTAAGCATCTTCAGAATCCTAACTTTCATTTCATTTTTTCACAAGTTTCTAGCTCTCAAGGCTCTAGAGCTAAAGCTCCAAGACATAAATGTGGAAGGATCAGAGATGTTTCAGCACTTGAGATGCTGGGCATTATGTTCCTTGGGAGACAAGAAAGCAAACAAGTAGAGGGTCTGTCCAACTCTGCCCTTACAAACATCTTCTTAAAGATTATGGAATCTTTTGATGCCCACCCCTCTATTCTACCACACCATTCAGCTACTCACCCACAGAAAAGGAGAAACAGGAAGGGGGTCCAGACACTGGAAAAACAAAATTTAAGCAAGAGAACTTAGCAGCGCAATGCCCGCTGCCTGCAAGACCCCAGATTCAGAGCCACTTGCTGCCTGTTGGTTTGACACCAAGAAACGCAGTCCCTGCTTTTTACACCATGCATATGCTCTGCATTGACCCTAAAGAATGGCCAAAGGGCATATCTAGACAGCCAAGAGTCTTGCTTTTCTGGCTGTGCTGAACCATCCTGCCTGACACCATAAATGCTTCCTAGAGGGAAGCCAGGAACCGGTGTTTCTGGAAGCCCCTTGGCCGTCTCTTGCCTCTCCTTCCTTCTTTAGGATTCCTAATAAAGAGCCTGTCTGACCTGGACAGCCCAGGCCAGGCTAGCCTGATCTCATCAGACCTCAGAAGCTAAGCACAGTCGGTTCTGGTTGGTCTGGGAGACCTCCAAGAAAGTCCACGGTTGCTACACAGAAGGAGGCGATTGCAAACCACCTCTGAACTTCTCTTGCCTTGAAAACCCTGCAAGATCACCACAAGTCGGCTGTCACTTGGCTGCACTTTCCACCAGCGATAAGTAGCTTCGGAGAGGAGAAAGAGTGGTAAGAGTGGAGAGCTGACAGGATGGTTGTTGGGGGGCATGGCCTACCGCTCCTCTTCTTTCTATTCACAATGAACCCCCTACTGGTTGAGACGAAGTATCCATGCTGTTTCCACCAGCGGCCAGACAGACACCTCTGTGAGCTGCTATGGCCACTGCCCTCCCCTGCAGGATCCAGAGAATCACTCTCCTCCCTCCCCCCAAAACACATGCACACGTACATTGCAGGCCCATCTCAGTGCCACATTTGGCACTTCTGTGACAGTCTCCTGATGTGAACTCCTGCGTGCAGCAACATAGAAGAGAAGCAAATACTAAATTGCTTATTCAAAGTCCACTTAATTTCCACCACCACCATCCCCTGGGGATAAACCTCTTGAGCCTGATCCAGCTGAAATCCAGATCTCTTTTGAGGAAAATTACATAAATAGCCTACCTCAGCCGAGTGTTGTGAAATGTACATTTATGTGCCTCTCCCCCCAAGTGCATGCGTTTCATCAGTATCAAACGTTATGCTATGCTAATATTGGCCCTTTGGATTTCCGAGCCATTCTGCACGTTACAAGTGATAAGATGGTAGATGTTTGGTACTATTGCAAACTGCAGATTACAGAGCTGCATTTTTGCATGGGAAGACGCATCAACAATGCCTCGCAGAAATCTAGCAGATCAGGGAGAAAACATGGCACAATCTATTCCCTGATGTTCTACTTCATAACAGGCAAGGAGGTTGTTTTGTTTTTAATGTAGGGGACAATTTTAAAAGATGATCTTCTCCGCTGCAGCCTGAAGTGGCACCCTACTGAAAAGCTATCATCTAGTTCTGCATAACGAGCAAACCACATCTCTGCCATTCTCAAGTGGGCAAGAATTCTAAAACCTTTGCTCAAACTCCCCAAAGCAGGACTGGTGGAAGGGAGATCAGACTTCTTGGGGGGAGCATTGAATGTTCAGGGGCAAGGCTCTCTTCCCCGAGGCTTTTGGAAACATTCTGGGGACCTCACCTCTTCCTGGAAAAAATATTTCTAATGCCATCATGAAGACTGAAACTGCGACAAGGAGGTATGGAACGTTCCGGCAAAAGGGGTCTTCCTGAGACATAAAAAAAAGGCCAGAGATTAACCACCCAGAGATGGGGGAAATAATCTGTTCCAGAAGCAAATTTTCAAGAAAACACTGACGTTTTAACTGCTAGTCCTATGCAAATATTTTTTCCAGTCCTTTGTTCAACTCACACCAATGAGATGGGTGTAATAGGAAGCAAAATCATACCTGTTTTATAAAGCAGGTTGGAATGAAATGGTAAATCACCCTTCCTACACAGCCTTCAATCCTGAAAACTCAGCACCAGGGCCTTTACACAGTAATGGTGGGAGAAAAGCAGTTTTAAGCTCAATGAATGCAGTAAGGTTTACTTTGGAGTAAATGTGCAAAGATTTCTTCCAAAAATAAATTAGGCAGAATATAGGGCACACACAACACTATGCTTCTCCCCCAAATTATCTACCCAGTGAGATTAGAGATAGTGTTGGAGGAAGGCTTCTCCACCCAAAGCAAGGATCACTTTCAGCACCAACAACCCCTTCCCCATCCATTCCAGATCTCTGACCCTTAACCTAACCAGCCACACTTAAGACATCAGCCATTTCTGAGTACATTGCTGCTTATTTCAATGTTTGTTTGATACTGCCTTCACACAACCTTTTCAAAAAGTTAATGTTAGAACTGCCTTACTGCATAAGACCCAGGGCCTGAACCTTTTCTCCAGGGGTGGTTCTCCAGGTACATCCCAGGGCCTTCCCTCCCTGGGTCTGTGTGAGTTCTATGCCGGCAATGAGAGAGCCCGGGCACACGCAGCAGTCCTGTTTTGAATTAGGACCACAGCACACAAAGAGAAGGCGCTTCAGTTTTTCCTCATGCCTTTCCCCCAGCCTGAAACAGCCCTGATGGGGAACCCAGGTGTACCCCATCCGCTCACAGGGATCTTCCAGCTGGACAAATATAAGCTTGAGATCACTGTAAAAATGTGCAAAGGGACTGCTAAAGCCCCCTCTTCTTGCATGTAGTGGACTCAATCCAAATTGGGCAGGCAAATGCCTGGGATTAGGGTCCCAGCTCAGAACTCATGACACACAATTACACAGACCCTGCAGACCATTCCCAAAACAGAGCAGAAAAGCCAAGCCTCCTCTGCTCTCTGCTCCCGGCATGTGGCGTGCAGAGTGATCTTATTGCCTCTCTCCATGGACGGTCCATTTAGCTCTCATGCCTAATAGCTGCTGATGGGTCTTTCCAGCATGACTCTATTTAAGTCTTTTTAAAAAAAAAAAAAATCTATCTACACTGGGGGCCTCCATCAGCGCAGGTCGTGAAACTCTAGAAATTAATGATGCATTGAAACGCTTCCTTACAGCATAACATCGAGAGAACATGGGCAAGCTCACTAGCACATTGGAACGCAAACCTGTCACTTGATAGCTGTGCAATAAAGCGGAGGGCAACCTGTCATTTAATAAAAATTACAGCCTGGGGAATTAAGGTGACATTCTTGGAAAGAAGGCCCAAGATGGAGCTCAGGCTTGAAAACTGCCCTGCACTTTTTTATTCTTTTTCTACAGGCAGGTAGCCTCTTTCTAACTCTTGGAGGTTTCCAACAGAAGGCTGTACGGACAGGCAAAGGAATCTGGCCTTCCCCAATTCTACAATTTTAAGAGGGGAATGGGCACATGAAGTAAAGGTATGCACATTATTGAGTCGCCCATTGTGCAAGGAGAGGCAGCTCAACCCATTGGGTAATGTCCACCTGCCTTTCCCCACCCTCATCCCTAGCTGGGGGGAAAACATTCCCTGTTCCATTCTGTGCATGGAAATCTGAGGTGTGTGAGATGCGCAGAAGGACAGACAGACAGACAGAGAGCTCTTCCTCCCCTCCCCAACGGATATGCAGCTTCAAGGACCAGAAGGGCTGGACTCAATGTCTTTGCCCACTCTCCATCCTCTGGCAATTCCTAAATTCCCCCTATGCATTCACTGAGATGATGCATTCAATAGTCGGGAAATCCCTGACTTCTTGGCCCCCCCACGGAGTTGCTGTACCCTGCTCGGAAATCCCACCACCCCATTGCACTGCCCACATGCCATTCCCCCCTCTCCATCCATTGCATCATCAATCAGCAACCTCTAAAAAACGAGCGGCTTAATTTGGGGGTGTGGGTGTAGATGGTCAGCACCCCCACGCCCTTTCTCTCCCCGTGGGTTACCCAGATTCTAGGTAGAACGGAGGGGAAGCCCCCGCCCCGCGATTACAAGGCACAGGCAGAAAAAAAGCCTCCCATCTATTGCATTTCATTGCAATCGCGAAGCATTGGCATTGACGGGCATCGCGGGGGCGTGAGAGCTCCCCCCTTCCCCGTTCCAAGCGGCTCTTGCGCCTGCACGGGATGGAGGGCAGGGCACCCCCGCCCCTCTTCTGCGCCCCCCAGGTGGAAAGACCCTCTCCCCATCAGTTGCAGGTGAGAAGAAACGCAGCTGTAGGCATTGCGGGGGGGCCTCCCTCTCCCCTCTTTCTCCCTCCTCGGAGGCGATGCATCCCCCGCCTGGAGATGCTCCCCATTCTCCTCTCCCCCCCCCCCCCCGCCAGGGCTTCCCTAGCTCGTTGCAAGGCTCCCCAGCAACGCGCTCGATAGTTGGCATCGAAACCCGAAGGAGGGGGCAGCGCGCGCCGCGCCCCACCTGGAGAAAACGCATCTCCCCCTCCCCCCCCCCACTCCGGGGCAGCAACTTCCTTCAGGGGATCGCCTTGCGCCAACTTTGCGCCCAGCAGCGGCAGCAGGAGCGGCGCGGGCTCGCCCGTCCTCCCTACCTGACCGACAGAGAGAGCGAGCGAGCGAGCGCCTGCCTGGCTGCCTGCCCGCTCGGGCACCGTCTGGAGGCTCCCCTCACAGGCTGCTGCGCCTAAGCCCGCGCCACTTGCATCCCTCCGCCTCGCCTCGCCTCGCCGTCGTCTTCCTCACAGCCGCTCCATCCAGAGCGACCAGGCGCTGCCCGCCGAGCTTAGCGGGCGTGGGGGGGAGGGTGGCTCCTCGGGGCGCTTGCAAATGATACGCGAGGCGGGGGGGGCAGAGGAAGCAGCGCGGCCCGCTCAGATCCGCCGTGGGGGGGGCTGGCCGGCCTGCCCGAGCGCAGCACTTTGCCTGGGAAGCCCCGCAGTGCCTTGGGTCCCTGCTGCGCTCTCCTGGGCTCAGAAGACGGCGGGCCACCGTCGCGCCCTTCCTCGGCACACCCCTCTTTCCCGCGGCCAGGGTGGTACAGTCCGGCGGGGAGCAAGAGGAGCTCAACCTTCAGGACTTGAATGGGATTTTTCTGGGGGCGGAGGAGTAGGGCAGCTGTGATTGACAGGGGGTTCCTCTCTACTGGGGAGTGGGTGGGGTCTGCTTTACAGCTCCGGCCTTGCAGAGGTAAGATAGACAGACAGACCCAAGGAAATTCAGCCTTGGAGCTGTTGAAAGTTTTCCGCTGAATAACAGCGTTTGAATAAACACCCCCTGCACCCTACCCAAGATCCCCTTCTCCCTAGAAAAACGGAAAACGAAGGTGTCTTGCACCTTTGCACCAAAGCACAATCCCCAAAACAGTTAGCTGCTTCCCCAAAACCCAAGTCTCACCCAAACACCAATCATGACATGGGGCTCAATGCATTATAAAGGCCTCCTGCAAGCAAATAAGAGCATTACTTTGGGGGAAGGGCCTAATAGATTTCTACTGTTTCCCCCATCTGACTTTAACCTACTGGTATGGTCTTGCATCCTATTTGCAGTGATCAGAGCCAAATGTTCAGCACACTGTTTAACTGCATCCCAAAAGCTCAGCTATGGCTGACTGCATTAAAAAGACAACCATGCATGCACAATGGCCTTTTGTCACAGATGCCATTTCCTCCTCATGCATGTCACATCTCAGGCTTAAATGGAACAATGTTAAAAGAAAAAAAACACATTTGACATTTTGAGCTGAGACTTGCTATTTAACTGTCTCCTTTTGCACCTTAATGGCCACATCACTTCTTATTCATCAGTCACTGCCAAACCATGCACTTTGTGCATGCACATTTTTTCTTTCCCCTAGTGAGAACTGTACTCCCCTTGTCTTGCAGATCTTAGGATCACAATCTGGTGGTGGATAGCGCTATCAAGTTGCCTCTGACATATGATGACTTCAGAGGGTTTTTCAAGGCAAGAGAAATTCAGAGGTGGTTTGTCATTGCCTGTCCCTGCATAGCGACCCTCAGCTTCCTTGGTGGTCTCCCATCCAAGTACTAACTAGGGCAACCTTTTGTAAAACATGATAAAATGGAGGAGGGGAAAACGTCGAAAGCCATTTTTGCTGTGCATTGGAAGAAAACTGGGGTATAAATTGTCTCCCATACATTCCTTTCCTGGGAACTGAGATCACAAGGAGATGCCCTCTTGACTGCTCCATCACTATAGGAGTTCATCTGCTGGGTACATAAGAGAGGGCCTTTTTAGTGACAGCCCCATGGTTGTGGAACAACCTCCCCAGGCAGATGCACCTGGCCTAGGGTTCCCAGCCTCCCTCTGGGAGTGGGGGTTCCCCCAGTTTTAGGGGCCCCAACCCACCAGCATGTTGCTGGCCAACAGGGGGAATCCTCACTGCCAAAGAGCTCCATCAGCACCCAACATGCCCAGCATCATGATGTCACCCGGAAGTGACATCATTATGCTGGGCATGTCACACAGGGGACACTCTAGCATTTGGGTAAAAACTCTTATGATGCCATAGAGCAGGGGTGGCCAACAGTAGCTCTCCAGATGTTTTTTGCCTACAACTTCCATCAGCTCCAGGCAGCAGGGCCACTGGCTGGGGCTGATGGGAGTTTTAGGCAAAAAACATCTGGAGAGTTACCGTTGGCCACCTCTGCCATAGAGTTTTTACCCAAGTGCTAGAGTGTCCCCTGTGCAATGTGCCCAGTATGATGACATCATTTCTGGATGACATTGTGCCGCATGCGCTCCATTGGAAGCCAGGTAAGACGTGGCAACCCTTGCCTGGCCCCCTTGCTTTTGACCTTTAGAAGACAAATGAAGAGGGTTTTATTCAGGACAACATTTGATTAATTTCAGTTCTTTTGCTGACCCGCAGTTTTATAGATTTTATATTAGTGTTTTTTGTATTTTATTGTGTTTTGCTGGTGTTTACATTGAAAGCAGCCTTGCGCTCCTGTAAAGTAGATGGGCCGAACTCATTACATGTTTTAAATAAAATTTAAATAATACATGTAAATAATAAATGAAGTAAAATAAGAAAACAACATTAAAGCTCCATTGCCCCCAACAGCAATAGCATTTTCCCTTTGCACAAAGGGGCAGCAAGCCATAATCTCCGTGCTCAGAGCCTGCCTCTTCTACTGTCCCAAAGCCAGCAGTGCACTATATATGGAAAGCTTCCTCCCTCAAGAGCTGGAGGCAGCCCAGCTGGGGAGATCTAATATCTACCCAAACACACCTGATTCCCAACAAACAGCCAAATCCCAGGGATAATCTGGAATTAGCCACATAATTGAGATCTGGGAAGCCTCAGTTTGAAGCTCTGGAGGTCAAGCCCCCAGTGGGATCGTGCCTCTGATGAGGACCAGTGGGAGCCACAAATTTGGCAAATTCACTTACTTCCCTTTGGCAGATTCCATTCTTCTTCAGCTCTCTCTCCGTTACCTACGAAAAATGATCTTGCCCTTCTGCTTTAACTGGAAAAGGAGGATGGGATGGGGGGAAGAGAAGGTCACAGTGGAGCACATTAAGAAGTCTGCCGTCAAGGTCAGGGTAGGCCACAAAGGAACTGATTCACCAGGATCATGCCCTTCTGAATTTGGGATGGGTTGATGTTCCCTTACTCTGTGGTCTTCAGGCTGTGTGTAAGGGAATCAGCTCCCAGAAGCTCCCAGGCAAGCCTGATCTTGTCAGATCTCAGAAATTAAGCACAATCGACTCTGGCAAGTGCTTGAATGGGAGATCTCCTTGAAATATCAGCAGTTCAGAGGCAGGGGCAGGCTTTATTTCAGCCACTTCCCTGAATGCCCTCCATGCCCCCAGTAGGGGTCAGTCACCAGAGGTTGCCATGACTTCCAGGTGCACATGCAGACTCACACACACACACACACAAAAATACAAAAAACACAACACAAAAAAAGAAGCTAATCTGACTGAAGATCTGTAATTGTGGACAAGAAGTCCTGAAATGCTGTGTGCCCTCCTTGACTGACCTTGGCTCACTTTAGGCAGCTGCAAGAAGAGCTCTAGGGAATCTCCTTGGATACATTCTCAGTTTGTGTAGGGCCGAGGTGAGGCCAGGTCAGCACTCTGCAAGAATGCGCCCCAGAAGGCACTGGGGTTCTGCAGATGCAGAAGAGGTTCTCTGAGTGAGAAGGCATCCCTTCCCTAGCCCATTACTCCCATATTAACTATGTATATTTAATGTTGTTTTATAATTTTAATGTGTTTTAATCATTGTATTTGTATAATGTTTTATTGAATGCTGTTAGCCGCCCTGAGCCTGCCTAGGCGGGGAGGGCGGGATACAAATAAAATTTAATAATAATAATAATAATTTTGCATAGCTTCAAAAGGATTGTACTAGTCCAGTGACACAGGACCTGAGGGAGCACAAATATTTGCAGCTGCCTTGTTGTTGTTCAGTCACAGAGTCGAGTCCAACTCTTTGCGACCCCATGGACAAAGTCACGCCAGGCCCTCCTGTCTTCCACCATCCTCCGAAGTCTGCTCAAATTCGTATTTGTTACATCAGTAACGCTGTCCAGCCATCTCATCTTTTGCTGTCCCCTTCTTCTTTTGCCTTCTGTCTTTCCCAGCATCAAGGTCTTCTCCAGTGAGTGCTCCCTTCTCATTTGGTGGCTAAAGTATTTGAGCTTCAGCTTCAGCATCTGACCTTCCAGGGAACAGTCTGGGCTGATTTCCCTTAGGACTGATTGATTTGATCTCCTTGCAGTCCAAGGGACTCTCAAGAGTCCTCTCCAGCATCACATCTCAAAAGCATCTATTCTTCTGCGCTCAGCCTTCCTTATGGTCCAGCTCTTACAGCCATACATTACTACTGGGAATACCATCGCTTTGACTATACGGACTTTTGTTGGCAGGGTGATGTCTCTACTTTTTTTTATACTGCCCAGGTTCGCCACAGCTGTCCTCCCAAGGAGCAAACATCTTTTAATTTCATGGCTACAGTCACCATCTGTAGCCATGTGTCAAGCAGCTGCCTTATACTGAATCAAATTATTGGTCCCATCAAGATCAGTCTTGTCTACTCAGACTGGCAGCAGCTCTTCAAGGACATCTCCTGCTACCTGACCCTTTAATTGGAGATGCCAGGGACTGAACCTGGGACCTTCTGCATGCCAAGCAGAGGCTCTTCCACCACAGCAACTTTGCTCTCTGAGTATAATAGCTGAGAATATATAACCTTCTGATGCTGCTTAATAAAGAATAGTTAACCCAGAGGTTTTTGTGCATTTAAGTCTTTGACAGTGCAATCCTAAACAGCTTTACTCAGAATTCTACTAAAGTCTGTTCAATGGGAATACTTAGGATTGTACTAGTCCAGTGGCACCTTTAACACCAACAAAGTTTTATTCAAGGTGTTGTGGTTCTGATACTGCAGTGTATAGATTGGCTAATCCAAAGAGCTGTACTGCTCGTATAATTTGGGTTCCATTTAGCTTTTTCATAAAGCTGGACATTTCTTTTATATCCTCTATGTGGAATTTTTAATGGCTCTGGAAAGGTTGTCCTCAAAATGTATGGTATGGTGTTCGTATGGATATTGTCACAGAATTTGCCATTACTCCTTTTGTGACACCTTGACCACTAAATGTGATGGGGACTGTCATGTTGACAAAGAAGATGGCATTTATGAATGCAGAAGGGACCAGAGGCACAGCTGCTACTTTCTAGGCATAACATTTCAGGGGTTTCTCCTCTATAAACTGATGACAGGTTTATTCAATAGAACTGTCATGGCTCCCCCCAAAGCATTCTGGGAAAGCAAAGGGCTTGAGAATTCTGGAGGTTTCTAGCACCTCTCACAGAACTACACTTTCCAAACATCCCTAGAAAGAGACCATCACTATTAAACCCTTTTAAGACTGCATCAGAGACATAGAGTTGCCAACCTCCAGGCAGAGCCAGGAGATCTCCCAGAACTACAACTGATCTCCAGATGACAAATCGGTTTCCATTGAGAAAACTGTCATTTCAGAGGGTAGAATCAGTGGCATCATCTCCCTAGGAGGTTCTCCCTAAATTCCACTCTTCCCAGCCTGCACTCCTAAAACTCCAGGAATTTCCCAACCCAGAGTTGGCAACCCTAGAGGCACCCTACCACTAAATATATAGATATTAGAACCAAAAGGGGAAATCTCACAGCACAACCTTGTAAGATTGCCAATGCCCAGGAGGCACCTGGAACTGTCCCACCATTACAGTTGATCTCCAGACAATCAAGATCAGTTCCTCTGGAGGAAATGGCTGCTTTGGTGGGGCGACTGTATTTCATTATACCCTGCTGGGGTCCCTCCTTTCCCCAAACTCTGCCATCCCCAGGCTCCATCCCCCAAATCTCCAGGTATTTCCCAACCCAGAGCTGGCAACTCTACAATCTTGCAGTGAAGGTGATGCAGTGTTACAGAAGGGTGAAAGATTCCAGAGCATTGTGGGAACTGGAGAGTTGGCTTACATCATTAAAGCACGGGGTATTTATTTGTATTTCCAAATGTATACCCTGCCTTTCTGCCCTCATATAGCCCACCAAGCCAGCTGAATAGGAGACATTGTTTCATTGCACAATTAACATTTGACACCATCTTTTTTGAGCCAAAATGTGAATCTTAATGGTACTTTGGTCCAGTGCTTACTTGCCAGGCTGGGGGTGGGGGGAGTCATTGCAAACTAGCAGATACCCTCTTATCTTACCTATGGTGAGTAAGCAGCACTCCAGGCGACTGAGCAAGGAACTTCTGATGCATTTTAGATAACTGTTTCTTTTAATTTTATTTTCTTCCAGGACATCCCTGTGCCACAAATGCTTATTACAGGCAAGCTGGCAACTTGCGCATTTACAAAGACTCATTTGGCCACTGTTCAAAATGCTGTCCCTGCAGAGGTCAAAGCACAGTCTGTTGATAACAGCCCTTGAACCTCCACTTCCCAAGTTTCATGGCCCCGGAGAGGAAGAGGAAAGAAAGCAATAGAAAACAGACCTGGGGGAACCACCAACATTTTCGGAAGAAGGTACCAGGATCCTTGCAGTTTCCTCTCCCCTTCTGCTGCACTGCCTCAAAGCAAAGGCCAGAGTTGTTTAGGAGTGACGGAAGGAGCAGATGGTGCGGACAGATGGGAGGAAGAGGCATCCGTTGCTCTAAATTACACAAATAAACATTGATAGAGTGATTAAAATTACAGCCCCATTTTCAGTTCTGGGTGAAACTGTAAACATTTAGGGGGAAGTTTATGGGTGGGGCTGGTGAGCTCTCAGGACATCTGCAAAAGGATCACTGGAGGGTTTTGGTTTTTTCAATTACCCAGCACAGCCTTCATTCTTCTAAATTCAATCTTTCTATACATTTTAGCGACATGCACACACAAAGTGGGTTGAACTGATGTGGATTCTCTGTTCCTCGTTATCTGAATGGTGGATGTTCTTTTCTGTGCACTTGTTTATATAGAGTATGTTGTGGAATTGACTATTCTTGATAATTTGCACAATTTATAATAGAACATTTGACTGGTTTTGTAATTTGTGTTTATTGAGACTTTGTTACACTGAGGCTTTTTGCTTTATTGGTTTCATCTCATCTGTGTTACTTCCTTGTTACCTACCAGGAGGTTGGCAGCTCTCACTGAAAGCAGGCGATCTTTCCAAAAGCATCAATAAATGGGCAAAGACCTGAAAGAAACAGAGAGACCAGCTTCCCAGTACAGTATGCCATAAGGAACTGGGCCCAACACAACCTAACATATTTTTATCTTGCCCTTCCTCTGGAGCTCACAGTGATATACACAGTTTCACCTTCCTCAATCATAGACTCACAACAACCTTGTGGAGGAGGCTATGCTAAGAAGAAGAAGAGTTGCTTTTTATACCCCACTTCTGTCTACTTTATGGAGTCTAAAAGTGGCTTACCTTCCTCTCTTCCCAAGCGGCACCTTGTGAGGCAGGTGGGGCTGAGAGAGTTCTGAAAGAACAGGCACTGGCCCAAAGCCACCCAGCAGGCTTCTTTTTTGAGGAATCAAACCCAGCTCTCCAGATTAGAGTCAGCCACTCTTAACCACTACACCACTCTGAGGCTTCCAAGATGGCTTTCATAGCTAAGACAAGATCTGGGTATGCGTTTCAAAGGATGCTAAGGCACAGCTATGTAGGGCAACTGGGTTGGCAAAATAACTTGGACTAGGTGTCCTGAACATAAGAAACAAGAAAAGGCAGTATTAGGCCCTAGGCAAAACTAGCAAATGGAGCCCAGAATACAACAGCTCCTGGGTGCAAGTCAGGTTGCTTCTCACAAGCAGACATGCTGGAAAGTGCCATCAAGTCACAGCCAACTTATGATGCCCCAGTAGAGGTTTCAAGGCAAGGGACAAACAGGGGAGTTTTGCCACTGCCACTGCATAGCAACCTTGGACTTCCTTGGTGGTCTCCCATCATAAGAACATAAGAGAAGCCATGTTGGATCAAGCCAATGGCACATCCAGTCCAACACTCTGTGTCACACAGTGGCCAAAAAAACCAGGCACCATCAGGAGGTCCACCAGTGGGGCCAGGACACTAGAACCCCTCCCACTGTGCCTTCCCCAAGCACCAAGAATACAGAGCATCACTGCCCCAGACAGAGCTCCAACGATATTCTGTGGCTAATAGCCACTGATGGACCTCTGCTCCATATGTTTATCCAATCCCCTCTTGGAGCTGTCTATGCTTGCATCCACCACCACCTCCTGTGGCAGTGAATTCCACATGCTAATCACCCTTTGGGTGAAGAAGTACTTTCTTTTATCCATTCTAACCTGACTGCTCAGCGATTTCATAGAATGTCCATGAATTCTTGTATTGTGAGAAAGGGAGAAAAGTACTTCTTTCTTTAGCTTCTCTATCCTATGCATAATGTTCTCTATCCCATGCATAACCTCAATCATGTCACCCCTCAGTTGATGTTTCTCCAAGCTAAAGAGCCCCAAGCATCTTAACCTTTCTTCATTGGGAAAGTGTTCCAACCCTTTAATAATTCTAGTTGCTCTTTTCTGCACTTTTTCCAATGCTATAATATCCTTTTTGAGGTGCGATGACCAGAACTGTACACAGTATTCCAAATGAGGCTGCGCCATCGATTTATACAGGGGCATTATAATACTGGCTGATTTGTTTTCAATTCCCTTCCTAATAATTCCCAGTATGGCATTCATCTTTTTTTATTGCAGTCACACACTGTCTCAACATTTTCAGTGAGTTATCTACCACGACCCCAAGATCTCTCTCTTGGTCAGTCTCCGCCAGTTCACACCCCATCAACTTGTATTTATAGTTAAGAATTTTGGCCCCAATGTGCATTACTTTGCACTTGGTCACTCACATTGAACCTTATTTGCCACGTTGACACTCACTCGCCCAGCCTCAAGAGATCCCTTTGGAGTGCCTCACAATCCTCTCTGGTTCTCACCATCCTGAACAATTTAGTATCATCTGCAAACTTAGCCACGCACTACTTACTCCCAACTCCAAATCCTTAATGAACAAGTTAAAGAGCATGGGACCCAGTACTGAGCCCTGCGGAACCCATTGCTTACCACCCTACACTGTGAAAATTGTCCATTTATACTCACTCTCTGTTCCCTATTAATTAGCCAGTTTTTGATCCACAAGAGGACTAATTCCAAGGACTAACCAAGGCTGAACCTGCTTAGGTTCCATGACTGGGCCATTCATGTCCAGGCTTCTGTTAAAACCTTCTCCTTAAATTCTAAAAAGAACCACTTGTATTCCATATGGCCCATCAGAATGAGAGTTTCAGGGGGACTCCATGAGAACAGACTTTTAAATGTACCTATATGACAGAGGCAAACTACAAATGAAGGAAATAAGTACTTTTCTCATTCATAGACTTCACAGATTGCCAGGAGTTAACTGATAATACTTATGATAGGTATAGCTAGGTATCGGTATAGCCTTGTAAAGGCGATGAGTCTCAGGCTGCCCCATTCATCTTCCATAAAAGAAAACAGAATTCAGCTGATCTTGCAGTTGTTCTAACAGCAGTGGTTATTGGAGGTCCCCAAACCCATAAAGCTATACATAAAAGTGAATTTTCACATGTGTACATAGAAAGAGCAGATCTTTTGCAGGGAAAGGTTAGAACAAGGCTTGTGTGGAGATGGTTGTTAGGCAATTTAAAAAAGATCGAAAAATACAGTTTATCCCTGATCTTAGACCTTGTGGTAACCTTGATGAAATGCCTCTGTTGTCGACTGCAGGATTCCCTGTGTTGTCTGGGATGGGCAAAGAAAGCTGAATTCCCTTTCTTCTCAAGCAGGTGACCCCCACCTCCCCACGCAGATAATTATCTTCATAGCTATTTTAATCCTGTGCAGCATGAGTGACAGCAAAATGATTGACGCAGAGCGATTTGAAAGCATCCCCATTTCCGACTTAAAAAACCTTTCCCTAAAACCATGCTAATCCCTCGGGCTGGCCTGGATTCCAGGAGGCAGAGGGAGCTTTTCAGCCGGGACACATGGTCAACCCGCAGAGCTCTCCAGAGAGAGGGAGCGAGAGAGACACGCCAGACGTGATTATTTCACTGGAACAAATTAGTGGAGCAGATGCCCTGGGGGGAATGGAGGAAGGGAGGACCAGGCCCCATGGAAATATGGGGTGGCCCTAGAGAATGCACACTCAAAAAGGGAAGGAGGATGATTGATCCAGGGATTGCAAACCTCCCATGGCACAGAGTGGTAAAGCTGCAGTATTGCAGTCCAAGCTCTCTGCTCACAACCTGAGTTTGATCCCGGAAGTAGCTGGGTTCAGGTAGCCAGCTCAAGGTTGACTCAGCCTTCCATCCTACCAAGGTTGGTAAAATGAGTACCCAGGTTGCTGAGGGGAAAGTGTAGATGACTGGGGAAGGCAATGGCAAAACCCCGTAAAAAAGTCTGCCGTGAAAACGTCTTGATGCGACGTCACCCCAGAGCCAGAAATGACTGGTGCTTGCACCTTTACCTTTGCCTCCTTTGAGAAGGGCAGTGTAATGGTGTGGCCTGAGCCTATGGGTATTCATTTAGATGCAGCAAATCCCATTGAATTCAAAGGGGCTTACTCTCAAAAAGATAGGGATGCCAACCTCCAGCTATGGTCTGAAGGTCCCAGATTTACAGCTGAACTCAGGCCTACATAAATCACATATTTATTTATCATTATCCCTGTTTTACAAAGTGGTAAGCTGCAGTACTGCAGTCCAAGCTCTGCTCACCACCTGAGTTCAATCCTGGTGGAAACTGCATTCAGGCAGCTGGCTCAAGGTTGATTCAGCCTTCCATCTTTCCAAGGTCAATTAAATTACCCAGCTTGCTGGGGGTAAAATGTGGATGACTGGGGAAGGCAAACCACCTCGTAAAAAGTCTGCCAAGAAAACATCATGATGTGACATCACGCCGTGGGTTGGTAATGACTCGGTACATGCACAGGGGATTACCTTTACCTTTATTTATTTAAAACACTGAATCTACTTCTCCTATAGAAAATGGCTCCTATAGAAAATGGAAGGTGGTCTGAATGGCATTATACCTCACCAAGATCCTTCCCCTCCCTAATCTCATCTCCCAGACTCCACCCTCAAACCTGGAGTTGGCAACTGCAGATATAGAAAATGTCCAGATGATTCTTCTCAGATGCTGGGGAGAAAATAATGGGACCAAAAAAACTTTCTTTGCCTAGCGGTGAGCTTCCTGTGGAGACCTTATTGACCACGGGTGGGAACTTAATGGACCCTTGGAGAGTCTGTAGGTGTGGGGAATTCCTTGTGGCAGTGACATCTCCCAAGAAAAGAAAAACAGAAGCACTTTGGGGTTCAAAAAAGATGGAGGCTGAAGAAGAGCATGCCGTGGTGGTTTTAAAGTTATGGAGGCAGTGAAATCTAGAAAGGAGCCTTTTCCTTTCCAAAACATGACCCTGCTTGTGTAGCTCTGTCCAGTTAAATTAACTATAAAGCAAGTTCAGGACAGAGAATAGGGGTGTGTGTGTGTTAAAGCTCCATGTTACAGTACAGTTTTGCTGATGGAACTCCTCCTTGCTGCTAGAGGAGTTTGCAGTGGCCACTAATATCAATCTGTTCATTAAAAAGAAGCATTAGTTAAATTAGGACTTTTCTTGTAGCAGGAACTCCTTTGCATATTAGGCCACACACCC
This sequence comes from Heteronotia binoei, assembly GCF_032191835.1. NCBI lineage: Eukaryota > Metazoa > Chordata > Lepidosauria > Squamata > Gekkonidae > Heteronotia > Heteronotia binoei. The sequence continues at coordinate 21,223,751 of NC_083239.1, read as the reverse complement.
CTGATGTAGCCAATCCTCCTAGAGCTTAGAGTAGGCCCTGTACTAAGAGCCCTGTAAACTCTTGGACAATTGGCTACATCAGGGGTGTGTGGTCTAATATGCAAAGGAGTTCCTGCTACAAGAAAAGCCCTGGATGAATTCAAGGAAAGCAGAGATACTGATGACTAATAACAAGCCATGTTCACTTTCCCCTGCCCTAGAAACCAAGTTTCTCCACCCAATTCTCCTTCTCATAACTCTAAAAGACACAGAAGTCCTGTTCCTTGCTACTGGCCAACCAAAATCAAAGTCTGCTCACTTTTTTACCAGTCCTGACTCCTCTGCCTTTAACAGACATTTGGGCAGACATAATGGTTGTGTCTCTTAATTAATACGGTTGCTGTAAGCTGGACATGGCTGGATGACCCATAAGACACACAATGGTTGTTTCTAGTAGCACAATAACTCAGACTACCCCAAGTTCATCAGTGCTTAGAAGCTATGCAGGGTTGGCTGAACTTAGTACTTGGATGGGAGACCACCAGGGAAGTCCTGGTTGCTCTGCAGAGACAGGCTAAGACAAGCCACCTCTGAACATCTCTTGCCTTGAAAACCGCTAGAGGAGTAGCTATAAGTCACTTATGACTTGACAGCACTTAATTATTATTATTATTATTCATGTTTCTCTCTATGCCATGAGAAATGTCACCAGCCGTTAAAGGCAGAAGAGGAGGCAAGGCTAGTGTTTCCCCTCAATCAGTTGGCAACTCTAGACATCAAGTTTGCCCCGCTGACTGAGGCCTAAATTGTCAGTACTGGAGGTGGGGGGCTGTGCTCCCAAGCACCAGACAGCCAGACGACACTCTCTGCTCGGCTGTTTTCTTCCCGGCTGCCTCTCACAGGAATTGCTTCCCTCTGATTTCTCCTGCTCAGAAATTACTAGGGACAGACAAGAATCCTCTCGGGGAGCCCTTGGGCAGATGCGACAGCATCTCTGTTTTCTCACTTCTGAGGGGAATCTGCAGGTATTCCCTCAAGTTGCCATGGCAGCCACAGAAGAATCTCTTGGGGGCTCCTTGCGACCTTGGCAGGGCGAATTTTAAATTTCAAGAGAGTTGGCCTCGGGCAGCATCTCGGTTGGAAAATCCCTCTGGCAAACTCTGTAACGTGTAAATCAGCCACAAGCCCCGCAGATGAATCAGCCAAAGCCTTGACTGATTAATGGGGGTGGGTGGATTTTGGCAGGTGGCACACAGTAATTGAGTGCAATTTTTAGAGTGGGTTGGGGTTTAGGGAGTGATAATGTAAAAGGGAAAGGAAGCTATTAAATATTAAAGTTGACCCTTCTGGGGCCCCTCACAACAAGAAGTGATAATTTGCATGGATGAAATAGTGGGATACAGAAACAAATGCAAGATCACCAAGACTGCTATATTGAGGCTTTGCTGATACACAGATTTATTTAAATAGAATGAAGGAGTGGAAAAGTAACATATGCAGGGCTTTTTGTAGAAAAAGCCCAGCAGAAACTCATTTGCATATTAAGCCACACCCCCTGGCACCAAGCCAGCCAGAACTGTGTTCCTGTGTGTTCTTGCTAAAAAAAACATGCCCTGAACATACAGAAGTGGCACATTTGCAAAGGGAATGGGGAAATGTGGCCATCAAGGCCCATAGGACAGAGTCCAGTAAACAGGGTGTCCCCCTGCTCAGAAACCAGGGCTGACCCAAGCAGGCCTTCTCTTGCTTGGTGTGCAGAAATCAGTAGGTGAAACTCTCTACAGCTTGAAAACATACAGCTGCCTTATATCGAAGCGTATAGGTCAGTATTGTCTACTCGAACTAGCAATGGCTCTCTTTGGGGTCTTCAGTCAAGCACTTTCACATCACTTACTTCCATAACTTTTAACTGGAGGCTGCAGAGGTTGAACCTGGGGCCTTCTGCATGCAAAGCTGAGACTCTTCTACAAAGCCGCAGTCCCACCCCTTAACATATGAAGCTGCCTTGTATTGAATCAGACCATTGCTCCATCAAGACCAGTACTGTCTACCCTAAGAGGTAGCAGGTAGAAATCTTTCACATCCCCTGATGCCTGGTCCTTTTAAATGGAGATGCCAGGGGTTGAACCTGGGACTCTGCATGCCAAGCAGAGGTTCCTCCGCCGAGCCACAGCCCCTCACTTTACTTGGCAGTCAACACAACGTTCTGCAGATCAGTTTGCTGTTAAAATGCTGTTGGCTGGACAGTTGGTAACCCTCCCAGGAAGCCCAGTCCTGCCCCCACTCCCCAACCCTGAGCTGGGTGAATCTGGAGGCCAGAAAGTGATGGTACTTTTTACTTACTTCGTAGCCCACCTTCCTCGTTGAGACAAGCAGATGCTGCAGCCTCTATCTGCACCCTAGTAATGCTTCATCGGCCTGAAGATTTGGGCAATGCAGATTCTTGCTCACTCAATGCCACATCTCACCAGTGCTTAAGTTAAACAGGTGCAGAGGAGGCAACATTCCTGCAGGCATAAGAGTTCCAGAGAAGAAGTGAGCAGGTATATAGCAGGGGTTGCGAATCCTCTTTCCCAGCCAGCTTCTCCATAGCCAGCCTCCTCCTGCAAGGGGGAGGTCTTTATTCCTTTGGTGGTTCCCTCATCCCCCCCAAACATCAATGAAACATAAATGGCAAGCATAGGAGGAGGGTGATGGTGGGACGCAGACTAGTAACTTCTCTGTATCTATTTGCAAGGCTTGAGTGAAGGCACAGGCAGGCTTCCTTCCACCCTCTAAAGCAGCAGCCCTGGAGTGCCTTTTCAGAATAATCTGAGACATTACAAAATAGCAAGCTCTGACTTTTGTAAAATTTTCTGTGCTGTGATACTTTGGTTGGCCCATGTGAAAAGGTATTCAACAGAACTGGGGTTGTTTTTGGAATTCAACTAAGAATCAACATGGCTGTTTACAATCTGTATCTCTTCCCAAAGGGAAAAAGGATCCGGAAAAGCTGCCTTGAGCTTCTCTTTGCCGAAAAGGAAAAAGAAAAGATTTTATTTGATCTGCTCCGGGATAATCCCCGCCAGGACTCTCAGTTCCAGATAGATTGCCATCTTCCAGGTAGGGCCTGGAGATCTGATATCACAACTGATCTCCAGGCAACAGAGATCAGAGCCCCTGGAGGAAATGGCCACGCTGAGGGTGGACCCTGTGGCATCACATCCAGGTCCCTTCCTTCCCCAAACTCTGCCTTCCCTAGGATTTACCCCAAATCTCCAGGAATTTCCCAACCTGGAGTTGGCAATCCTGGTGTCAGGACCTTAGGGACTGGTTAAGTAGCTAAGCCATCCCCACCATCTCATTCAAATGTGTCATATGCAGTGCATGCCCCCCCTCCATTAAACGCAAAGACACAGTCAAGGTAAAAGGGACTGGAGCACTGCAGAGTAAGGGGTGGGGCAAGGGGGAAAGTAAGGGATTAATTGCCAAAGCCCAGATAATGAGGATCTCTGCTCAAAAGCCCCTTCATATCATTTAAAGCTCTAACCAGGTTTCCTGGAATACAAAGCCCTTTGTGATGTCCCTGTGCTCTTGCTAAATCTAGACTTAGGCAGGTAGAGGAGGGGGTGGGTGGCAGAGAGTGAATTCATTTCATAATGAAGGATGTATTCTCTCTCACACACACACACACACTCTCTCTCCTCCACCTCTGAATGCCTTAGGAAGGTCAAGGATGGGGGTGGGGAGTCAGTTTCCTGAGATGCGATATCATTGTCCTGCCTCATCTGTAGAACTGTGACAGTGATTGTTCTGTTTGCTTCTATATTTGTCTGTCCTAAAAGTCACTTTGGGGGTGTGGGATGATATGGTACAGCCCGGTCAGTACTTGGATGGGAGGCCACCAAGGAAGACTCTGCAGAGGAAGGCAACAGCAGACCACCTCTTCTTCTCACGAGCCTCGAAAGCTCCTTTCTGGGGTCGCCATAAGGTGCTTGCAATTTGAGGGTGCTTTAATTGTTCTGAAGCCACTTTGCTTGTTCTGATTCTCCTTTGTCTCCTGCTCTGTCTTGAAGGAGGGGCACAGAGATGGGATGCTTTTCCTGTTGTTTTGCTCATAGTAGCTAGCGAGAGCTTAGGCTAAGGAAGGAGACCCACCTGCAAAAGGTCATCCTCCAGCTTAGGAGCTGAACCCAGGTCTCCCTATTCCTAATCTCTGTCACACTTTAAAGATATGCTGTCGATTAATGCCCTGGCTTTTTTTGGCCGGGGGGGGGGGGGGGGCTCCTGGTGCTCTTCCATCCTAGGGATTGATTCAGTTCCAGAGTGGCCAAACTGTGGCTCATGAACCACATGTGGCTCTTTCACAGGTTTCCCAAGCCCTAGGCGACTGCCTAAGGTTGCCTAATGGCCATGCCAGCCCTGATCAGCAGGGACCTTTTACTGGTGCAGAGAGAGCAGGGGCTGCTCCTGGGGTCCTCCAATGTGATTTACATCACCTGGGGGGGCGGCCTCCACTCTCCTTCCTCCACCCTCCCAGGAAGCACCCAATTTTTCACCCCCCAGGGCGACTGTTGCCTAATGGGCATGTCAGCCCTGACCAGAGCTAGGGTAGGGTTGCCAGGTCCAACTCAGGATACGCCTAAGGACTTTGGGGGTAGAGCCAGGAGCAAGGCCGTGAAGAGCACAATTGAACTCCTGAGGGAGTTCTGGCCTTCATATTTAAAGGGACCGTGCTTCTTTTAAATGCCTTCCCTTCACTTGGAAATAATGGAGAACGGGGGTATCTTCTTTTGAGGCTCATATTTTTGAAACTTTGCGGGGGGGGGGGGGGGTTGAGGAGAGGTACCAGATGCTGTGCTGAAAATTTGGTGCCTCTGTCTCAAAAAAACAACCCCTCAAGCCCCAGATTCCCTTGGATCTATTCTCCATTACATCCTGCGGAGACCAATCTCCATAGGGTATAATGGAGTCTCCAGCAAACATTTCCCTCCCCCACTCCTGCTTTCTGATGACCCTGAAGTGGGGGAGGGATTCCAAACCAAGGGATCCCCTGCCCCACTGGGGGATTGGCAACCCTGGGAAACACAAGGAGCTTTTAACATTCTGCTATGCAGAAGATAAAAATGCAAGTAGAATATACATTCCAAACCTCTGCAAAGCTCTCCCCCCCACACAACGTACCTGTGCTTTCAAACTTTCTCTTCCTTCTTGTGCTGCTTAGCTTGCAGTCACAAAACCCCAGTTTGCAGGGTTCCCAAAGCAGAGGGAAAGACCACTAAGCCAGCTGAGATCAGCAGAACATATTCATGCCACTTACAGTGCTTTGCAGCCAACTCTCCTGCTACGAAAAACAGGAAAAAGCCTTTAAAATGGATTAGAATCTCACCCTGAACTGCAGGACGGCTGTTTTCCAGTTGCCAGACAGCCTCGCCCTGATGGATGATTTGGTTCACAAGTGTAAAAATCCCTTTAATATGTGTGCCTTTGCTGTCATTAGGAAACTGCACGGTGCTTCATTGACACCCTGCCTCGGTGTTTATTTGCCAGGCCAGAAAGCTGAAGGCAAGCTGCAGCCTCCAGAAACACACAGGCATGAAGTTTTGAAATGCAATCAGCATCTGAGCAGGGCTTGGAGGATCTTCCTTTCTTTGCTTTCTGAGGAGTGCATGTCTTATGCCCCCTCCCAGCAGGCAGGTGAGGAAGCTCATCCCAGACAACTGGAAAGGCACCTCCAAGCAAAGGATAAAGTCACTGGCAAACCAAAGAGGAAAGGACAATTAATTCTGGCAGAGAAAGGAAACTTCTGTCTTGCGCCTGAAGCCCCAGCAGGCATGGAGGGTGGAGGGAAGTCACAGGTTCTGCTTTTCCCCCTGCCTGGCGTGAAGCTGTCACGGCACTTCTTGCACTGGCATCAGTCACCACACAGATAGGTCACGATTAGGATTTCCTCCAGAGAGGAACGATCACGTTTCCACACAGCAAAGAGCCTCGATCTGACATCTGAGCGCCAGGGAAACACGGAGAGCTGAGAACAGGCCACCAGCAAGTTCCTAGCAGAAGGCAGGCGTGGGATGCCAACTTGGATGGAAGTGCCCGTCTCTGTGCCAGGTTCTGCTCTGGAGAGAAATTGTCTTGGGAGCAGATTTGAAAGGCTTCTTGTAGACACAGAGAAACAAGAGCAGGCAGGAACTACCAAGGCTTTTTTTTTTAGCAGGAACGCGTTTCGGCTGGCTTGGTGTCCAGGGTGTGGCCTAATATGCAAATGAGTTCCTGCTGGGCTTTTTCTACAGCAAAAGCCCTGGGGACTACCATGGAAGTGGCTTCCAGCTCTGGGTACAGGCAGCTAGCCTTGGTTGCCGGTGGGTGGGTGGATCATTCTCCCACCACTGCCTCCCCCCAGGCCCCCCTGCCCCAAGTGAGGGGCTTCCCAACCCTGTGCAAGGCAGCCTCTGTAGCCAATGCTGCAGCAAGCCAGTGGCACTAGCAGCTGTGGCACCTCACCTGCTCCACCTGGGGCCTCTTCAGAGTGGCTCACCTGCTCTGCATGGTGCTGATGGCGGCAGCAGCAAGAGAGAGGTGTCTTTTGCCCTGCTCTCCCCAGGGCCATTTTTGCTTCCCAAGCCACCCCTGCTTTGCTGCTATCCAAAGTAGGATTGCCAGCCTTCAGCTGGGACTAAGATATTTTTCAGAATTATGATTGATTTCCAGACTACAGAGATCAGTTTTCCTCAGGGAAAATGGCAGCTTTGGAGAGTGGACTTCAGGGCATCACATCCCTGCTGAACTCCCTCCTCCTCCTTCCAGGCTCCACCCCCAAATCTCCAGGAATTTCCTAACCTGGAGTTGGCAACATTAATTTCACCACCTCACAAACACACCCCATGTAGGATTGTTTTCCATCAGCAAGGAAAGAGTCACAAGCCTGCTTGCCTCCTACCCTGCAACTCAGACACTGGTTGCCTCTTAATTCAAAAAAGCATCTCCAATTTGGGACAGAAATGGAGTGTCTGGATGACAGGCTGCTAGACAAGCCGACCTCTGACTCTCCCCCTGCTGGCAGCAGCAGAAAGGAAGATTCACCCTCCTCCTCCAACCCACCAGACATGCCAGGGAAGCCTTGAAAATCTCTCTTCTGATGCAATAGCGACTCGGAGCCAAGCAGGCCTCCCTTTGCCTTCATATTACATCTTAAGTGTGAGCCAAGTCAGGCTTTTGTGCGGGTCAATCAACTCACTGCCATTAACACCCATTTCGTGTAGGTGTGTTAAGTGCTATCCAGTTGCTTCTGACCCAGGAGTTGATGACCTCCAAAACAACCTACTGTTGACAGTCTTGCTCAGGTCTTATAAACAGCTTGTGTTGGGTCTTCCTCTTTTCCTGCTGCCTTCAACTTTTTCTTAGCACTGCTGTCTTCTAGGCACTGCTGTCTTCTCATCATACACCTGAAACACAATAGCCTCAGCTGAGTCATTTTAGCACTGGCAAGAAATGCATAATCTAAGAAGAGCAAGATTCAAGGACCATAACATCTTAAAGACCAACAAGATTCCTAGACTATAAGCCTATAGCCCTTTGACTCTCAAAAGTTTACCCGCTGGAAATTGTGTTGGCCTCTGAGGTGTTACTGGACTTGAATCTTGCTCTTCTACTGCAAACCAACACGGCAACTCTCCTGAAATAATCTGTGAAGCTCCTGATGAAAAGTGTTCAGAAACAGCAGCTGGGAACCAATCTTGGCAGCTCACAGGTACTGAAGGATCTTCTCTAGAAACACACCGGGAACAAGAACACTTAAATATAACTCATTAATAATGTAATGTGATGGAATTTTAAAACTCAAACAAATATAGTGATATGTTATATGATACCAGTTTTCTGTAATAGAGCAAAAGACATCCATAGCAGTTACTAAGAGTTATATATACAATACAAAAGTAGGAACAGCCTGGCCAGGCAAGCCAAATTTCATCAGATCTCAGAAGCTGAGCAGGGCTGAGTCTGTCAAGTACTTGAATGGGAGACCTCCTTGGAATACCAGCAGTCAGGAGGCAGGGGCAGGCTTTATTCAGCCACCTCTCTGAATATCCTCCAGGCCCCCAATAGGGGTCAGTCACCAAAGGTCACCATGACTTCCAGGTGTGCACGTGCACACTCACACACACACAAATACAATCCCTCCCCTAAAAAGAGTATGAACAATCTTATTCACCAAAGAGATCACACGATTCAAGTATTATTATGTGCTTATTAAAAAAAACCCAATTCATAAACTATGGTACAAAAATGTAATCATTGCAATATCCACTTAATGGAAACAGATTACTGTTGTAAAAAAAGATGTGACTCCTTTAGCATCAAAGAGATGTGAAGAAGGCACTGGGATAAGACTTGCAGATAGTTCTTACTCAGGTAAATACTGGTAATCTAAAAAATAACAACAACAAACCATAGACCAATCTACAAGGTACATATAAATGTTAAATACTCTAAGTACTATAGCAACTCTACCTTACCTAGTTTCCTAAAATACATTCATCACTTGCAAACTAGCTTCAAAATGAGACGAACTATATTTTCTGAAGAAGGATCTTCCCCGGCATCAGGTGGGTTTCTGGGAACAATTAAGAGAGATTATCTTGACACCAAATGCACTAAATGGAAGGACTCAGTTAATGCATTAACTTTTATTCATCAAAGAGAACATAACATAAGAGAAGCCATGTTGGATGAGACCAATGGCCCATCCAGTCCAACACTCTGTGTCACACAATGGCCAAAAATTTATATATATATATATATACACACACACACACTGTGGCTAATAGCCACTGATGGACCTCTGCTCCATATTTTTATCTAACCCCCTCTTTAAGTTGGCTATGCTTGTAGCCGCTGCCACCTCCTGTGGCAGTGAATTCCGCATGTTAATCACCCTTTGGGTGAAGAAGTACTTCCTTTTATCCGTTTTAACCTGACTGCTCAACAATTTCATCGAATGCCCACGAGTTCTTGTATTGTGAGAAAGGAAGGAAAGTAATTCTTTCTCTACTTTCTCCATCCCATGCATAATCTTGTAAACCTCTATCATGTCACCCCGCAGTCGACATTTCTCCAAGCTAAAGAGCCCCAAGCGTTTTAACCTTTCTTCATAGGGAAAGTGTTCCAACCCTTTAATCATTCTAGTTGCCCTTTCTGGACTTTTTCCAACGCTATAATATCCTTTTTGAGGTGCGGTGACCAGAATTGCACACAGTATTCCAAATGAGACTGCACCTTCGATTTATACAGGGGCATTATGATACTGGCTGATTTGTTTTCAATTCCCTTCCTAATAATTCCCAGCATGGCGTTGGCCTTCTTTATTGCAGTCGCACACTGTCTTGACATTTTCAGTGAGTTATCTACCACGACCCCAAGATCTCTCTTTTGGTCAGTCTCTGCCAGTTTAGGAGAAGTAACAGGAGAAGCCACAGACACCCTGGTTTCTTTTTTTATGCATATAGCTTCCACATGCATTAGTGGGATGTGCTGCTATTAAAGCATGCTCAGGATTGCAGTTTTAAAGGGGCAGAATTGCTCTCAGGCTCTGCAGCTGGCTGCCCTTCCTCAAAGGTCCCCCTCCCCTTTGCACTGGAGGAGGCCTCCATCAGACACCAGGTTTCTCTCTCTGGGCTTCTGCAATCCTCTTCTTCTCTCCCTCTTCCCAAGTGCAGCTTGTGCTCTTTTCTCCTATGTAATTATGTAGAGGCTACTTCCAGCTCAGGGAGGTGGGGAGATCTCACACCACCCTACAATGTGTGGTCATTTAGTTTAGTGCATTTGTATCCTGCAAACCTGTTTTGTGCTTTCTTGCACTTTCTAGCCCACAAGAGGAAGGCCACCACTTTTGGACAATCACATATTTGCAGCACCTGGATTCGCCTTTGGAGGCAGGAATCCTTTGCCTGGAGGGCCAACGGACAAAGGCCTCAAGCTCTCACAGCCCCAGAATCCAGCCCAGACTCAGTCACCTCTTTTGGCATGCAGGAGCTGGCAGTGGGATTTGTCAAGAGCACACCCAGACTGACAACTGGAAGCTGCCAGTCAGAGTCTGGCCATGAGTCCCTTTGGCCAATAGCCTCTCTGCCAAGTGGCAGCAGGTCTCTGAGGCAGAAGACTCTTCACACCATGCCCTCTGATAACTTCTACCCAGAGAAGCTGGGCACTGAGAATCCAAAGCAGGCATTCTTCTATGGAGTCGGGTTGCATGTGTTCAAAACATTTCTCTTATATCATCTCAGGACTTGTGGAGCCTTATGGGAGGGCGGGATAGAAATTTAAACACAAATGAATAAATAGAAAAATAAATAAAAATACAACAGCCCTGTAAGGCAGGCCAGTATGGCAATCCAGATATGGGGGAAGAAGAAAAGAGCTTGACTAAAGCAGCACAGCCTTCCTGCAATCCAGGCAACCAGATGTGGCTGGAAGGCCAGTTCCCAGCCCTACTGTGTCCTTCCTGGGGGCACCTCCATTGTTGGTGACAGGGGCTAAAGGAGCCCGAAGGGAGATGGGAGCCCCTGGATTCCTCCTCACTGCGGCACCCAGGAGCAACAGGTTCCCTCGGAGAGGGCATTTGGGGAGGTGCCATTTGGCATGCCCGCCCGGGGAAGGAAAGCTGTGCATGCCAATATCGTTAGTCTGGATCTTTGGCCACCTTGTTTGCCTCCTCCCAGTTTAAGGAACATCTGGCCAGTGGGAGGCACTCTCGTCTTGGCTTGCGGGCTCCACTTTGGCTAAGCCAGAGCAGCTGCTCCGTATCAAATGCAAAGACCCGTTCAGGTTTCTTGATGATGAATGACGGGCCGGAAGAGGGTCGTCATGGCAACGCAGCCCCTGAGCGGGATACGCTCCCAGCAAAGGGCCGACAACTCCTTCAGCGGTGCCGCCGCCCCACTGAACAGAAGGCAACTGACGGTTCTCCCCCACCGCGACCCTTCTCTTCGCTAGGCAGAACGTCGCTTGCACAGCGCTGCAGTCCGTCGCTCGCTTCAAGAGGATCCGCCGGGAAAGGAGGAGTCTGCCTGGAGCCGAACTGACGGCGCCCTCCGCAGAGAGCTAAGCGGCAGCCACACCCTCTTCGGCCGCGATGTTGGGGCTCCCTCTCCTGGCCGTCTAGGGAATAGCCCCCCAAAACTCAGGTTTAAGTAACCGCGCGCTGTCGAATCAGACGTGACGCCAGGAGTTCCGCGAAAGGAGCAGGCGGCATCCCTCCCCCCCCCCCCCCCGGGGCTCTTGAAACAGCGTCGTCCAGTTCCCAGCGTCACCCCTCCTTCGGGTGACGCTGGGGACTTTATAGGGGACTTTTTTTGTCTTCCCCCTCCTTTGCCACTCCTCTGTACTTATTCCTGGGGAACAAGAGCACGTGTGAATGCAGGGCTATATGACATAGTCGCTTCCCGGGAAAATACTGTATCATGCGGGCCAAATCGCTCCTCCTTCGGGTGCTAAGAGAAAGGGGACTTTTTTTTGTCTCCCCTCCTTTGCCACCCCTCTGTACTTATTCCTGGGGAACAAGAGCACGTGTGAATGCAGGGCTATATGACATAGTCGCTTCCCCAGGAAAATACCACAGAGGTTCAGGTTTGGCCTCTAAATCAAACACATAAAATGGCCTTTGGCAATCTGCCCACCCCGGGGTGCGATATAGGTGGTAACACCGGCCTGCCTTAAAGGTGCGTGGTAAGGATAACCATTGGCTGCTGATGGCAGGCAGAATGGGAGGGAGAGGCTGCTTCAGGTGGGCCAAAGGAAGAGGTGCTCCATTTGTTCGCCTTTTCCTCTGAGACGTCACTTAGTCTGGATCTTTGGGGACTTTCAGCCTTCTTGCTTACACCTTGTGTTCAAAACCACGCCTGGCTGGCTGGGGCTGCCCACTTAAGGGAGGCTTAATGAGTGGAACAGCCCCGTGATGCAAAGTGGTAAAGCTGCAGTACTGCAGTCTGAACTCTCTGCTCATGACCTGAGTTCGATCCCAGCGGAAGCTGGTTTCAAGTAGCCAGTTCAGGTTGACTCAGCCTCCCATCCTTCCGAGGTCGATGAAATGAGTACCAGGGCCTGTGCTAGACTTTCTGGCACCCTAGGTGAATCACCCACTAGCGCCCCCTCCATTGTTAAAAAATATAGGGAAAATGATGAGGTAGGAGCCCAAGTCACACATTGGGGAGAGGGGGGGCTTGGCTTTGTTGAGGGCAGCTTGGTGATGGGAGAAGACAAGGGGACAGTGGTCAGGAGCCAGAGTCATGCATCTGGGAGGGGGCACCCAGTGGTGTCCCCTAGGCCAGGTGGCGCCCTAGGTGACTGCCTACTTTGCCTACTCCCACACACCAGCCCTGATGAATACCCAGCTTGCTGCGGGGGGGGGGGGGAAGTGTAGATGACTTGGGAAGGCAACGGCAAACCACCCTGCAAAAAGTCTGCCATGAAAACGTGAAAGCAACATCACCCCAGAGTCGAAAACGACTGGTGCTTGCACAGGTAACTCCTCCAGGTAGCTATTTTTTTCCTTAGCTGAAAAGTCAAGGCCCTCTTCCAAAAGTGAGGTTGGGAAAGAGGCAGAGGTGTGCTGAACGGCTCTTCAGAGAGCTTGAAGCACAAAAGCAAAATATAGTTGTTTTTAAATTAAACTTTCCGGTTTTCTGAGTTCTTAAATTCCCCAACTAGCCTGCATTCAGTGCCTTCAAAGAGAGGTATCCACTTCCAAAGAATAGTTCCTCTCCTAACAGTGGAAATTTCTTACAGAAGTGGTTGTATTAGCAACCCAACAGATAAGTATAGGCAGATATGGTTTTAATACTTGTAAATAATCAAAGTAATCAAACAAACCTGTACAATGGGAACATTTGATTCTTTTTCTAAGCACGCTTTCAGCGCAAACTTCCCCCATCCCGTTCACATATGCTGAAAAGTAAGTCTCACTGAACGAGGTTTAACTGTGTGCAGAATTGCAGTTGTGGGGATGAAGCTGCATAACTAATTAAAAGCAAACTAAAAATGGCTTATAGCTGGGCAAGCACCGAAGTCCAGCACCCTTCCTGCCCAAGCGGTTTTCCTAGAGAGACAACAACAAAACCAGGTGGCGCCTCTGTGAAGTGTTGTTCATTGATTTTTAAACTAGCGTCAAGACTAATTTATAAGTTTAAAAAAGCCATCCTGTTGGAGCAAATCACCGACCTGACCTGCTAGTATTCATCACCACTTGCAAGGTTATACCTAGGAATTTTTTTAATAGAAAAAGCCCAGCAGGGACTAATTTGCATAGTACGCCACACCCGCTGGCATCACCATTGTTTCACACAGGGCTTTTTGGTAGAAAAAGCCTAGCAGGAACTCATTTGCCTAGAACTGCCAGCCAGAACTGCGTTCCTGCTCAAAAAAGCCCTTGTTATACCAATTTTGAGGATTCTGTTCGTCTGATCTCCTGTTATGTGCGGGCGTTGCCACGGGGCTGCTGTTTCATTAAGTGCCAGCAGGCGGCAGCAAATCCCTTTCGCTTATGCATTCGAGAACACAAGGCTGGAGCAGGGGCTTTACCCATCAACCTCAGGACCACTTGGTGGGCAGGTGATTTACCTGCCAGGTGACTGCCTTAGTGAGGTGCTGCCCGCATGATCGCTGCTACCAGCTGCTCCTCACGTATGCACCTAGTATTTCTTTCTTCTTTACCTGACAGGCAGAAGGCCAGGGGAGATTTCAGAAAGGGGTTAAAGCCTCACCCTTAACATCTACTTGCAAACATTGCCCTGTGTTTTTAAGGACATTTTTTGCCACACTTCATAAAAGCTGTAACTATTGTTTATTGATAAAGGTCAAACCATTTCCCTTTGAAAAACAAAATCTAGCCCTAGGGTGGAATTCTGACTGAGTCATTTGAGACAGAACTCTGAATCATGGAATGCCAACTTTGAATCCTGCCTCTGCTATGGACTCACTGCTTGGCCTTAGAGCCACTGTGCTTGCTCAGCTTTTCTTCTGGAACAGGGGAAGCACAGTGCTGATTTACCTACCTTACAGGGTTTGTTGTAATAATTGCAGCAAAACAATATAAGAATGCTCTTCCAATGCTGGAGACTAGCTCTATTCAGATGTGCATTGTTAATGTTAAATTTTCTCCCCCCTCCTTCCTTTTTAAAGAAGCAGCAGAAAGGTCCTGACCTGGATAGCGCAGACGAGCCCAATCTCATCAGATCTCGGAAACAAAACAGGGTAGACTCTGGCCAGTACTTGGATGGGAGACCCCCTTGAAAAAGCAGCAGTCAGGAGGCTACATCTCTGAAAATCCTCCAGGCCCCTAGAGGTTGCCATGGCTTCCAGGTGTGAACATGCACACAATACAAAAATACCAGCAGAAGAAGGGGACCTTGAGGAATCTACTGTTGGCTCTGGTGCTCAATCCAAACTAGATTTAAAGATCAGGTCTACTCAGAAGTAAGTTCCATTTTAGTCAGTGGGGCTAACTCTCAGGGAAGCATCCTTTGGCTTGCAGACAGGGTCTGCTTCACTGCATGTCAAGCGCTAGCAGCTGCAGAGTATTGTAGTAACATCACGGAAAAACCCCTGGAGGAGGAGGAAGAGAAATGGTGTTGCCAGGTAACTCTGTCTTGGCAGCTGGGTGCCGTCAAAGTGGCTGCAGAATCACTTCCTCCTAGACTTCAGCCTTCGTAATAAGGGAATGTGATGTCTGTCCGGTGTTAGCACTAGAACCTGATGGATACCTGCCTGCAAGGTGATACTGATGCTAGGAGGTGGCATCTAAAAGGAAGAGAAGGCAATAGCCAGTGGGCTTCATGGGAATTACTAGGAATCTGCTGTTGCTGTAGGAAATTCCCAGCAATTACAGGGATGCGATAAAGCATTTGGCTTTTTAAAATTAAAGTACATTTGTGTTGCCAAGGTACCTTGCCTCACAAAGTGACCTTTGACCACCTAAATCCATTCAAAAGAACTCTTGCCCCTGGCAAAACATGGGTACTATCTCCGTAGTAGCCCCTAGTGCCACCCACTCAGTGCACTTAGTGGCTGACTGTTGCTGCTGAGCTGGGTTATGAGTTGCCAGTTGGAGACCCTGAGAAGGGAGAACTTCCCCAGGAATGGGTTTGCTCTCTTAGCTGTGTGGGGTATTTTGTGTTATCAAGTCACTTCCAACTTAATGGCAACCCTATGAAACTATGACCTCCCAAATATCCTGTCATTGGCAGCCTTGCTCCGATCTTGCAAGCAGAGGGCCCTGGCTGCCTGGATTGCCTCAGTCCATCTCAGAGTGGGTCTTTTCTGGCTGCCTTCAACATTTCCTAGCATGGCTGTCTTTTCCAGTGAGTCTTGTCTTTTCATGATGTGACCAAAGTATGACAGCCTCAGTTTAGTCATTTTTGTTTCTATGGAGAATTCAGGCTAGATTGTTAGCATTGCCAGACGTTGGGTGTGTTCACACAACACTAAATAATGCATTTTGCAACTGTATTTTTTAATGTGTAAGAATAGCAAAAATTCAGTTGCAGAAAGCATTATTTAGTGTCGTGTGAACGCACCAATTGTCTCTCCGTTGCCTTCCTTTGATCCATCTTATGCAGGTTTCCAAGACTGCTTGTGGCTCCTCTGGAAGGTGATTCCACCCTCCCCTGCTCTCTACTTGCCTTAGAATCCCCCAGCCAATACACAGAAGGCTGCGTTGTGCATGTCTGCCAGAGGCAGCAGCTGGCTCACTTAATGGCTCCTCAGAGCCCCTTCAGGAAAAGCCAGCTCTGTCCGTTTGCTACCAACTGGCCTCTGCCACTAATAAGCAGCGGTCTCCAGGACTTGAGCGTTTCTTTCTTTCTCGTTGCCTATATGGAGGAGAGCCTGCCCCAGTCTGTGGGGTGGGTGCTGGAGCACATACTGAGGACTGAGCCAGCCCTTATTTGCATAAGCCAACCCCTTCATTTGCATAGCCCTCTCCAGATGTCTGTTTCCTACTCATAACAAAGTTTGAGTCCAGTGGCACCATCTGGTTCTCATCTTTTGGCCCTGCAAAAGCAGAATGTCAAGTTGGGAGAACAAGAACTGGCTTGATAGAACAAATGATTTTGGAGATGCCTAAAATGTACTAAAGGGAGCCCCATGGTGCAGAGTGATAAGCAGCAGTACTGCAGTCCAAACTCCGCTCACAACCTGAGTTCGATCCTGGCGGAAGCTGGGTTCAGGTAGCCAGATCAAGGTTGACTCAGCCTTCCACCCTTCTGAGTACTGAGCTTGCTGGGGGTAAAGTGTAGATGACTGGGGAAGGCAATGGCAAGCCACCCCGTAAAAAGTCTGCCAAGAAAAAGTCCTGATGTGACGTCACCCCATAGGTTGGTAATGACCCGGTGCTTGCACAGGGGACTACCTTTACCTACCTTTGAAATGTACAAAAGTCCTCCTGAATACTAGTCAAGGGGACCCCAGCACAAAAGGAGCTGCTCCAAGGATAATGGGGGAAGGGTCTAAATAGTCTGCTATGGCTCTGAGCCTTGGACTGCCAGCCTGCCTGCTTCCTTTCTGATTAACCTGTATTGCTGAGTCAACAGAGATTACAATAACAGTTGGAAGCCCCAGGAGGCTTTTTCACTCTTCACCGAAGAAGGTCAGTGTCCTTGTGGGGAAAGGGCCTCCTAGGGTTGCCAGGTCCCCTCCAGCCACCAGCAGCGGGTGTAGGATTGCCAGATCCAGTTCAGGAAAGTACTGTAGATTTGGGAATGAAGCCTGGGAAGGACAGAGACCTCAGTGAGGTTCAGTGCCACAGAGTCCACCCTCCAAAGCATCCATTTTCTCCAGGGGAACTGATGTCTGATGTCTGGAAATCAGCTATAATTCCAGGGGATCCTCAGGTCTCGCCTGGAGGATGGCATCCAAAAGAAGAAAAAGAAGACTGTAGATTTATACACTGCCTTTCTCACTGAATCAGAGTCTCAGAGTGGCTTCCAATCTCCTTTATCTCTCCCTCCCCAACAACAGACACTCTGTGAGGTAGGTGGGGCTGAGAGCTCTCACAAAAGCTGTCCTTTCAAGGACAACTCTTGAGAGAGCTATGGCTGACCCAAGGCCATTCCAGCAGCTGCAAGTGGAGGAGTGGGGAATCAAACCTGGTTCTCCCAGATAAGAGTCAGTGCACTTAAGCACTATGCAGGATTTACTGCTCTCTGTTTTCTGGGAGGCTTAGGGAAATATAATTCTTGGGGGGCATAGGAACTTGAGGACCCATGAAGCCAGGCAAGTCATAACATTTTTTTAGATTCCATCTGACTCCAGGTAGCCTGGCTATTGCCTTCCTCCCAGGTGAAGTAGGATCTAGGCACACCTGGCTATAGTCTCAGACACACTTTCCAAACTGCTTGGGCCAGATCTAGGAATTCAGCTCCCCCCAGCTTTGCTTGCCCTGACCTGGATGACCCAGGCTGGCCTGATCTCATCAGCTCTTGGAACTGTAAGCAGAATCAGCCCTGGTTAGTACTTGGTTGGGAGGACCACCAAGGAAGTCCAGGGTTGATACGTAGAGGTAGACAATGGCCAACCAGGGAGGGATGGTGGCTCAGTGGTAGAGCATCTGCTTGGTAAGCAGAAGGTCCCAGGTTCAGTCCCCGGCATCTCCAACTAAAAAGGGTCCAGGCAAATAGGCGTGAAAAACCTCAGCTTGAGACCCTAGAGACCCACTGCCAGTCTGAGAAGACAATACTGACTTTGATGGACCCAGGGTCTGATTCAGTATAAGGCAGCTTCATATGTTCATATGTTCAACCATTGTCTGAAGTCCCTTGCTCTGAAAACCCTCTGGGGTCACCATAAGGCCACTGTGACTTGATGGCACTTCCCACCACAACTACCACCAGCTTAGCTTCTTTCCTTCTGCTCCCTCTAAGAGGATTATGATGTCCGAGTACTGCTCACAACACGAGCCTCTCTGCTTCTTCCCAAGATCTGGGGCAATTGGCAGAAGCTAGTGCCTCCCTCTTCCAGCACAAAAATTTAGAAACGTAAAGGTAGTCCCCTGCGCAAGCACCAGTCATTTCCAACTCTGGGGTGACGTTGCATCACAACGTTTTCACAGCGGACTTTCTACAGGGTGATTTGCCATTGCCTTCCCCAGTCATCTACACTATTCCCCCAGCAAGCTGGGTACTCCTTTTACCGATCTCGGAAAGATGGAAGGCTGAGTCAACCTTGAGCCAGCTACCTGAACCCAGCTTCCACCGGGATCGAACTCAGGTCATGAGCAGAGCTTGGGCTGCAGTACTGCAGCTTACCACTCTGCACCACGGGGCTCCTCCACAAAAACTTGGGACCCCTTAATTCTAGAGCCTAAGCAAAGTCCTACCCATGTCCTCAGATATGCAGCCTGGAAATCCCTGGAGGCAAGGACATGATAGATTTCTCATCAGAAGATCACAGGTGGGAGTCCACATGGACAAAACCTTCCAGTTCCACTGGACTTCTAGTTACTCTGTATCTCATTCATCTTCTTTGTGGTCTCTGTGCTTCACACTCATGGGATAGAGCGCCTGCGCCAATCCCCGAATCAGTACCTGAAAAGCCCGGGATTTTTCCGTGCTTGGCACCAGTGGGCATGTGCAGGCGTCCCAGTACGCATGCTCACCGGCGCCAGCACGGGGATCCCGCCAGTTCCTTTCTGACCGCTGCACGGAGAGGTTTGCCTTTCGTGTCCCCGGTCAGTCCCTGGTCTTTTTACCTTTATCGTTGTAAATAGCCCGTTTGTTGTTTTTCTTAGCGTAGATAGTTAGATAGTTAGTTTAGATACGTAAAAAAAAAAGAGTTTGTGTGTGTGTCTGTCTGACTGCCCTCCGGGGCCTTTCCCCCTGTTTGTTTTCCCCCAAAGTTTTTTCCCCCTCAGAGGACTCTGAGCGGGTTTTTTGGCAACTGGCATCTATGGAAAGTTGCTGGGGGGTTTTCAAACGCTGCCGCTCCTGTGGGAAGAAGATTGCCCCCCCAGACGGCCACTCTCTGTGTCTTCTCTGCTTGGGTGAAGCGCACCGTGTGGAGTCCTGCCCACATTGCCTCCGCTTCTCCAAGCAAATGAGGAAGAACCAGGCAGCACGGCTTTCGGCTGCTCTAACCGAATCGGCACTCTGCCCTCAGAAATTGGCATCGGGCCCATCGGCATCGACCATGGCAGACACTCCGGCCTCGATGGTCACATCGGCTAATGTGACCCCGATCATGACCAAAATGCCGATCGAGCGAGGCTCCTCCACAAAACGATCCCATAACGGATCAGTGGACACGCCCGCCAAGAAGCGTCGGGATGACTCTGGGACCCGAGCATCTGCCCCGAAGAAGGCCAAGGAGAAGCGGAAGAAGTCCCATACTCCATTGCCCTCACGTGACGTTTCGGCACCGACTGCTCCGCCGAGGAAGATCCTGGCGTCCCCGTGCCACAGCCCATCGGCATCGAGAGGCAGTACTCAACAGCCCCGTCTCTCGATGTCTGAGCAGGAGATCGACCTCACCCAGTGATCCTCGTCATCCGGGTTGCGGTGTCATAGTGGGAGCGGTTCGATCTCAGAAGTAGAGGCTTTGGCGCCGATGGACCCGTCTACCCCGATGGAACCCAGAGGCGGACGTGAGCTAGAGCCCTCCATGGCACCACACTGCTTCCCACCGCTACCATCGTGGGAGCAGCGTCAGTGGCCGCCTACCTATCCGTATCCTTACCCTCCTTATCAGTGGTATCCACCGAGGGAGTATGCGGAGTGGGATCAGCAGTCAGAGGCATCCTGCATGTCGAGGCTTTCGCACCATTCCCGAAGACCATCGGTATCGATCCCTCCGGAGAGGCGCACCACCCCAGCAGCTGAGACTCGTCGGCGACCATCGACGTCGATCCGCTCACCGATCCGGGAATCGACACCGATCCTCTCTGAGCACTGCGTACACTGGGAGTCTTCTTCATCGGACTCTGAGAGCGGTACCGACACCCAGGAAGGTGCTTTGGAGCCTTTGCCAGGGTCCCAGATGGCCGAAGATCTTCCTATTTCACCATCGGAGGATCTGAAGTCCTATGGCGACCTGGTGAAGAGGATGACAACCTCCCTCTCCGTGCCTGTGACGCAACCACAACCCGTCGTGGATGATAATGTCTTTGACATTATGCAAAGGGACATATCCACAGCAATCGCTTTGCCAGTCACCAAAGTGATTCTGCAGGCAGTCAAGGAGCCCTGGAAGAAACCATCTTCGACACCGGTATCATCCAGAAGGCTGGACAATATGTACAGGGTCCAGGAGACAGGGGCTGAGTTCCTTTTCACCCATCCAAAACCGAACTCAGTGGTCGTCTCTTGTTCCTCCAAAGCACGCAAGGTCCACTCATCCCCACCTGACAAGGAGGGAAAAAAGCTGGACAATATGGGAAGAAAGGTCTACTCTGCAGGGGCCCTAGGAGTAAAGGTATCTAACTATGCGGCTTGCATGGCTAGATACCAATACTCTGTATGGGAACAACTCACCCCTCTCCTCTCTTTCCTGAGCAAGGACAAAAAGGCTGCTGCTAGGAAGCTGCAGAAAGAAGGCTTTGCTGTGGCCAAGCAACAATTGGCTGCAGCAAAGCAAATGGTGGATGTGTCGGCAAAGGCCATCACGTCTGCTGTGTGCATTTGCCGCCACTCATGGCTACGGTCGACCGCCCTGCAGCAGTATACTAGGGCTTTTGTTGAGGGCTTGCCCTTTGAAGGAGATGGCCTCTTCAGCGCCACCACGGACAGTGCCCTGCAGGGAATAGATAAAAGCCTTAAGACCTCCAGGAACCTGGGTGTGCAGGCCTCCTCCAGAGCTCCCATGGGCCAAGAAGCCTTATCAAAAGTTCTCGCCCAAACAACAATGGCGACCCTGTTCCACCCAGCCTGACAGACCATCATACTCAGGCAACAACAGGAACCGCTATGGTTCTCAGGCCACTGGCAAATCCAAGGGTGCCCGCCCTCAAAAGCAGGGCCTTTGACTTTCTCGTGGCACGTGTCATCGTCCCTACTGGTTCAACATCTATCCGCCTCCGCCCTTTCCTACCTGCCTGGGAGTTGATCTCTTCAGACAGGTGGGCTCTGTCCATCATAAAAGAGGGCTACAAAATAGAGTTTGCTCAGATTCCGAACCAATCCGTGGTGATCACCACTCCCCCTTCCCCACCTCTGCTGGCAGAGGTGAACAGCCTCCTACAGAAACAAGCCATAGAAAGAGTTCCAGTGGAGGCCAGGATGGGAGGGTTTTACTCTCGCTACTTCCTGGTCCCCGAGAGGGACGGGGGCTTAAGACCTATTATGGATCTTCGGAATCTGAACAAATTTATTCTGTACCAGAAGTTCAGAATGTCCATGCTGCAAACGATCCTGCCCCTCATCAATCAAGGGGATTGGATGGCGACCCTGGACCTCAAGGATGCCTACTTCCACGTCAGCATCCATCCAGCGTTCAGGCGTTTCCTTCAGTTTGCAGTGGGTTCCCAACATTTCCAGTTCGAAGCCCTTCTGTTCAGCCTGTCCACTGCACCTCGGGTGTTTACGAAGATGATGAGCGTTGTGGCTGCCCATCTTCGTCGCCAGGGAGTTGTCGTTTTTCCATACATCGACGACTGGCTCCTTGTGGCAAAGTCGAGGGAAAGTTTGTCAACGCATATTGCCATCACTCTATGTCTTCTTGACACCTTGGGGCTGCAGGTCAGTTTGGAGAAATCTCACCTTACTCCGTCAAGGACAGTGCAGTTCATAGGGGCCTTGCTGGATACAAACCACCATCGCGCATACCTGCCTCCGCAGAGAGCGAGGGACATTATTGGTCTGGTACGACTGCTACAGAGGGGACAGTGGGGCACAGCGCAGCAGCTTCAGCGGATGCTGGGGCTGATGGCGGCGGCGACAAGTGTGCTACTTTTCGCGAAACTGAGGATGAGAGGCCTACAGTTGTGGTTTCTTCGCCAGTTTCGCCCACTCACCTCGAAAGAGGTTCATCATCCCATCCGGGGTTCTACAGACACTACAGTGGTGGGAGTTGGAGAACATCATCTGCCAGGGAGCTCCCTTCCATCTCCCGACTCCTACTGTGACTATCACAACAGATGCTTCCTTGTGGGGTTGAGGGGCCCACATGGAAGGCCTGTGTGTGGGGGGTCAGTGGCCACCGAAACTGACTCAGTTCCATATAAACTACCTAGAACTGCTGGCGGTTCACTTTGCCCTACGCTCTTTCCGCCCCTTGGTGGCGGGGAAGACTGTAGTGCTACTTATGGACAATACCACTGCCCTGTGCTACATCAACAGGCAGGGAGGGACAGTGTCTCATCGGCTTTGCGCATTGACGATGGATCTCTGGTTGGAGTGTCTCCAATACGACATCTTTGTGAAGGCGGCACACCTTCCGGGGGTCCTCAATATACAGGCAGACTCCCTCAGCAGAGGTGGGGCATCCCCACATGAGTGGGAACTGCAGTGGTGTTTTCTGAAGCCTGTATTCCAGCTTTGGGGGTACCCACAGCTGGACGTCTTCGCCATGGCCGAGAACAAGAAGTGTCCCATGTTCTGTTCCAGAGGGGGAACGGATCCAGCCTCTCTGGGAGATGGGCTCCTGCTTCCTTGGGAGGGCCGGTTCCTCTACATGTTCCCGCCTCTACTGTTGTTGACGAAGGTGGTCAACAAAATAGCGAAAGAGAGACCACACTGCATCCTGGTGGCCAGAACTGGTTCTCGATCCTGCTTCAACTGTTGGGGGAGGGGTCTTCTACCAGTTCCCGGCAGAACCGGACCTTCTGTCAGCTCAGGGCGGGCATGTATTCCATCACAACATGCCCCATCTGAAGCTGACAGCGTGGTTCATCGACCAGTAGGTTTCTCTGACAGGGTCCAGCAAGTTCTTATGAACAGCAGAAAACTGTCCACCCGCGTTTCCTATGACAGGAAGTGGCGGAGATTCACTGGGTTCCTAGTTGATCCTTCAGTCTCACCTAGCAGGGTGGGATTGTCGGCAATTTTTGAATTTTTGTTATCCCTAGTGGATGCGGGCCTAGTTTTCTCTTCCGTCAAGGTATATTTGGCAGCAATATCTGCCTTCCACGACCCGGTGGAGGGGTACTCTGTTTTCGCACACCCTCCAAGAAATTTTTGAAAGGGTTGTTTAGGCTGCATCCACCATCAAGATCGCCCCCACAGTTGTGGGACTTGACTTTGGTGCTGGACAAACTAACTAGGCGCCCCTTCGAGCCTATGGCCACGTGCTCGTTGCAGCTCCTGTCATGGAAGACTGCATTTTTGGTTGCCATCACATCAGCACGTCGTGTTGGGGAGCTCACGGCAATGCGTTGTGATTATCCTTATCTTGTTTTTCAAGAGGCTGGGGTTTCCCTGGCTCCGGACATTAGTTTTTTTGCCAAAGGTGGTCTCTCAGTTCCACCTTAATTTAGAAGTCTGGTTACCCACCTTTTACCCTACTCCTTCCTCGGATGAGGAACGTAAGCTGAACGCTTTGGACGTTAAGTGTGCCTTGTTGTTTTATTTGAACCATTCAAAGATTTTTCGTAAGGACATGCAGCTTTTTGTTTCATATGCTGCACCCAAGCTAGGTTCCAGGATTTCATCTCAGAGACTCTCAAAGTGGCTTACTGAGACGATTAAACTCTGTTATTTGTTGGCAAAGAAGCTGTTACCTGGACCTGTTCGTGGACACTCTACAAGAGCGATGGCCACGTCAGTGGCGTTCCTGAAAGGCGTGTCCCTTACTGACGTCTGCAAGGCTGCCAGCTGGTCTTCTCCGCATGCCTTCATGAAGCACTACGCGCTGGACGTGCATGCTCAGCAGAGGACTCGGTTGGGAACTGCAGTGCTGCAAGCTGTTTCTTCCGGTTGACCGTCTTCCCGCCTCCAGGTATGTCTTGCTTGCTAGTCTCCCATGAGTGTGAAGCACAGAGACCACGAAGAAGATAGACAGGTTGCTTACCTGTAACTGTAGATCTTCGAGTGGTCATCTGTGCATTCACACTACCCGCCCTCCTTCCCCACTGCTGATGGTCTCCCTCCAGTAGGGGCTTCCAGTGGTCAGGAAGGAACTGGCGGGATCCCCGCGCTGGCGCCGGTGAGCATGCGTACTGGGACACCTGTGCATGCCCACTGGTGCCGAGCACGGAAAAATCCAGGGCTTTTCAGGTACTGATTTGGGGATCGGCGCAGGCGCTCTATCCCATGAGTGTGAATGCACAAATGACCACTCGAAGATCTATAGTTACAGGTAAGCAACCTGTCTTTCCTCCAAGCAATTCAGGGCAGCTTGGTGGCAGCGGAAAAGGTGACCAAGTTGCAGTTGACATAGAGACCCTGTAGGATTATCAAGGCAAGAGAGACTGGTGGTTTGCCATTATTTGCCTCTGTGCAGCAACCACCCATCTTCCTTAGTGGCCTTTCATCCAAGTAGTAAGCAGGACCAACCCTGCTTAGCTTCTGCCCTATGTCATTTTCCCCTTTCACAACAACCCTGTGAGGTAGGTGTGGTTGAGAGAGAGGGAGAACAGTTTAGGAGCCACATGGGTAGGCAGGAAGCCAGGTCTCCCCAGCCTTAATTTGGTACTCTACTGCAGGGGTGGCCAAACTGCAGCTCAGGAGCCGAATGTGGCTTTTTTACACATATTGTGTAGTTCCTGAAGCCCCCACTGCCCCATTGGCCAGATTGTAGAAGGCATTCCTCTCTTTAAATCACTTCTCCAAGCCAAGCCAGCTGGTGGCTTGGAGAATGCACTTAAAGTTACTTTCTTTCCACCTCCTCCCATCTATTTGCCTCCCTGCCTTCCTTCCTCTCTCCTTATCCTGTCCTGCCCTGTGGCTCTCAAACATCTGACATTTATTTTATGTGGCTCTTAGTTAAGCAAGTTTGCCCCCCCCCCTGCTCTAATGACTCCATTCCACTCTTTTGAGTTCCTGTCACAGCTGGTTTTTGCCTAGAAGCAAATGAATGAAAGCTGTCTTTTCTAATCCTCATCCCATGCAAAGTGGCCTCCCAGACAAACTGGGGCTGGAGGGAGCTGAGCAAAGGAAAAAGCAGCTGCACCCCCCCCACACACACCCTCCCCCACCAGGGGTTGAGTTACCAACTGAGCCCCACCCCCATGAGCCCTTTCTTTGAAGTGAGCTGATGGAAGGGTTGCAGTTGCCCTGCTGATGCTCTTGGTGCTGGGCCTGATTCTCTGCATTGGTGGATGTGGAGACAGGGGTGCCATCTCTAGGATGGGAAATTCTTGGAGATTTGAGGGTGGAGCCTGGGGAGGGCAGGGTTTGGGGAAGGGAAGGACCTCAGCGGGGTATAATGCCTTAAAGTGCACCCTCCAATGCAGCTGTTTCCTCCAGGGGAACTGATCTCTGTAGTCTGGAGATCCGTCATAATTCTGGGAGATCTCCAGGCCCCACCTGGAGTTTGGCAACCCTGTGGGGAAGTGTGCATGCTGGCCCCACAAAAGAGATGTCAGAGGTGCTTTCTAAGTTTCTGCCTGTACAGGGTGGGCAGGAGGGAATGTGGCAGGCTCTAGCCCAGTCTTGTCAGATCTCAGAAGCTAAGCAGGAGCCAGTACCTGGATGATGAGACCCCCAAGGAAGGTGCTGTCTGCAGAGGAAGGCAATGGCAAACCACCTCACTCTGCTTCTCACTTGCCTTGCAAGCCGCTTGCTGGGGTTGCCATAAATCATGCTGTATAGAGAGCGAGTAGGAAAGAGTAGAGCCCAGCCAAATAATCTTCAATAGCATCAGGCTTCGGAGTACCCAGAGCCTGCCTCTCTCTCCTCTTTCTTTGGCTACAGAAGCCCCCTCCCTGCTGGCTTCAGATACTTTCCACGAGTTTTTAAACAGAGGCTGGATGGCCATCTGACAACAATGAGAATCCTGTGAATTTAGGGGGAGGTATTTGTGCATTTCCTGCATTGTGCAGGGGGCTGGACTAGATGACCCTGGAGGTTCCATCCAGCTCTATGATTCTAAGTAACCTGACGAGCATTGGTGACCCTTGATGAGCAGGCTGTCGTCTGCTTGTTAGGAGGAACTGGGTCCTCCCCTCCTCCCTCCTTCTGTCCCTGGGACAAAATTATTTAGTCCAGCCATTTTAAAGAAGGGCAGGTTGGTCAGCCACTGGCCAGCTGGCTACCTTCCCTAGTGCTGACAGACAGCTTTTCACAGGTGCTGTATTTTCAAGAGTCAAGCTGGCCCTGTGTCTCTTTCACCACATTGCCAGCTTACCCCTTAACCAATCCCACTTCCTGAATACTAAGCAGGACTTGCCAGTTGACACCTTCCCTTTGTTTCCTCCATGGACGCTCTTGAAACATTCTTTGGGTAGGGAGGGGAGGTTTTAATTGACAGGCACTGTCTGTCTTGGCAGCTGGGGACAGAAAAGAGGCTGAAGAAGGGGGAGCTGTGAGCCTCTTGGCTTTCGTCCAGAAAGCCTTCCCACTGGGAGGTTGCCCACGAATGAGTTGGAACATGAATTTTCATCAGTGCTTTTAGCCTAGATCTAGGCTTCCATCAGACAATGGGGAAAGAGGGCCACATTTGCCTTCTCTGTGAAGAAGAGCTTGCCTGAGTCACAATCGAGTCACAGTGACCCCATCAATGGGGCATTCCAGGCAAGAGAAGAGCAGAGGTGGATTGGCTGCCTCTGAATAGCAACCCCAGCCTTGGTTGTTGGTTTCCTATCCAAGTACTAACTGACCCTGCTTAACTGTCAGTTCTGGGCTATTTGGACTGCTTCTCTGCAATTAGATTCTATTCCAGAATTGTCCTTTTCCTCAGGAATGAAGTGGCCTGCAAAACTGGGTTTCAAAACAGATCAAAAGCTCAAGCTTTTCTTCAGGGGTACAAAGACTGTGTCAGGGGTACAAAGCACTGCTGCTGCAGTCTTCTGGGTGATTAGAAATTGCTACCTGTTGGGGTCTCTCTATCTGCTGGCCTGGACCAAGCAAAGGAGTGACCCTGCTGGCCAGGGCTAGCTCAGTCTTGTCAGATTTGGAAATTAAGCAGGCTTGACCAATGTTAGTGCTTTGATGGGAGACCACTGAAGAAGTGGCAATAGGAACTGTGGCTGGATGCAGAGCCAGTATGTGGGAGCAGGTGACCTAGGCAATTGCCTAGGACACCAGCTCCCAACAGGGGCGGAGGGAGGGTGCTCCCTCCCCACTCACACTGTCCCTGAGCCTCTGACTGGACGCTGAGGGGTTGGAGGAGCTCTCCCAGCCCCTCAGTGCCCAGAAACAATGACACTTTCAGGCCTCGACACTCTCTGAACTTGGAGAGCGCTGAGGACTGAAGGCAGCCGATGTTCTTTCTGGGTGCTGAGGGGTCGGAACTCCCCCAGTCCCTCAGCACCCAGAAACAATGGCGCTTCAATGACTGATGTGATGATGTCACCTCTGGAGTATAAATTGAATAAATGAATGAAATGAATGAAGTCCAGGGTTGTGACACAGATGCAGGCAATGGGAAGTCACCTCTGTTTCTCTCATGCCTTGAAAACCCTCTGAGGTTGCCATAAATCAGCTGTGATTTGATAGCACTTTCCACCACCAATTTTCAGGATGGCCCACTTCACAGGAGCTCCAGCTTCAGTGCAGTCTAATCCTGAACAGCTGGTATTTCAAACAAACACAAGTTACACTTCTGCCATTCTCTAAGACAGGGGTGTCAAACATGCAGTTTGGGGGCTGAATCAGGCCCCTGGAGGGCTCCTATCAGATCCCCAAGCAACTGGCTGCCATCTACTTCCTTCTCCCTGTATCTTGTTCCTTCTGCATCACAGCTTGCTTTGCAAGGCTTGCTCAATTGCACAGGAGCTACAGAGCAAAACCTCTATTTTCTCCATTGGCTGAGGCTCTTCCCTTGGGGAGGAAGGGGGGAGGGAGAGCTTGCTTTGCCAGGCTCTCTCAATCACATAGCAGAACTACTAAGCCAATCCTCTCTTCCTTCTATTGGCTGTGGCTCCTTCCCCCCCTGATCCCCTGGGGAAGGAAGGAAAGAGCCAGAGCTTCCTTTGCCCAGTTCCCTGGATCCCATGGGAGAAATACAAAGAAAGCACCTTTAAGACCAATGAGTGCTAACATTTTAAGCATGTTTTAATTTTTTTAAAAATATGCATTTGTATTTTGTTCTTTATAAAATTTAAATCTCTGCTACCTAATCTTCAATAGGTACACACATAGTCTGGCCCGACATGGCTCGGCCTCTCAAGGTCTCATTTATGTCAGATCCGGCCCTCATAACAAATGAGTTCAGCAGCCCTGCTCTAAGAGGCAGCTGGGATTACACACACACACACCCCGCCAAGTTGGAGTATCTGCCATGTCTTCCTGCTTGCTGCTGCAAGTGTTTCTTGCTGTCAGTCTCCAGGGCTCTCCTCTCATGGAGGCATCCCCCCTCCCAGTAAAAGCATATTTCCCAGATCTGATCTCAAGTGTGGCTCGGTTCCCTTTCCTCCAATATGATGCCTTCCTGCTTTGGACTTGGAACTGCCACAACCTTGGGCCACTTAAATTATTCTGGATCCTGCATGAAAGCCACTGGAAAAGGCTTCCTGCAGTGGAGGTTGTGACCTCTGCTCCCTTGCAGATGAATCACCGGATCTTCGTTGGCGGGTATGCAAACTCTCTGTATGCTGGCCAAACCATATGCTCTACAGCTGTCACCTGTTGGTCTGTTTCCAAGGTCCGTCCTTACCACCATTTAGGCCATTCTGGCAGTTGTGAAATACCCCAGCTTACTCTCCCTGCAGCAGGGTTTCCACACATGGAGCTTCCCCGTTAGAATGAGCAAAAGGTCTCCCTTGTTGCCAAGAGCTGCCTCCACCAAAGGCTCTCTCTGGAATCACCCGATCCAATGCAAAAGCAGTATACAAATCAAGTTCTAGCAGCCAACAGCTGACCAAGGGCTCTGGAATTCTTTGCCTCTAGTCTTTCCCCCTTCCCAGCAGTCCATGCCAATAAGATGCAAGCAGGTCTGGATCAACCGCTAGGCAAATGTAGACGATCTTTTAGTGATAGATTTTGAGAGGTACCAAAGAGGTGAGAGGAGCCTCTTCAACGGGCTTGAAGGGAAGTTTGATATTAACTTTGTATTAGATTCTCTGTTTTTCTGTAGCTGCCCTGATGGTACATGGAGGCCTTTTAAAGAGTTTAACTCTTTTTTATTTCCCTCTTGTTCTTTTTTGAACACCCAGGAAGTAAAGTGTTCTTTACTTCTCACTTTTCGTTCTATTGAATTGGGAGAGGGGGTTGTGCTCGTGCCATAGTTTGCACTGGGCACAGAAAACCTTGAGCCAGTCCTGTGGGGCAAATCTGCCAGAAGGGCAGCAGTTGCTGTAAGTCAAGGCATAATTTCTCCCTAGAAGCATCCTGGCAAGGACAATGTGGGATTGGAACACAGGACACTTTCTGGACCTCTTGAGAGCCATAAGTTTCAAAGCAGTCTCCAGGCACCTAGTTTTCAGCCCAGTCCTGACATCTTCCTGATTTTTTTTTAACTTTTTTTTGAGACACGTAACTTGGCTTACTTACTTGAGCAAACTGTCTGTCATTTATTTTGCTGGTTCATTATAATATGTGTGACATATTGTGCCAGCTCTGTCCCCTCTCTCCATATGCTGGAGCCTTTTTGCTTCTTCACAGCTAGCAAAACACAAAAGTGCTAAAAATGTGACAGTGCTCAGCTTCCATACAAAAGCTTTGCCTGACAATCACTGAGACTCTAATGACGCATCTTGCAATTAATATTGGATTTATAATTCCTCAGGAAGAAAAGCAGTGGGCAGGCCACAAGAGGATTCCCATCAGAGGCCTTGACAATCTGTCTCACTTGGCAGACTAAATTGGTTTTAAGGCTTAATTCTCAGCTCTACCTGGGGGAGCGAGTGGATTTGGTGTTTTTTGGGGTTCTCTCTGGGATGGTGTTCGGACTATATGCTGAAGATGAGTTCCACTTCTGAAAGGGAATTTTCTGTTTCTACTTACGATTGAAAGTTTGAGTTGTTTTAATCAGTGGATTAACTAGCTGCAGCTTTAGTTGACTAATCTAGGAAGCCAATATTGGTGGATTTATAAGTGAATAGGAAATCTTGTTTAGTTCTTTTTAATACTCTTTTTTGTTCTGCTGTGTCATGAGCAATGAAGAAAGGCCAATGTCAATATTTTCTTTCATTTAAAAACTATGGGCTGCTTTTGTTTATTGAACGGTAAGCTCACACTTCTTTTATCAGGCCAAAATGCCACCTTCTTTGAGGACTGGTAATGTGCAAAGGTATCCAATACAACTTATTAATGGTATAAAAGGCTGAGGATCGATCAGCTGGAGAAAAAGTTCTTTGTTCAACTGACGGCTTTATCTTTGATTTATATTTATAGGTCATTTTGGAGCACTCATCTGTATTTAGTGTTCATGAATGCAGAACCAGAGGAAGTAGTTAGCGTATTCTGAATGCGGAGTAGAAAGGGCAGCTTTTGTGTAAGAGGAAGGGAGTCTCACTACTGTGAAGAAGCAAGGAGGTGGAAAGAGGTTGAGGACATCTTAAGGTGCTTCCGCTTGGCAACAGTTCCCCTTGCAGCTCTTGTTTCTGCTGCAAATGCAGAGGCCGCTGGAACAGAGATGGAGCATCTCCTTAGCAGTTTTTCCTGCATTTTCCTTGCTTCAGATTCCCCCCATCTCAACCCACAGCTGCCATGCTCCCCTTCCCCTGCACAGGGTGGAGAGACAGATTACTTAATTTATTTACTACATTTATATCCTGCTTTTCTCTCCAATGGGGACCCCAAACAGCTTACATCCACCTCCTCTCCTGTGTTTCATCCTCACAACAACCCTCAACCTGACAGGTGTCTGCAGCAGGCCAATGGGGGCAAGTTGAACCACATGGCTCCTACAGTGCTGGCAGAATGATAGAGTTGACTATACCCAGATCCAGGTCATGGAGATCTCCAGGAGTCAGACCATTAGTTTTTAATCAGAGGATAAACACTTCAGGCCTTGCTTGTGCAGCCTCTTCCTAGGCTCATAAGAACGTAAGAGAAGCCACGTTGGATCAGACCAATGGCCCATCCAATCCAACACTCTGTGTCACAGTGGCAAACAAAAAGTGCCATCAG
Source organism: Heteronotia binoei (assembly GCF_032191835.1). Taxonomy (NCBI): domain Eukaryota; kingdom Metazoa; phylum Chordata; class Lepidosauria; order Squamata; family Gekkonidae; genus Heteronotia; species Heteronotia binoei. Next base: position 21,192,642 of record NC_083239.1, on the reverse strand, counting down.
GAGGTCCACCACTGGGGCCAGGACGCTAGAAGCCCTCCCACTGTTGCCCCCTCCAAGCACCAAGAATGTAGAATATCACTGTCCCAGACAGAGAGTTCCATCTGTACCCTGTGGCTAATAGCCACTGCTCCATATGTTGATCCCATCCCCTCTTGAAGCTGTCTATGCATGTAGCTGCCACCACCTCCTGTGGCAGTGAATTCCACGTGTTAGTCACCCTTTGGGTGAAGAATTACCTCCTTTTATCCATTCTAACCTGACTATGCAGCAATTTCATTGAGTGTCCAGGAGTTCTCATATTGTTAGAAAGGGAGAAAATTACTTATTTCTCTACCTTCTCCATCCTGTGCATAATCTTGTAAATCTCTATCATGTCACCCCTCAGTTGACATTTCTCCAAGCTAAAGAGCCCCAAGTGCTTTAACCTTTATTCATAGGGAAAGTGTTCCAACCCTTTAATCATTCTAGACTTTCTGGACTTTTCCTAATGCTATAATATCTTTTTTGAGGCTCCTCTGCCTCCCTACTTTATTCCTGGCCTGCTGGCTTCTCATTCCACCTTCTTCTTCCAATTGAGCCTGCAGCTAAGTGGCTCTGCCTCTGGATTCTTCTAGGTCAGGGGTGGCCAAACTGTGGCTCAGGAGCCACATGTGGCTCTTTTACACATATTGTGTGGCTCTCAAAGTCCCCACTGCCCCATCAGCTGACTTGGAGAAAGCATTTTGCTCTTTAAATCATTTCTCCAAGCCAGGCAGTAGGCAAATGGTATGCATTTAAAGTTAAAGTTGCTTTCTTTCCACATCTCTCTCCCCATCTATTTTCCTTCCTTCCTTCCTTCCTTCCTTCCTTCCTTCCTTCCTTCCTTCCTTCCTTCCTTCCTTCCTTCCTTCCTTCCTTCCTTCCTTCCTTCCTTCCTTCCTTCCCTCAAACATCTGATGTTTATTCTGTGCGGCTCTTATGTTAAGCAAGTTTGGCCACCCCTGTTCTAGGTAGTTCTAGCAGTGCTGGCATATATGAACCCTGTAGAGTTTTCAAGGCAATGGACAAACAAGGGAGGCTTTCCGTTGCCTGCCTTTGAATAGCAAACCTGGACTTCCTTGGTGGTTTCCCATCCAAGTACTAACCAGAGCTGACCCTGCTTTGCTTTTGAGACCTGATGAGACTGGACTAGCCTGTGCCATCCAGGTCAGGACTTCGTGAAGCTTACACCACCATAAAAACACATCAGTCAAAATGAAATTACAGCAGCTCCTATGTAATAAAAAAGAGAGCAAAGACAATCTAGAAACAAACAGTGTATCAAAACTGGTATAACCAGGAGGCAGAAATACTGGTAGTAATAAAATCAAAATTAAACCACCTCCACAAACACATGTGAAGAAACTTCTTCAAAATGCCTTTTTAAAAAGTAAAGTTTTTTCCTGCCTTAGCACCTGAAACGTAACAAGCTTGGCACAAGATGAAGCACTGTGGGCAGCAAATTCTGTTTGTTGTTGAGGTGCCACAACAGAGACACTGTCTCTGGTTGTCACCCATTTTTTCCATAGAAGGCATGGCTATTTTTGAAGGGCTTGAGTTACAAGTATGCTTGGCATGCAGAAGACCCCAGGTTCAATACCCAGTATCTCCAGTTAAAAAGACCAGGTAGCAGGTGACGTGAAATACCTCTGGCTGGGTCCCTGGAGAGTTGCTGATAGTTTGAGGAGACATTATTGAGCTTGATGGACCAAGGGGTTGATTCAGTATAGGGCAGCTTCATATGTTCATAGGCTCATGGGAGAGCAGGCCGAATATGCGTGTGTGCCAGACCATTAACAGCTTTTAGGACTGAAAGAGCCAGCACTTTGAACTGTGCTTTGAAACAAATGAATAGCTCCTTTAAAAAACTGGCAAGAGATACTCTGCATTATAGGTGACACCAGCTAGCAGCCTTGGTGCAGTGTTTGGAACTGACTGAAGTATCCAAATGGTTTTCTGAGGCAGTTCCAATTTGTGTGTGTGTGAATCTATTCTAGATGTGATGGAAGCATCCTGCCCCTCTCGAGGAAAGGGTACAATTGACCCACCACCAGAAGATAGCAAAAGGTGTGAGATGCCACAGAGAAGGTCTAAGCCTCTCTCTAGAGACATGGGTTCAACTGGAGACAAGGCTGGAAACTCCCCTCCCTTCCACACACTAAATGAATTGACTCCTCAGTTGCTAGGAGCACACCGCAGAATGCAGGAGAAGCTGCCTTATATGGAATCAGACCCTTTGTCCATCAAAGAGAGTATTGCCTACTTGTACTCAGTAGCTCTTCAGGTCCTCAGGCTCTTCAAGGCCTCAGGTTTGGGTACGCTTCCGAGGAGCTATGGTCCCTCATCTCAGTGTTGACTTGGGTTAAGCTCCAGTTTATTGGGCCTCCTCCCACAAAATTTCTGTATCTGTGCAGAGATGCTCAGGATAAAGGGTGGCATATAAATATTTTGAATAATTTTTAAAGTCCTTGATCAAGACATTCCACTCATCTCACCCAACTTGGCCACAAAGGAGAAAGAGACGATGCTTCTCTCTCTCTCCTCCACAGCAATTTTAGTGCTGCATGGCATGGGGGACAGGACAGAACCCTGCAGGACTCTGTAGCAGGAATGCCAAGGAACAGTGCTGCTTGTCAAGCATGGCTAATTCTGATCAATAACTGATGGGTTCCTGGTCTGTCACAAGCAGACCTGGGTAAGATCATACAGAACCAAATGCTGCTAGTTTATTATCCTATGGCCCTCTTTGTTTTATGACTGTTAATTACAGGGACCAAAGCAATCAGCACCTTCTCATGAATCCTCCTGTGGGAGGAAGCGCCATCTGGGCGATGCAAGGCCAAATGCCTGATAACGCCCTGAGAATGTATGTAGTTTTGATACCTTATGTGTGAACGCTCCCCTGCTTCCCCTCCCCGTAGGAATCCCTTTGAAGTGTATCTTAAAACTTGTGTATCAATGTATTGGTTTCATTCTTCTCAAACCAAGGCTTGAGCCAAAGTAGCAGTCTATCAATAAACATAGTCTTTGTATCAACCTTGACTCATCATTGAATCTGCCTGCTTGACACTGCTGATAGGATGAGAAATACCCAGAAACAGTGCCCTGGCACCCATCTTGGCCAGCTGATCCAGTTAGAGACCATGGCCAATTCTTTATATTCTCATTCATTCATTCATTCATTCATTCATTCATTCATTCTCTCTCTCTCTCTCTCTCTGCACCTGGAAGTCATGGTGACTTCTGGTGACCCCTACTGGGGCATGGGGATGTTCAGAGAAATGGCTTGAAACAGCCTGCCTCTGCCTTCCAGTCCTTGTATTCCAAGGATGTCTCCCATCCCATCCAAGCACTTGCCAGGGCCAGCCCTGCTTAGCTTCAGAGAGCTGATGAGATCTGGCTTGCCTGGGCTATCCTGGCCAGGGCAACCATGCCCAAGTTGATAAGAGTCCCAGGTGGGCTACCAGAGCTTCCACACCCTGTATCCAACCAGAGGAAGCAAGAGGGTCCCAAGACCAGGCCAAAAGCTGGACTGAAATGAGTTGCTCACCCAAGAGAGCTTGAGATTTCATCACCACCACCCTGTTGACCACCTTGTTGGGCCCCAATCAGCCTGTGCTTTCAGAGGGTTGGTGGGAGGACTGGGAGGGGGCATCTCTCTAGGGAGTCCTCCATCTGCTCTTCCTTTGCGGCTGTTCAAAAGAATGCAAATGAAATGGGATCATTTTGATTTTCTCTGCAAATTCCTTTGCATCTTTGGAGTGGCTGTTCCACCTCCATTAAAAAAAAAGTAAGGCCAAGTTTGGGGGATCACAGGCAAGGAGTGTCTACGGAAACCTTGCTGATCTGTGGTCCACTTTTTGCTTGTCTGTGATTATGTAACGCAGCCTCCCCTGGTGTTTTGCTGAACCCCCCCCTCCCCCCTTCCCCGGCCCATTACAATCAACCCCCTTTGCGTTCTTCCCTTCTTGGGAAAGGGTGGCAGGTGACTTTCTTTTAGCTGGGGAGGGAGGGGAAGAAGTCGGAGTTTCCGCTGCCCCCAGTCTGGAGTGCCTCCTCGCCTCCCCTCCTGTCTCTCCAGCCAATCAAGGCACAGACAGGGAAGGGAGCATCTTCCAGGGAGGAAGGCTGAGCGAAAGGATCGCGGGTCTGGTGTGTACGAAGGCGCAAGGGAAGGCGGCGGGCTCCCCGGATCGAACCTGAGCCATCCCGTTTCCCCCTTGGCCAGAGCGTCGTTCCTTCATTAAGGTTAATGACTGAGGGGAGGGGGAGGCGCTGAAGACCCCCAGTCGGATCTCGGAGCGCGGATCCCGGGGCCAGGAGGGGAAGGGCGGCGGGAGTGGGGCCGTGGGCAGCAAAGAAAGGCTTCGCGGGCAGGGAGGGGAGGGGAGGGGGAGGAGGAGGGTCGGAGAGCTCTTCTTCCCCGGCCCCTTTCCGCTCTTTCTTTCCATGAATGGAGCTGCTCGCCTGATGGTGGAGACGGCCCGCGGGCGGCACGTTTGCATTTTGCAGAGACTGAGCCGCTCCTCCAGCCGCCGCCGCCGCCGCCGCCAGCAGCAGCTCTGCCTCTCTCCGCCGTTGCCGCCTCGGAGCCCAGCTGCCTCCCGCCGCCGCCGCCGCCGCCGCCGCGAAACTTTCTCCGGGCTCGGGCAGAGGGAGCGAGCCGGCCTGTCGGAGCTGCCGAAGCCGCAGCAGGAGGAGGCAGAAGCGGCGTCCCTCCCTCCCGCACGAGAAGCCCTGGACCGAAGGGCTGCGGCGCTGGGGAGCTCTCCGTGGTGCTGAAATGCATTTGCCCAGTCCGGCCCTGCGGGAAGGGGAGCCTGGCTCCTTCTCAGCCCTCTGATCTGTTGCTGCTGGCCAGAAGGCTCTCCTCTTCCTCGATGCTGGATCGGGACCATTGGGGCTGACAGAGCCATTCCCATGTGGATGCAGTATGGACCGCCGTTGGAGGATGGATCAATTGCTTCTTTACATCAATGCAGCCCTCCTGGTTTATTTCAACTGTGCCAGCTTGAGTCTAGTGGATGCAGGTAAAGGGGGGGACAGTTCGCGGTGGGGGGTAGTGGGGACAAGTACTGGCACTAGGCGCTATTTCCCTCCTGGCCCCCTGTGCCTGTTGGTGCTGCCAAGAATGGGTGCCTTTATTTATCCACGAAGAAATTGTCCTGAACTTCCCAGACCTGTTGTGTTCCCTTGCAATATCTGAGCTCCCCCACCCCCAACGAAATGCCTTTCCCCAATGACCCATGCTGTATTCATGAGAGTTGAGGAGGTTCTACAAGGGAAAGGGAAAATGTGCATTTAACCTACCAGACTCATTGCCGCCTGGCTCTGAAAGGGCAAAATAGAACCATTGTAACATATTTTTAACGGGGTTGGACAAATTCATGCAGGATAGATTTGTTCATTCATGACAGCTAGCCACACTTACTTTCAAAGGAGGCTTTAGAAGCAGCACCCTCTCCTCTTTTTTTTTAATTGCTAAAACGACTCTGTCCTTTTATTAAACTGAGTTTGAGAACAAAGTCAATAAATGATCCAATAAATGGTCTACAGTTTAAGTTGCCATCTCATGCCAGGGAAGATATCTGGTTCACTACTTGCAGAGATGAAGTGTTGGAACTAACTAGATCATGGTTTTAGCCACCAGCACTTTTCCTGCAAAGGCATCAGTTCTGTCTGGGGTAGTTGGATTGTGGAGGAGTCCTGATAACTCCATGTGATACCTGGTTGAATTCCAAATTGCTCTCCCATGAAGTATTTTTTATATAGGTCAGTGTTCAGAATAGCATGCTGGAGAGGGCAGCCTAAGGGGTTGGCAGCTGGAAACCCTGGTGCTAACTCTGGCCCCAGATATTAGCAGCTGTCTCCCCAGTTGTTGATCCGAAGCAAAAGGCTTATGGATGGACTTGTTGTGGGAACAGGACTTACTGACAGGCAACAGCTGAGTAGTGTACCCTTGGCCCACCAGCCTCCATTCTCTCCTCCAGGTGGCCATCCCATAATGCTAACTGCTGTCCAAAGTTGGAAGTAAGCCATTAAAGTAACATAATGTAGCAAATGCTATGAACATCCCAGGTCTTTGTCATATAACTCCACTGTGGCCTGGTGCAGGATCCTTGGTGGATGTAGGAAATTCTGTTATGGGAACTTAGAAGGACAAGAGGGAGGCTGTCTCAGCAGAAAGATTCACCTTAATAGATCTATATCTTGAAAAATATTGAGTGGAGTTAGCAAAATAATTGCGTTTTGGTCTCCTGACTATGTCAGCATGTGGGTGTAGGTGACATTTGATAGCTTTAGATCATAAAGTCAAGCCTTGGTATTTCTCAGGAAAAGGAATAATGTATAAAATGATCAAAAGTGAGGTTCAGTATGTAACCTGTGACACCTCACAAAAAGAACCTGCTTCAAAGGATGTGCAAAGAGTACTCGCTATTGGAACTTTAGGCCTTAGTCCAACGCATTAGTGAGTGAATCCTTGAGTCACAAAGACTCAGAGTAATCATCAGATGGTATGAAGGTCTGCAGAAATCCTCAAGGATGGTCAGCCAGTAGTCCAAAGGGATTTTTTCTGGCCCTGATCAAGCTACAACAAAACTTTGCCCCAAGTTTAATCCATACTGAAGAAATCATGACACTTTAATTCTCACTCTCTCACTCTCCCTTGTATTTTGCATTGAATTCTACGTGTAATTGGGAAACACCTTTTCCTATCTGACATCAACATTATTATGAAGTCAGACCAGTTTGTGCAGCAAAACACAAACCCAGCACTTGGGACTCTCGTCAAAAGAATGCATTGGGTTTTATATACAGAGCCGTGTCCATCCTTGCTGTAGCATGTGAACTCTACAGCAGGAAGTTCTAAAAGAACTCAACAGCAAACCCTTCCCCCCCCCTCCAAAATAAAGGGCTTTTCTCTTATTACCTTTATCAGTATTTCAAGAAAAGGGGTTCAGGCCAGTTCATATCTTTTATGGCATTTAAACATTCTGATCATTACTGAGGTGTCTTGGTGGCTGCATATCTTGTAGGTTTCAATGGATGAAAACATATGACTCAAGGGATCCAGGTTACCTGGGGCTTTTCGGGGGTTTGGTAAGGCATTTGTTAGGTCACAGATATAAAGAAATTATTCATACCACAAACATAACGAAGTTTCAGGCCTGCTTGTGGTTTCTGATCACAGAATGCCACATTTCCATAAAGGATCTCTGCTAGAGGATCTCTCAACATTATCCTGGTTCTTTTCTATTTTCCAGAAGCTATATTAACTTGGTTTCAAACAAGTTCAGATTTATTAGAAATGTTTTCAAGCCAGATGTTTTCAAATGCCACAAGGAATCTAGACTTTTACAGAAGGAGTTTTGTCTCTTGACAAAATCTTGAGCATTCAGCTTTGAAAATTTTCTAGCTGTCATGGCTACAGCAGAAATAATCAGGATGTGTTTTGCCAGGAGATAATTAGCCATTTAACAATCATAGGAAGTTTTGGGTGGGCTGCTGGCAGCCAGGAACAAAGAGAACCAAGCCCTAGCAGGTTTGTCTGTGAGACAGGGACCTGTCGACTTAGACTTGGTCAGCAGCATCAGTGATGGCAGCAGTCCAAGAGAAGATAATGGGTGAGTTGGCACCCATAGTTGGCACCATGGCCCGGGTCTGAACTGAGCAGCCTCCACCCTGCTGTCTTGTAGCATCATAGGGGAAACCCAGCCTGGCTTGTTGCTGGGCCATTTTAACTTCCCAGTCCAACCCCTGCATTTTGCAATCACAACGGTGAAGTAAACTCACATAATGTTGCAAGAATGATTACACAAGCTAATCACACAGTCAGCACCAGCTTTCTTTTAAGGGTGGAATTTAGGTTTCTTTGGCATGGCTGGAAAGAGGGGGGTGGCTGTATCCTCCAGTGGATTACAGAGTTCTTTGACCTGAATTTTGTTTCAGAGACGTATTGCAACTGGAACTGATTTGAAGCTGGATGGCATGATAGGAGATGTAGACTCCTTTCTGGAGTAGCTTTGCATGTGTGTTGCAGGCATATGTTCCCAGCTTTCTTTTAAGGGTGGAATTTAGGTTTCTTTGGCATGGCTGGAAAGAGGGGGGTGGCTGTATCCTCCAGTGGATTACAGAGTTCTTTGACCTGAATTTTGTTTCAGAGACGTATTGCAACTGGAACTGATTTGAAGCTGGATGGCATGATAGGAGATGTAGACTCCTTTCTGGAGTAGCTTTGCATGTGTGTTGCAGGCATATGTTTCCACATGTATATCAAGAGCCAAAGCAATTAGAGTGCCAGATTATGTTTTGGGAGACTTGGGTTCTAATCCCCACTGTGCCGTGGAAGTTCGCTGGGTGGCCTTGGGTCAGTCATTTTTCTCTTTCATTCTCTCTTTCTCTCTCAGTCTAATCTGTCTCACAGGTTGTTGTGAGGGTAAAATGGAGGAGAGTAGAATGATGTAAACTGCTTTGGGTCCCTATAAGGAGGAAGCCAGACTATAAATGAAGTAAACAATAATTTCCTCCTGTGTTGTGACCTAAATTAATTTCTAAGTGAGTGGATTCTGGGACTCAGTACTCCAGAGATCTCTCACAGATGCCTGCCCTTCTGATTCCAGATCTGTGGGGTATGCTTACGTTGAATCCAGGGAAAATACTCTACACATGTTTTGCGCTGCTGCTTTGCATGCTGCAGACCCAAAAAGTTCAAAAGTTAAGCAATGGCTGCTCCTGAGTCCGATTTCAACCCTGCTTTTGACGTGTGCTGTCCACTAGCCAGCAGTTTCATTCAGACTGCAGCCCTGGGCTTTGCCTACTCATGCAAAGGCATTTTGCTCTCTTGCAAGGAATAGCTTTTAGGACACATGCAAGACAAAACAAGGTTACTAGGAAGTCTTGCTCTACCGGACGCTGCCCCCCGTTGAATGGGGTGGCATACTCAGTGGCATACTCTGTCTAGGCACGGCATTTTGTTTTCTAGTCAGGGTCCATCTGCTTCTCACAGCATCTGCTAGGATAGATGTCTCTCTGTCTCTGTCACATGCACACATGAACGTTAAAGGTGCCTTTGGGTTTGACATGGCTGCCCTTGACTGATCTTGATGTGAAGGTACGTGGGACTCCGGAAGTGCCAACGTCTGGGAGACACCATTGAAGATTTATAGATGTGTCCTTATTAAGGAGGGAAGGAGGGAGGGAGAGGATGTTACACACACATGCCAAAGGCCTTTGCAATTCTAATCATCGTAGGTTTCTTCTCTGCTGTATCTTGCTTTATCTTTAGCTCACCTCAGATTTGGCCATTTGATGCTAAACAAGTAAAGAGAATGAAATAAAGAGCAGTTTTTGCTGGGCCTCCTGCAGATACTCATGTGCACATATTCCTTAACTATGTATGTGTTATGGATCTGGATGTGGTCTGAGACTGGCCCAACACACTTTGGGACCTGAGGGGGAATTTTATATAGCATCACCTATGTACACACACTATAGTACATTGTACACAATCCCCTGCAATGTTCTCTTGCTTTACAATAGAGCCACCTCAGCAAAAGGTGACTTGGAGGGGGAGAAACGTAGCTAGGGGGTTCCAGTGATGGTATGGGGGGGATTTCTTGCAGGCCCCTTTGCCCTTAGGAATGTAGTTCCTCCCTTCCCTTTAAGCACCCTCTCATTCATTCCCAGTCTTTTGTGTGTGTGTGTGATTGTGTGTGCACCTGGAAGTCATGGTGACCTCCAGTGACTGACCCATATACTGGGGGCTTGGAAGATATTCAGGGAGCTGCTCCCACATCTCAACTGCTGGTATTCCAAAGGAGTTTCCCATCCAAGTACTTGCCAGAGTCAGCCCTGCTTAGTTTCTGAGATCTGACAAGAATGGGCTTGCCTGGGCTATCCAGGGCAGGGCATTTGTTCCCAATCTTGACCTGTATGGCTCAGACTAACCTGATCTCCTCAGATCTTGAAGACAAAGCAGGGTTGGCCCTGGTTAGTCCTTGGATGGAAGACCCTCATGGATGTCCAGAGTTGTCAGAAACAGGCAGGCAATGGCAAACCATCCCTGTTGGTCTCTTGCCTTCAACCCCCTGTGGGACTACCGTAAGTCAGCTGCAACTTGGTGATACTTTCCACCAGCACCATTCACTCCTATGTCGCTTTTAAAAAGAAACAGATATGAAGTCGTACTGCGTATTAAAGATATCTCTGAGCACGTACAGAGTTCTGCTTCCTCACATGCAGGCTCAGAGAAGAATTAAAAGGCACTTTTCTGTTATGACCAAAGATATAAAAGCAGCATAGAAATCCAGAAGTCAAAACGTGCGAGAAAAAAATAGAACAAAACAGGTGAATCGACAGCCACACTTGAAATAATCATTCAAAGCAGCAGCCAATGCCTAAATTGAAGCAGCAGTTAAAGGAGAGAAAAACCCTGTCAGCAGTTTGTCAGCATTAACAAAACACTAGGACAGATTAAAAGGACAACAAAATAGATCAAACAATAAAACCATCAGAAGTCTCCTAATCAGAAAAGTTAATCAGTTTCTGGAAGGCTAATTATGACAGGGTAAGACAAGTTTCCCAGGGAAGGAATTTCTTGCTGGAGGGAGACTTCATTGAGATGCCCTGGATAAAAGTAACTATTGTTACTTAACCTCTGAGCATGTGCAGAGTGCCTGAGATAAGAGATGCAAAAACGCCACAATGTGGCTTCAGGCAAAGATTCTCTCTGCCCTTCTGTGTCACCCACACCCAGTCCAAAGACATCACATGACTTCTCCACAGCCCCCCAAACCTGACCAAGGCCCCTGGGATCATCTCCCTAATTTGTCCTTTGGATAGCCCTGCCTGGGAGGAAACATTAGTCTCCCAAGTTGTAGCTTTCAAACTGGCTTTCTGTTTTTAGGAATAACCCTGGGACCATCATTTCTGATGACAATTTTGTTTTTGTGTGCCGCAATACACTTTGCAGCCATTCCTTGGTAATGAAGCATGTTAATTCAGAGCCAAATCCCACTGAGTTCTACCAGGAGTTCTTACCAAGTAACGGTGCACAGGTTTGCTCCTTTATAGACTGTTATGAACAGTTATTCCATCAGGACCAACAGTTGCCTCTCATCTATCACTAGGAGCCAAGAGGGAAGACTCTGACCTTTTAAGCCAAGTGGACAAAGCCATAGCAAGGATCTATGTGAGAGAAGGGATTTTTGCATAAATGCTGGCTCTTGCCAATCTCTAGCTGAGAACATTTTGAACCTGCAAGGCTGGACACTTCTTGGTCAAGTTGCTTAGGGTTTAGCCATGACGGTGTCATTTGAGAAATTTGGCAGGGGGGCGTCTGCCTCCCCAGACTCAAAACAAACAAAACAAGAAGGCGGGGTGGGGTTGATTTGGAAAGTAAAAAGTGCCACTACTCTACAGTAGTTCTTGTAGTTTCTGTCTATCTACTACAGTAGTTCCTATCTTTCTTGTGCATTTGTATCATGTCTTCAAGAAACTCAAGGTAGCACCAGGCCTTATTTTGGGCAGGAGCTCACAGGAGTGGAGCTCTGGAACTTCTAAATTTCATTGTGCTCTTTTTTCTTACACCCCCCCCCCCAATACTTGCTTCTGGGCTCCATTATTCAAACCCCCTGTGAGAATTTTACTGAACTCTGTGATTTGACAAAGTTTCTAATATTTTCCCCACAAAAAAATGGGAAAATTACCAAAACATATAAAGCAGCTGTGCAACCGTGACAACATAGGAGAAAGTAATTTTAAAAGTATGATGAGAGTAAGGTTTTATTATGACAATTCTAATTCAAGAAGCATTTTAAGGTAGATGCTGAGCAGATATAATTAGTACACCTTCTGGTGATAGCAGGGGTGTGTGGCATATGCAAATGAGTTGTGCTAATAAGCTCTGGCATCTCTTTTTCTACAAAAATGACCCCTAGGTAGCACACATCTCTCTTTCTTTTTCTTTTGTCCTTTGTTATGTTGCTGACTAGCCCAAACAGTCCCAGTGTGCTTCATGGTAGAGCAGTGATTTAATCCTGAATCTCCAAGGTCCAACACTGTCAAGACTGCATCTCAAGGGGGAGCTGGGGGACTAATGTGACCCCCAACTCAACACTTGGCTGGCCCTGCAGTAACTTGGACAAGTTGTGATCATCTCTGGTTTGTTTGATTCCTTCTAAGGTGGTTTCTTTAACATTTTGAGAGTCTCAGATTTCATGCTTAAAGCCAAGCTTCTAGTCCTCATCTCTGCAGAGAAAAGCTTAGTGAAATGTTGCCCAAAGGGGGAGTCTGCTATCTGGGTATTGTGGAGGGAATATGGTTTTATGTCCTTTGCCTATCACTATTGTAATCTGCACTCTCCAGACCCTTCCCCATTTTGTGCCTCCAAAATCTTGTCAAAAGTATTTTAGATTCTTTGAAAGCTTGCCTCCAGCAACAGAATAGGATGTGGAAAAGATGTGGGTCTGTATTGTACATCCATCTCAGAATCTGGGCTTTCTCGGGTTTCAGGGTAGGGGGCAGGACTTGCACTGCTTATTTAATGATATGTCTGCACAACTTGTGACACCCACCCACCCCCGACACAACCCAACTTCAGTCCCACACTTGATAACACCGTTTTTCTTGCAGGCTCAAACAGAAAGCGATATCAAAGTGCCTATTGGGGCACGTGTGGCTGGTGGCTGGATTCAGGGCAGTGTCTCGCAGGATGTACAGCCCTGCTTGCAAACTGTGGAGCTGAGTGTACAGAAAAAATGGTGCTGAGAATGATGTATAGAAAGCCCTTCCCCCAATGAATTTCTGCAGATGAGTTCCTAGCCCTTATGGTTGCAAAGATTGGCCTAAAAATGGTGCCATCAACATTTAAGAGGCAGAATAGTTTTTGTAGGATTCTCATGCATCAGGGAAAGAGTATCATCACTTTGCATCTCTGTGCCTGCCCATCAGTGTCAGGTCCAGACTTTGGGAGGCCCTGAGCAGACAGTGCCCACCTTCTGCCTTCCACCAGGCCTTCCTCATGCCTTCTTTTCCACCCACCCACCTGACTGTGAATCCTTCCCCTTCTCATAAGCCTTCCCACTAGCTGTTCTCACAGCCACCTGCACTGCATTCATGCTCTTTCCCCCAACAGCACTGGCTGATGAAGGCTGCTACTGTGCACCAGCTGCATGCACTTCCCCATCAACCCTGGGAAGCTGGCAGCACAAGTGCTGGAGTGCTTGCAAGCAAATGGGCAGGGAAAGACACATGGACAGGTAGCAGGGGAGGGAAACAGGTGGAAGGTTCTGTGATAGTGGGCCCCACCATAAGCCCTGGGTCCTGGCAACTGCCCCACCTCAAGGTAGCGTGGCACTGGCCCTGTGGCTCACGATTGGTGGAACTAGTATACCATGCAAAACAAACACATCTATGCAAGAGTATACAGCCCACAGAATCCCACTTTTCTGTTGCCTTGGGGCAAAAGTTCCACTTCTCTTAAGTTTGGACATTTCTGCCCAGTACTAACCAAGTCTCCGTTTGGCTGCTGTTGGCAGATGTGGCCCACTCAGCACAAAACTTGGCACATTCTCACCATCTCACTCTAAGGCTCCCCACAGACAATGAGATGCAATGCATAAATGCTACAGAATCCCCTTCCTGACAAAGGCGTACCACCACACCACCTGCGATTGCAACAGTCCAGGAATGACAGGCAGCAGCCTTAAGATGGAAACTCCCTCCTCCCAATCCACACAAACACACACACACACACACACACCATGAAACCTGTGTGTGCATCTTTTGACAGGGTTACTTAGAACCATGTTGTTGGTCTGGCCAGTGAACTAAAGCCAAAAGAAAAACCAGGGATTATTGGAAGGGGCAGTCAGCAGCGGAGAATGAGGATGTGAATCTGGCAATTTGTGGCAATTGTGCTAACAAATCTTCCTCCCCCACCACCCTCATCGCCACATTTGCCACTAAATTTCTACTGCTGTCTGCTCATGGCCATTGCCAAAGTAATCTTTAAGTCATTTTTAAAGCTTATGAATATGATTTAGTTCTGTAATAAGACCAGGCCTCGGGCCTGCGTGGCCATTCCTGGCCCTTGTGCCGTTGCAGAATAGTTGCCCATTATTTAGAGGTTAATGGAAGGGAGAAGTGAACTGTGCAGAATTCTGTTAAAAAAAAAAAGAGTAAAAAGGCTGCAGAGTTCGAGAGCACTCAGTGGGACCTTGGGGCGCATAAAAAAGAAACCATGACATTAACATAGGCTGATGTATCTTTGCAGCATAATCCTGGTCCTTTTGTGTAGAGCAATCAATGAGGTTTAAAATCTGAGTTATCTTCTCAGAGGTTTTGAATTTTGCAGAGAGGCAAGGATACAGGATTCCAGAAAGCTGGTCTTTAGCGAGAACAGGGGGGCTGTCAGTTCCATAGGAATTTTAAGGCCAACAAAGTTTTATTCAGGCTGTGCATGCACACTTTGTCAAACGGGATGGAATCGGATGGAATCCTGGATAAAAGTTTGTCTAACTTTGTCACATTGCTTCAGACCAACACGGCTACCCATGCGGATCTAGTTCCATAGCAAACTCCCAGTGCTTTGGTTCTGAATGTCACAGCTGGGATTGGGAAGGAACTGTCCTAGTGGCCTAGAACGCTACAGAGACTGGATGGGTCAGTTGTCCCCTGCAAGTCCGCTTTGGACAGCTGACCCAGCTTGCTCAAGAACCACCTTCTCCTCCCATATTATCCGGCCCACCCATTAAATTCTACCTTGGTTGGTCTTCTTTCTGTGTCCTCTCATTCAGAGGAGAGTGGGTGACAACCAAAGACATGGCTTTTTCAGTAGTGGCACCTTGCCTATATGGAACACCCTCCCACTGGAGGCTTGCCTGACACCTAAGTTGCTCTCTTTCAGGTGTCAAGGCAAATGTTTCTGCTTACACAAGCTTTAAATGATGGAGTTGATCCTTTATTACCATGCATATTGTGTGTTTTAGTCTGGAAACGGGTATTCATGTTAAGCTGCTTAATTCACTATGTTCTGATGCTCTGTTGGGTTATTTAAGTTGCCTTTTAATGACTAATTGTTAATATTTTATGTTTTTACAGTGTTTTATTTTTGTAAGCCACTTTGGGCAGGTTCCCTGGAGAGGTGATGTAAAACATTCTCATAAAGAAATAAACAATGGCTAAGGGCTTGAGCCCTGAAGTTGTCAGTTCAAATCTTGCCACCTCTGAGAACTAAGTGTCCATCAGAAGATGGCCTACATTTGCTATCTTTCCAGTAATTTCCTTTTATTTACTGCAAAGGAAATGTATAGCCCTTGACAGATATATAACAGATACCTGAGGAGGCCAACAGTGCAGTCCTAAGCAGAGTTAAGATCCTTCTAAATCCACTGATGTCAAGGAACTTGAAAGGAGGCAACTCTCCTTAGGATGGCACCAAAGATGAACTTTGCAAGAGTTTCTGTGCAAGACCAGACCAGAGCTCTACCACCTTCTTGCACGAACAAGCTTAGTATGCAATAGATCAAACTGCCAGCCATCATGGTTGCAACTTGCAGCAATGAATTATTCATTTACTTCATTTACACCCTGCCTTTCTTTCTGATTGGGACCCAGAGCAGCTTACAACCTTCTCCTCTCCTCTACCTGTGAGGTAGATTAGGCAGAGAGTGTGTTACTGGCAGGGTCGGATTTAGACTGTCCGGCACCCTAGGCAAGACTAACTTCTGGCACCCTACCCCTGCACTGATAACATCACCTAGTCACATGGGGGGCACCCAATTTGGTGCCCCTTGAAGGCCAGTGCCCTAGGCAATTGCCTGGTTTGCCTAGTGGCAGGGTCAGCCCAGTTATTGGTCTGCTGTCACCCAGAGAGATTCCATATCAAAGCAAGGATTCAAATCTGGCTGTCCCAGATCATAGTCCAACCACTATACCACACTGGTTTTTCAAGTAATAGAGGCTTATTTATTTATTATTTATTTATTACATTAAGCTTATATCCCACCCTCTCCGCAAGCAGACTCAGGGCAGCTCACAACATTACATTACTACCATTAAAACCAATAAAACATATAAAACATAATTACATATTTAAATTATTTAAAACCATTCCATGGTGCTGTGTTAATACAGTACAATATAGGCAGTTCTGAAAATTCGGTGGCTACTTGGTGCTCTATATGATGTCCAGTGGCAGCTCTCTCTCAGTTAGATATTGAAGGCCTGTCAAAACAATTCGGTCTTGCAGGCCCTGCGGATCCTGCAGGGCCCTTATGGCCTCCGGGAGAGCGTTCCAGAGTTCTGGCGCTGCCACTGAGAAAGCCCTGGTTCGTGTCATACACAACCTGGCTTCTTTTGGTCCTGGGATGGACAGTAGATTTTTCATCCCTGAACGCAGTACTCTCTGGGGAATATACAGAGAAAGGCGGTCCCGCAGATAGACAGGTCCCTGACCATAAAGGGCTTTAAAGGTCAGTACCAACACCTTGAAACGAACTCAGAACACGGCTGAATGTGCTCCCATCGAGGGAGTCTCATTAACAGCCGTGCCACAGTGTTCTGCACTAGCTGTAGTCTTCGGGTTAGCGTCAAGGGTAGCCCCATGTAGAGAGCGTTACAATGATCTATTCTTGAGGTGACCGTGGCATGGATCACCATTGCTAAGTCACTGTGCTTCAGGAACGGGGCCAGCTGCCGCACCCGCCAAAGGTGAAAAAAGGCAGATCTAACAGTGGCTGCTACTTGGGCCTCCATTGTGAGGACTCAAGGAGCATGCCTAAGCTCTTGACCTTAGGGGCACCCCGTCAAGAGCCGGCAGACAAACCTCCCTCCCCGGGTCACCCCGACTCAGATAGAGAACCTCCGTCTTCGTCGGATTCAGCTTCAGCCGGCTCAGCCTGAGCCAAGAAGCCATGGCTTGAAGAGCCAGGTCTAGATTTTCTGGGGTACAGTCGGACTGGCCGCCCATCAATAGATAGAGCTGGGTGTCATCTGCATATTGATGACAACCCAGTCCATACCTCCTGACAATCTGGGCAAGGGGGCGCATATAGATGTTAAATAGCATCGGGGATAGGACCGCTCCCTGTGGCACCCCACAGCTGAGAGAGTGCCTCTGGGATGCTTCCTCCCCTATCACCACCCTTTATCCCCGATCTTGGAGAAAGGAGGTCAACCACTGTAAGGCGGACCCCTGAATCCCCACATCGGCAAGGCGGCTAGTCAGTAGCTGATGGTCAACCGTATCAAAAGCAGCTGACAGATCTAATAACAACAGCACCGCTGAGCTGCCCCTGTCCAGATGTCGCATGAGGTCATCTATGAGGGCGACCAGAACCGTCTCCGTCCTGTGACCTGGTCGAAAGCCGGACTGGAATGGATCCAGTGCGAAAGTGTCCTCCAGGAATCCCTGTAGCTGAGTTGCCACTGCCCGCTCTGTAGCCTTACCCAAAAAGGGAAGGTTTGATACCGGCCAATAGTTTGCCAATACGGCCGGATCTGCAGATGGTTTTTTTAAAGAGGGGATGGACCACTGCCTCTTTAAGAGGTGTGGGAAAGATCCCTTCTGTGGAGAAACGCCATTTTAGTCAATGTTGGTGCTTCATTGGGAGGGAAAACATGAAACTCCTAAGCAGGCTTTGGCCTAGCCTTCCCCCTCACTCCCCCCCTCCCTTCCAGAGCCAAACCAACAACTCTAGGGGGAAAGTCTCCTAGAGCGGCAGGAAGTTCTTTTGTTCTTGGCATGTGTTAGGCAGGAAGAGAAGGCAGTTTGCAGCTGGCGCTCTGGAAGAGAGGTTGCTTGCCTGTGGGCTCCTGCCTGTGGGGGGGCCTAGTCAGGAAAATGAGGCCCCCAGGCAGTCAGACCAAGTAAGTAATTCTCAAGGCAGGGCAAGTTTAGACCAGGGACAATACGATGCGTTTATAACCACCTTTCCTTTGTCATGCTGTTTGCTGTGCGGGTGCTGTGCTGTGTAACCTTTTACAAGCAACTGTTTTTGTTTTGTTCTTCTGTTCTTTTCTTTTTCTCTTTTAATTAAATATTTTTACTGTTTTAAATGCTGGCAGTCCATCTCTGTACCACATAGATCCCCAAACCGCTTTAGACCACGCTGCTTTATAAAGGGGGCCCCGGGGAAGGGGGAAGGCATGCAGTTGGATAAGGTGCCAATCCTCCAGGGGTACCCCAAAGAAGTGCTGAGGTCTCTGTGAAACCCAAGTGCAGGGTGGCAGAGGACCTTGAGGCCTGGCCTCATAGCTGGAGAGGGGGATTGGGAGTCCTGTTCCTCTCAATCTGAACCCCTAGACTGAGCAGGTGGGGGCAGCGAGCCCAAGGGGCAGGAGGAGAAATAGCTCCCTCCAGGAGTTGGCGACTCAATAGGGAGCTGACGGGACCGGGTCTGAAGGCAGAATTGGGCTGGTTCCGTCACACCTTCTACCAGGGATCTGTTGACAATACCTTGTAGTGGTTCATGTAGCCACGTCTGGCTAGCTTTTATAAGCCAGGACGAGCACGGATCCAACCTACAAGTCATAGGGCGTACAGCCAAAAGGATCCTGTCAACTTCCTCCAGGCTGAGGAAGTTGAGACCTTATCTGCGAAAAAACTCGCAAAAGCCTCACAGCCTATTTCCAATTCTCTAATATTTTGTTTACCCTGTGATAGAATTGTTAGTGACTGAATTATACTAAACAATTGTGCTGGGCATGAGGTCGCAGATGCAATCCTGGATGCAAAATAAGTCTTTTTTGCAGCCTGAACTGCCATCTCATAGGTCCGCATAAATGACCTATAGGATGTTCTAGTAGCTTCGTCGCGAGTATGTCGCCGTTGTCTCTCTAGTCGTCTTAATCGCTGTTTCATTGATCGCAACTCTGTGGTATACCATGGAGCGGATCGTGAACAAGGATGAAGAGGACGTCGGGGAGTGATCTCGTCAATGGCCGTGGAGAGTTGGCTATTCCAGATCTCCACTAGCTCATCCAGTGAGTCGCCAGAGGGCCAGGGATCCCGCATGGCCATTTGAAGCTGCAGAGGGTCCATCTGGCTACGCGGGCGAGCTAAAACCTGCTCACCGCCTAAACGGGAAAGGGGTGGCATGTCCACACGAGCCTTCAAAGTCTGGTGGTCAGACCATGGCACTGCCTTGGCAGAAATCTGGTCCACTACAACTCCCGCCGCAAAGATCAGGTCTAGTGTGTGCCCAGCTCGATGTGTGGGTCCTGTTATATAATTACGTATTCTGGCACTCTACCTCTGCACTGATAACATCACCTAGTCGCATGGGGGGCACCCAATTCGGTGCCCCTTGAAGGCCAGTGCTCATGGCAAGGAGTTTGCTTGGTTGTTTTTAAATCAAGAAAAAGAGAAGGTGGAGGGGGGGGTCTCTCAACAGCTGGACAGTTGACTTCATCTCATCCTTTTCCCTCTGAGCACTAGGGTTGATTTCTTGATTAATTCCTGAGCCAGAGAGGGAAGACTCAAGTCACTAAACCCATCATCTAAGCACAATTACCTGCTTTTGCTAAGTACTTTGTTAGAAGCCGCTCTTCTGAGGAACTGATGGTCCGAATCCTCTGTCTGGAACAAAACAGGCAAACTGATGCAATGTTAGTTAACGTCAGGCCACAGATTCAGTGGGAGCTCACAGGAGCGCAGTGAACCTTTAGAACAGGGGTCCTCAAACTACGGCCCGTGGGCCAGATGCGGCCCGCTGAGGACGTTTATGCGGCCCACCGGGTTATGGCAAAATCAGACCGGAAGTGATGTTCGACCTAAACTCGCGTTAGCAACGCACACTTCCGGCACTGGGCTGAGGCAGCGGAGATAGAGTGTGAGGTGATACCGAGGTGAGGTGAGTTCCCAGGCCGGGGTATGTGGTGTGGGGAAGGGAGAGAGATGCAGAAGACGGAGAACTGACGGCCCGCGGCCTTGTACAGTAACGGCAGTCCGGCCCTCCAACAGTCTGAGGGACAGTGAACTGGCCCCCTATTTTAAAAGTTTGAGGACCCCTGCTTTAGAACATAAGAGAAGCCATGTTGGATCAGGCCAATGGCCCATCCAGTCCAACACTCTGTGTCACACAGTGGGCAAAAAAACCAAACCCAAGTGCCATCAAGAGTTTCACAAGTGGGTCTAGAAGCCCTTCCACTTTGCTCCCCTCCCCCCAAGCACCAAGAATACAGAGCATCACTGCCCCACACAGTTCCAATAATATACTGTGGCTAATAGCCACTGATGAACCTCTACTCCATATTTTTATCCAATTCCCTCTTGAAGCTGTCTATGCTTATAGCCACCACCACCTCCATGTTAATCACCCTTAGGATGAAGTACTTCCTTTTATCTGTTTTAACCCGACTGCTCAGCAATTTCATTGAATGCCCACGAGTTCTTGTATTGTGAGAAAGGGAGAAAAGTACTTCTTTCTCTACTTTCTCCATCCCATGCATAATCTTGTAAACCTCTATCATGTCACCCCGCAGTTGACGTTTCTCCAAGCTAAGGAGCCCCAAGCGTTTTAACCTTTCTTCATAGAGAAAGTGTTCCAAACCTTTAATCATTCTAGTTGCCCTTTTCTGGACTTTTCCAATGCTATAATATCCTTTTTGAGGTGCAGTGACCAGAATTGTACACAGTATTCCAAATGAGACTGCACCATCGATTTATACAGGGGCATTATGATACTGGCTGATTTGTTTTCAATTCCCTTCCTAATAATTCCCAGCATGGTATTGGCCTTTTTTATTGCAATCACACACTGTCTTGACATTTTCAGTGAGTTATCTACCATGACCCCAAGATCTCTCTCTTGGTCAGTCTCTGCCAGTTCACACCCCATCAACTTGTATTTGTAGCTGGGATTCTTGGCCCCAATGTGCATTACTTTGCACTTGGCCACATTAAACCTCATCAGCCACGTTGACGCTCACTCACCCAGCCTCAACAGATCCCTTTGGAGTGCCTCACAATCCTCTCTGGTTCTTACCACCCTGAACAATTTAGTGTCATCTGCAAACTTGGCCACTTCACTGATTACTCCCAACTCCAAACTTTCTGAGAGTTCTACCTCCTCCTTCTGAGAATTCCACCTCCTTGTCCATTGAATAGTATGTGCAGCTGCATAACAATCCCTGGATGAGCTCCACCACCTGTTTTTCTACAAAATGAACCTTGGTTAGTGTGGCTGGAACAACATCTCCATCAAAAGGAACGATTTCAAAGGGGAGTCTTGTGTGCAGAATCCAAGCTTTCTCCCTGCTGAAAAAATATGCAGGTAGACTTATCCTGTTATAAATTCTATAACAAACTCAAGGAAATGAATTATGTCATTCTGCTCTTTGCCAGCTCTCCGAAACAGGGAAGCCCACAGCAGACCATGTACAGCAGGGTCTCTTTTTTCTTTCTTTCAAATAATGTGCTGCTGTTGCCTACACTTCCACCTCTGTGTGTGTCGCTAAATACCCCTGCCTCGTCTTTCAGCTTTTCTTTTCATATTTCTGGGATCCAAGATCACTGCAGTTGGTGACTGTAGCCATGAAATTAAAAGACATTTGCTCCTTGGGAGGACAGCTGTGGCGAACCTGGGCAGTATAATAAAAAGTAGAGACATCAGCCTGCCAACAAAAGTCCGTATAGTCAAAAGTGATGGTATTCCCAATAGTAATGTATGGCTGTGAGAGCTGGACCATAAGGAAGGCCGAGCACAGAAGAATAGATGCTTTTGAGATATGGTGCTGGAGAAGAATCTTCAGAGTCTCTTGGACTGCAAGAAGATCCAATCAGTCAGTCCTAAGGGAAATCAGCCCAGACTGTTCCCTGGAAGGTCAGATGTTGAAGCTGAAGCTCAAATACTTTGGCCACCAAATGAGAAGGGAGCACTCCCTGGAGAAGATACTGATGCTGGGAAAGACAGAAGGCAAAAGAAGAAGGGGATGGCAAAAGATGAGATGGCTGGACAGTGTTACTGATGTAACAAACACAAATATGAGCAGGCTTCGGAGGATGGTAGAAGACAGGAGGGCCTGGCGTGACTTTGTCCACGGAGTCGCAAAGAGTCGGACTCGACTGTGTGACTGAACACAACAACAAAAAGTCTTTCAGCTGCCCAAGGCTTGTGTTCCCACTACTCTCTGTGGCCCAGTGCATGCTATGCTACCTGTGATGTTTCACCAAGATGCACTTGTGATATTGCTCAGGATATTTCTGAGAACTTTTCTGAGCTTACTTGCTTGAGATAAACTTGTCATTTAGGCATCTTGTTTATCAAATCTCCTCTCTGGTATCTTACAGAGCAACATAAACAAAAAAGTTTCAGGTAAGTAGACATGTTAGTCTGCAGTAGAAGACCAAGATTCGAGTCTAGCAGCACCGCAAAGACCAACAAGATGTCAGTGAAACAATCTTTCAAGGGTCAAAGCAGGCATTTAAGAAGGGAACTTCAACTCTCAAAAGCTTATACTCTGGAAATCTTCTTAAGGTGCTGTAACGTACTCGAGGCGGAGACGAGAGTAGGGCAACCTTGTTTATTAGGAGCACGTTGCAAGCTGGCGAACACGCGGGCCGGGCCCCGCTTATGTACATACCCGGTTCAGCCTCCTGTACAGGTCAGGCCAATCCTGGCCTGTTAAACTTCCCGCCGTGGATGTAGTAGGCGGGGATTCCGCGCCCCGCGCTAGAGGTGCCTGGGATACCCAGCCGCCTCTGCGCGTGGGCGCGTATTTCAGCCAATACATTACACTCCTCCCCCCCTAGTTAATGAACATAGTCTTTAAGATACGCGGGCGGGCGGCTCTCCCTGGTGGACCGTCTGGGAAGGTCCTGTGGGGGGGGCGCCGCTTCCCTGGCGGGCACGTCCGGGGGTTGTGGTGCCGCCAGAGGCGGCGGGTTTGGTTCCTCGGGCCGGTCGGGCTCGGGGGGCCCCTGTACTTCGGGCGGCGGCCCTGCTGTCGTTGGGGGCGCGTCGTCAGGCCGGCCTCTGGTTGGCTCCGCCTCCTCTATGTCCGCTGGGTCCTCGGGCAGCGTAGCTGGTCGATGTGCCGCCGTAGGACCTGGCCCCCCTCGGTCGATATGTCGTAGTGGCGGGACCCCGTTACTCGTAACACTCTGCCCGCCACCCATTCGGGTCCCCTAGCGTAGTTCCGGGCATAAACTGGGTCGCCTGCGAAGAACCCCCTTGCCGCGTCCCGGACCTCAGGACTTCCGCTGGGGTCAGCGGTCCTGTCGGGGTGTAGTCGGTCCAGCCGTGTTATGAGTTTGCGCCCCATGAGGAGCTCGGCCGGACTGACCCCTGTGGCCGGGTTGGGGGTGACCCGGTTATCAAAAAGGAACGCAGCTAGTCTGTGGTCCCAGTCTCCCTGAACGATGCGGCTTAAGGCTTCCTTGGTTGTGCGGACCATCCGCTCCGCCTGGCCGTTAGTGGCCGGGTGAAAGGGGGCGGAGCGAATGTGTTTAATCAGGTATCTATTGAGGAACCCTTGGAAGTCCGCCGCTGTGAATGCTGCCCCGTTATCTGAGACTATGGTATCCGGAATACCGTGGGTGCACAAGACCCTGCGCAGCGCTTTGATGGCGGCGGCCGCTGAGGTGGACCCTACGGGAATGACCTCCAGCCATTTGGAATAGGCGTCCACAATGATCATGAAGATTTGACCCTGGAATGGCCCCGCAAAATCGATGTGGAGCCTCGACCAGGGCTTCCGGGTGGACTCCCACCGTGTGGCGGGGGCGCTGGGGGGCTCAGGCCTTGACTCCTGACACGTTTGACACCTGCGCACCCACGTCTCAATCTCCCCGTCCATTCCCGGCCACCAGACGTAGCTCCTGGCTAACGCCTTCATTCGGACTATGCCGGGATGGGTCTCGTGTAGGGATTCCAGGACTCGCTTTTGCAGCGGAGGCGGGACCACCACCCTGCTTCCCCATAATAGGCACCCCTTGTGCGCGGCTAGTTCCTCCCTCCTGGTCGTGTATGGTTTGAATTCTTCCCCCATGTTCCCCTCCGGCCAGCCCCTCATCACCCAGTCTAGCACCCTCGCCAGTGTTTTGTGTTTCTGTGTTGCCTTGGCGACCTCCGCCGCGTGGAGGGGCTGCTCCGGGAGGCTCTCTATCATCATGACCTGGTGTGCGGGGGCGGGGTCTGGGCCTACTTCTGGGAGCGGCAAGCGGCTGAGCGCGTCCGCGTGGCCCATGGCCTTGCCTGCCCTGTGCACCAGTGTGTACGTGTAGGAGTTGAGGAATTGGTTCCACCTCAACACGCGCTGTGAGAGAATTTGGGGGGTTTGCCGGTCAGGGGCCAACAGGCCTAGGAGAGGCTTGTGGTCGGTGGCAATAGTGAACCTCCGCCCGTACAGATATTCGTGGAACTTGCGGACCCCCGCCATGATTGCCAGTGCCTCTTTGTCTATCTGCGCGTAATTGCGCTCGGCTGGAGACAGCGTGCGGGAGTAGTATGCCACCGGGACCTCCCTCCCGTCCGGGAGTTGGTGCCCCAGGACTGCCCCCACTCTGTAGGGCGACGCATCGCACGCCAAGATGACGGGGAGACCCTCGTCAAAATGGTGGAGCACCGCATTAGATACTAGGATGTCCTTGACCGCCTGGAATGCGGCGGCTTGCCTTTTTCCCCACACCCACGGGGCCTTTTTGTCCAGTAACCTGTGGAGGGGCTCAGCGAGGGCTGCCTTGTGGGGGAGGAACGAATGATAAAAGTTCAGCACCCCCAAGAAGCTTTGGAGCTCCGCCTTGCAGGTGGGAGCCGGGGCCTGCAGGATGGCTCGAGTTTTTTCTTCTGTTGGGTGGATTCCCGCGGAGTCTACGGCGAAACCCAGGAACTCCACCCGTGGGACCCCCAGCAAGCATTTTTCCCGTTTGACCTTGAGCCCCGCTGTCTGGAACCGGCGGAGCACCTCTCTCAAGCGATTTCCGAACTCTTCGGGGCCAAGGGCGGCGATTAAAACGTCGTCGAAAAACGGCTGCACTCCGGGGATCCCTTTAAGGAGAGCGTCCATTATACTCTGAAAAATCCCCGGAGCGACGCTTACCCCGAACTGTAGCCTCTTCACCCGGAAGGCCCCCCTGTGTGTCACTATGGTCTGGGCTTCCGCCGTCTTGGCGTCTACTGGGAGCTGTTGGTAGGCCTGGGCCAGGTCCAGCTTCCCAAAGACCCTAGACCCCGCTAGAGCAGCCAGGACGTGGCTCACCACCGGCACTGGGTAGGGGTTGTCTTGGAGCGCTTTGTTAATTGTGCACTTGTAATCTGCACATATACGCACGTCCCCATTGGGTTTGACCGGAGTCACTATGGGGGTCTCCCACATGGCGTAATCGACCGGCTCCAGGACCCCTTGTGCTACTAGGCGGTCCAACTCTGCCTCGATCTTGGGCTTCAAGGCGAAGGGGACCCTCCTTGCCTTGAGCCGGATCGGTCTGACCGTCAGGTCGAGCGGTAGGGAGATGGCCGGGCCCTTGTAACTACCCAGCGACCCATCGAATACGTCGGGGAACTCTCTGCACACCTCCCCGAACCCTCCCGCGGTGGTCGTGCGCACCACCTCTATTCAGATTCCCAAGGGGCCAAACCATGCAAGACCCAAGAGGGTGGTAAGCGGCCGCCTGACCACCAGGATGTCTAGGGGGCCTCTGAAGGACCCCCGTTCCACCTGCACCCGTGCCCACCCCGCTATTTGGACCGGGTTTTGCTGGAAGTCCCGCAATATGAAATTTGCCGGTCGCAGCTGCAGCCCCTGGCCGGGGCGCAGCCTTCTCAGGGTCTCCTCCGCGATTATGGAGATGGAGGAGCCCGAGTCCACTTCCATGACGCAGGGGGCCCCGTCTATGAGGACCGCCATCTTTATCTTGTTGGGGGGTGGTCAGGGGCAAACTCAGTACCTGAAGTGAGGTGGAGGCTGTTGAGTGGGACTCTGTGGCCTCGTGGTGTGCGGTCGGTCGCGGGCGGTTGTGCTTGGCTCGGCAAGCTCGCGTGATGTGGCCGGTCTTCCCGCAGCTCCTGCAGTCCCAGGTCCGGTACTGGCAGTCCCTCCGATCGTGGGGGTCGCCGCAGCTGGCGCATTTGGCCCTTTCGTTAGTTCGCTGGTTCGGCCGTTCGCTGGCTCGGGGGTGCTGTGGAGCTCGGGCAGCTGGTCCTGCGGCGCGGCGCGTCTGGAAGGCTTCCCCCTCGTCCTGGTGCTCGGGGTCCAGCTCCTCATGGTGGGCGGTCTCGGTCTTGACCCGGGGAAAGGTCCGGGCAGCCCTCTCGAATGCGACCGCCTCGCTGAAGGCGCCCTGGAGGGTGAGCTCTTCTTTGGCGAAGAGCTTCTGCTGGAGCCTTTTGTCGCGGAGGCCCCACGTGAATCGGTCGGCCAGGGTTTCCTCCAACTGGGGGAAGTTGCAGTTCCCGGCGAATTTGCGGAGGGCCGCCAAGTAGTCCGCGGCTGATTCTCCAGCGGTCTGGTCCCTTTTGTGGAACAGGAATCTGCGGGCCACCCGTGAGGGCTGCGGCAAGAAATGGCCCGTGAGGAGCCTGATGATCTCATCGTAGGATTTCTCCGCGAGGCGGGCGGGAGCCGAGAGACCCTTGGCGATCTCGAACGTGGCTGGCCCGCAGATGCTCAGGAGAACATCCCTCTTTGGTCCGGCGTCGGTGATCTTGTTGGCCCGGAGGTAGAACTCGACCCGTTCCGAGTAGGACTCCCAGCCCTCAGGATTTGCAGGGTCGAAGGGCTCGATGTACCCGGTGTTCCCGCTCTGGTTGGCCATGGTGGCGGCGGCGGTCGTGGCCGGTCGTTCGTTGCCCAAGGTCTCCGATTGTAGCCGATGAGGCTAGGATCCCATCCTCGTCGCCAGTGTAACGTACTCGAGGCGGAGACGAGAGTAGGGCAACCTTGTTTATTAGGAGCACGTTGCAAGCTGACGAACACGCGGGCCGGGCCCCGCTTATGTACATACCCGGTTCAGCCTCCTGTACAGGTCAGGCCAATCCTGGCCTGTTAAACTTCCCGCCGTGGATGTAGTAGGCGGGGATTCCGCGCCCCGCGCTAGAGGTGCCTGGGATACCCAGCCGCCTCTGCGCGTGGGCGCGTATTTCAGCCAATACATTACAGGTGCCATAAGCAAAAAAGACAAGCACTCCACCCCAACTCCTGAGGATGTTAACAGTGGAAGAGATAATAAAAGGAGGGAAGGCAAAAAAGGGAGAGGCCAGGATTAATGTGGGAAAAATTGGGTTATGTAGAGGGAAGGCAGCATGGTATAGCCTGATCTCATCAGATCTCAGAAGTTGGTACTTGGATGGGAGACCACCAGGGCAGGCTCTGCAGAGGAAGGCAAGGACAAACCACCTCTGTTTCTTACTTGCCTTGAAAGCCCCTTGCTGGGGTCACAATAAGTCAGTTGTGACTTGGTGGCACTTATGTATGTACAGGTAAATGGGATTACAGAGGCTTAGGTTCAGAAGGGCAGGAGTGGACTGGGATGACTCTTATGCTGTCTGCACCATTCTGCTAAGTAGGTCACAGTGCCCCAAGTTCTTTCCAGACAGTAGTGAGCAAGAGCAGTCAGGTGCACATCTGGTTAGTTGTATAAATTGAAATGGTTTATAAAACACAGGAACACACCAGAGCTTTTTTTTTTAGCAGAAACGCAGTTCTGGCTGGCTTGAGTTCTTGCAGGGTTTTTTCTACCAAAAAAAAAAAAGCCCTTTGTGAGATGTCAGGGTGATGTCAGGGTGTGTGGCCTAATATGCAAATGAGTTTCTGCTGGAACACAGTATCCTAGGAATGACAAGTAGTTAGTAGTCTCTCTCTCTCTCTCTGTTGCTTTGAGCTCCTCCTGACCATATTTAAGGATAAATTTCTCCACTGCTTTTGGTTAGCTGGTTAATAGGTCACTTAAAACCCTCTTATCTGATGAAGGGAACTTTAATTCTCGAAACTTTAATTCTCGAAAGCTTATACCCTTGAAATCTTTTTGGCCTTTAAGATACTGTAAGACTTGATTTTTTTTACCCTCTCCTTGCAGCTGTCTCCCTCCCTAAATGTTCTGACCACATCTTGCCCAAAATAAACTTACTTTCACATGAGATATGAGGAATAGCAAATCTGAGCACATCCTAACTGCTCCTGCTCCAATACCTTCCCCAGCTATCATTGAATGTTGCTTCAAGTAGCAGTTTTTAGGCTGATTACTGCTTTATGCAAACTGCTCCCCGGTTCCCCAGGCATTCATGGGAAAGGGACCCTCATGGAGCAAGTGGTTAAGTGTGTGGACTGTACTCTGGGAGAACTGGATTTGATTCTCCACTCCTCTATATGCAACTGTTGGTGTGACCTTGGTCAGTCACAAGTTCTCTCAAGAGCAGTTCTCTCAGAGCTTTCTCAGCCCCACCTACTTCACAGGAGAGAGGAAGGGAAAGGAGATTGTAAACCACTCGGACTGAAGAGTGGGGTATAAATCCAGTCTCTTCCTCCTCCTCTTCTTCTTCCTTAAAAAAATAACCAGCATATATGGCCTTTTTTTTTTACAGCTGTAACCCGCCCCCCCTCTGCTGTAGTCTCTGATCTTTTAATTCCTTAGTCAAGTTCTAACGTTCTTCTGGGCTCCTCAGATTCCTGGATTCTCAGAGCCTCTCATTGCTCATTAAAACAGCCCTGAAGTAAGCTGAGCCTGGTGACCCCTGGCTGTAGCAACAATGACAATGGGAGTAGACTTGCCCAATTCATGGCCTCGGAAGCCCAGGTATGAGCAGAGGAGACTGTAGATTTGGGCCGGCCTGAACATTAGGCAAACCTATGTAATTGCCTAGGGCACCGGATTTTGAGGGCTGCCAAAAAGGGAAGCCTGAAATTCTAGAATCACCATATCTGCTGGCTCTGGTCCTCTTTAGCTGTCATGATGGAATATGGAGGGCTTTTGAAGGGCTGATTTGTTTTTATTTTTACTTTGTTCATTTTGGATGCTCTCTATTGAACTGGGGGGTGACAAAGTCCTAATTTGCCTATGATGCAAAAAACAAACAAGCCTGGGGCTGGCCCTGCCCATGGCACTGCTATCAGGAGGAGAATATGTAGAGCAAAGCAAGAATAACGGCACAGTTGGAGTAAGGGAAGGTCACAAATAGGCCATCTCTAGAGATTGAAGCAGACAATCAGGACAGACCAAAGCTGTGGAAAGCTTGGATTGTAGGAGTTGTGAAAGCCTAGTCTTTGTCCTGAACTGTGACAGGGCTTGGAGTGGTGTTCACAATACATCCTTGGTCTGGGTGCCTGCCTCCTCTTCCAAGCTACATTTGTATTTTTGCTAGTAAACTGCTGCCAGTTTCCCATGCTCTGTTCTCGCAAGGCAATTGATCCTGTAAAAGGTGTCCTAGAAGTCCTGACATCCAAGAAGTGGCCAGCCAGGAAAAGTATTTTGCACCAGCATTTCTTAGGAACCAACCCCTTTGTGGGGCAGAGGCTGGAGCCCTAATCCCCTTGCTGAAGTTTTTGGACTTCCATTCTAGTTACACCCCCCCCCCAAGGTTTTCTGGTGCGGAAGCTGCTGGTTCAAGTTCCTTTGGTCTCATTAACTGCTCGGTTTCTTCCAGGGCAATTTCCTCCATCCTTTCAGGAGCTAAAAGCTGACCCGTCGGGATGCCTTTGTTCTCTGAAATGGCAGAAGGACAAGAGGAATTGGGCATAGAGCGCCATATAGGATTGCCCCCCTCCATCCCGGCATGACTCAAGCCCCAATAGCAGAGGAAGGTTCAAAATGCCTCCCACTCACTCCATTGTGCCTTTGTCATTGGAGCACTTTGGGGGAGCATTTCAGCCTCCATAAAGTTGGTAAGCAATTATGTGTGGTAGGGGGAGCCCCGCTGTGCCAGAGCAAAGAAAAATCTCTGAGTGTGCAAGAAAGCCTTTCATATCCACACCTCCGCTTCAGAGTAAGAAAAAAAGGACCCCACAGGCCCAGAAAAGGGGGAAAGAATAAAAGAGAGGGGTGGGGAACATGGGAGGGGAGGCTTTGATTTCCAGCTCCTGAGAGAGGATAATTTTCCAAAGAGTTAGCCAAGAGAACTACAGGTCATGTACTCCAGCCTCTCCACTTGACAGAAAAGTCATTTATGCAGGGAAGAGCAAGCCAATGGCCCTGGTGACATATTTGGTGCTTCTTGAAAGTAACAGATCTTGTTTCTGGTAGCTCAGGAACAGCCTTGTCCCCGTCCCAGTGGGGAGCTGGTCGCCAGTTTCTTTAATAGATCTGGGGTAAGGAAACTTTGCCCTGTTTACTACCACCCTGTTCCCTTTGTACCCTGACCTGGATGGCCCAGGTTAGTCAGATCTCAGATGTTTGGTTCTGGCTAACTCTTGGATGGGAGGTTTAGTCATGATTAGCTCTTGGATGGGAAACCACCAAGGAAAATCCCTGGGGTTGCTACACAGAAACAGGCAATGGCAAACCACCTCCGTTTGTTTCATGCCTTGCAAGCCCAACAGGGTTGCCAAAGGTCAGCTAAGACTTGACAGCACTTTCCACCACCAAGGAGACATTTCCACACTGGTGGGACATCTCCAAGCAGGCACATACTTTGGATAGAGAAGGATTTGCCACAAAACTTGTCAGTACCTAACATGGTCTAGAACAGGGGTGTCAAACTCATTTTGTTATGAGGGCCAAATCTGACAAACTGAGGCCTTGTCGGGCCAGGCCATATCAGGCTGAGCCTTGTGTGTACCTATTTAAGATTAGGTAGTAGAGATATAAACTTTATAAAGGACACAGACAAACACAAATATATTATTTTAAAAACTTAAAACAAGCTTAAAACATTAGAACTCATTGGTCTTAAAGGTGCTTTCTTTGCATTTCCCCCATGGGACCCAGGGAACTGGGCAAAGGGAGCTCTGGCTTCCTCCTTCCTTCCCCAGGGACTTGGGGGTGGGGAGGAGCCTCAGTCAATAGAGGCTTGACAATAGCTCTGCTGTGCGATTGAGAGAGCCTGGCAAAGCAAGCTGTTCCTCCCCAAGGGAGGAGCCTCAGCCAATGGAGAAAACAGAGGTTTTGCTCTGTAGCTCCTGTGCGATTGAGCAAGCCTGGCAAAGCAAGCTGTTATGCAGAAGGAAGCAAGACACAGGTAGAAGGAAGGAGATGACAGCCAGTTGCTCGGGGGCCTGATAGCAGCCCTCCGGGGGCCTGATTCTGCCCCCAAACAGTGTGTTTAACACCCCTGGTCTAGAAGGTGTACTACTGAGGTCCATTAAGGAAGGGGCCTGGCTCAGTGGAAGAGAACTCTGCTCTGCATGCTGCGGAGAAACACCATTTTGTTTGTGTTTACCTGTGAGATGGCTGGAGGGAAACTGTCAAACTTGAGGCAGGCCTGTTGGCCTAGTCTCCTCATTCCCTCCCTCCCCCTAGAGAGAACAGGAAGTCCATCAGAGGTCTGTCCCATAATGCTGCAGGAGGGTGGGTCAGTTCTGTGGCGGGAACTGCAGTTTATATTAGCATTTATTTGGGCAGGAAAGCTCAGTTCAGTGCTGTTGTTGGGTGGAGCTTGCAGGGGATGCAGCTCTGGGGCTGGGCCAGATTGAGTGGCCATCTTGGAGAGTATGAATGACCATCTATCCAACTGTAACTAAGTAAGGTGCCTGCCCTGCCATCCAGTTAGGGCGTGAGTTTAAACAGGGAGAAAGATGGAGCATTTTTTGCCTGTTTTGATTTAATTCACTTATAATATGCCTGTTCCTGTATATAGTTGTAAGCTTTACATTAATTCTTTTATTGTTACAAGTTGTTACAAGTCCCTCTGTACCACATAGTTCAAACTCTTGGAACACTAGGAGAGGGTCAGGGAGTGGCAAAATGGAGAAAAGTGGCAAAATGGTCAGTTGTCAACTCTCCAGGGGAGCCCCAAAGATATCTGGGAAGCCCTGAGCTGGGATCCTAGTGACACGGGGGAGGTTAGGAGGCTGTCCACCTAACCAGAGCCCAAAGCAGGGACAGTGGCAGCAGCAATACTCTGAGGAAGCCCCTTCAGGTCAGAATACCGGGAAGGGGTGGGGCAGAGCCAGGGTCTGCCAGCTAATGCAGGCCTGGTCCGCCACACATGCAAAATGTGCCAGGTTAAACCCCTGGCATCTCCAGTCAAAAGAACCAGGCAGTGGTTGATGCAGAAGATCTCTGCCTGAGACCCTGAAGAGCTGTTGCCGGTCTGAGTAGACAATAATGACCTTGACTGATGGTCTGATTCAGTGTTAGACAGGTTCACATATATGTGTAACATGTATGAAAACCCAGGTTCCAAACGCTGATCAGCTATTAATCTCACCTTGTTCTCTCTCAGGCTAACCTACCCTGTAGTATGATTGTGAGGGGGAGCAGATTGTGATTAAAAAACAGCCCCCACTCCTTGGCCTGCCACCCTTTAGCAGGGAGTGTGTGAAAGCGTTTCCTTGCCTTCCCAACCAGGCTTATTCCACCAAGACTCAGCCAGGCCAGATGCTGGTGTGCCCGTGCAGTGTGGCTTGGCCTGACCACGTATTCTTGCCATTGGGCAGACCCAGCCCAGGTTGGGGACAGGCCATTAAGCCACTGGGAAAATTCCCAGTAGCCTTAATGTTCAATCTGCTCCTGGTTACAGGGATAAAATTGAGTGTGGTGAAGCATTTCTGGATTAAAACATTAACAATTATTATCGCTGTAATTTCTGATGTGCATCTAATTTAATAAACTATTAGTCCCTGGATCACCAGCCAGAAAATCCCTGTCTCAGATCTCACTTAAATGACCTCAGGTAAGGTGCTATAGTATTAGTTTTGCACAACATTTCTTGGCTGTTTTATTTTTCAAGCTTTAAAAAATAGGATTACTAAACCACTATATAGTGTTTAAAATCATAGTGATCCATTGCCAGCTTTCATTTTTAAAAAGCAAATCTCTAGTTCTTTTCATTACAGAGTTATAAGGGGAAAAGTGCAGGTATGTGGACAGAAACGGGGGGAGGGACTGAGCCAAGGAACGGGCAGGGAAGACTGCTGTGTGGATGCTCTACTGCTGCTAGGAATGCCTCTGTATTCTCAATAGCAATCAGGGCTACAAGGAGAATCTCTCCATGTGGAAACTGAGCCAAGATTGGCAAGCAGGGAATGATCATACTGTCCTGCCTTGCAGATGTGTTGTAAGGATTCATATGATGAGTATGAGAAGAATTGTTCTAAATATTACCCAACTATCAAACCAACAAAAGCAAAGCCAGCTTTGGAGAATCTGTTAAGGAACTGCCAGTGCCTACTGTCACACAAAGACAAATATGGTGTCTGATTCAAGCACAAAAATTCAGCTCAAGGGGGAAAGCCCCCAAAAAATCCCAGCTAAAAATTCTGAAAGCTCCACAACTATTTGCTATGAGACCTCTGGCTTCAGTGCTGAACTCTTGCTGCACACATGAAAGTTACCTGTAGATAGTTTTAAAGGCTGCAGTCTCAGGTATAAGGCCCATTGAATAAAATGGTACTTAATTACAAGTAGACCTGTTTAGGATTGCTTCCATAGCATGTGAGTTAGAGAGAGAGGTCAGGGTCAGACGTACAGAAAATCCCGACAGGGTCATGGATGCATGTCGGATATTATGTGGGCGTCCAAACATTCAGTCTCATTTGGAATACTGTGTGCAATTCTGGTCACCACATCTCAAAAATAATAATAATAAATTTTATTTGTATCCCGCCCTCCCCGCCGAAGCAGGCTCAGGGCAGCTAACAGGACATGGTCTACATCATGATTTGTATAAAACAATTTTAAAATATCATTAATAAATACATTTAAAAACAGTTACATAAAAATTTAAACTACAATAAATTAAGGATATTACAGCATTGGAAAAAGTCCAGAAAAGGACAACTAGAATGATTAAAGGGTTGGAACACTCTCCCTATGAAGAAAGGTTAAAATGTTTGGGGGTCTTTAGCTTGGAGAAATGTCGACTGCGGGGTGACATGATAGAGGTTTACAAGATAATGCATGGGATGGAGAAAGTAGAGAAAGAAGTACTTTTCTCCCTTTCTCACAATACAAGAACTGGTGGGCATTCAATGAAATTGCTGAGCAGTCAGGTTAAAATGGATAAAGGGTGATTAACATGTGGAATTCACTGCCACAGGAGGTGGCAGTGGCTACAAGCATAGACAGCTTCAAGAGGGGGTTAGATAAAAATAGAGCAGAGGTCCATCAGTGGCTATTAGCCACAGTGTGTATATATATGTGTGTGTGTGTGTATAATTTTTTTGGCCACTGTGTGACACAGAATGTTGGACTGGATGGGTCATTGGCTTGATCCAACATGGCTTCTCTTATGTTCTTATCAGCATCTGGAAATGGTGGGTGACTTGTCCAGGTCCCGCATTGCCTCGACTTGGACCTGGAATTTTTTAATAGTGCTTTAAATCCAGACCAAGAGCACTCAAGAGCGGACTTTGCATGTTTGAACACTCCTCCGTTACTGGGTCGTTGAAAGCGCAGAACCGGTTCCCGCCCAAACCTCAACCAGAAGTAATATCAATGCGCGAGCAGACGTGAGATAGAAAACTCTGTCAACTGCCTGGTAAACCGAGCACCTGAGTGGTCTTTTAATCCAGTCCTAAAACTGAGAATAGTCATGTGTAATTTGGCAGGTTATTTCTGCATGCGTTGCGATTGTGCAGGAAAAATAGTTCCACGGTAGAGAAAAGTAGAGTCACAGGGGATGTACTAAACAAATTACGTGCTAAAACGAATGTGCCTGCGCAAATCCAGAGTGCTACTGTCTGAAAACGAGGTCCAGCAGAGATGTCTGATCAACCAATCATGGGAACAAAATGGGGTATAACGGATGGCTGTCGGGATGTCTGATCCAGGAAATGTGTTGATGATACACCCGGACTATAATAGCAATGCGTTCATGGCGGCTTTATTGGTGAGTGTGACCAGGGCCAGAGTGTGAGTGAATAAGAGACTATGTGAGAAACCACACCACTGAAATTTGAGGGGAGAAAACCACTCAGTTTATTAAGGGAACTTTGAGTATATTTTGGGCTTTTATGAAAGGCACGGCAGTCTTTTGAAGCTTCTTCCAGTGTTGACAGTGCAACCTCCAGAACAGGGAACAGTGTGACCTACAAAACCCTGCCTGTCTTACTTCAGTACAAATGCCACAGGACTCCACTCTGGTTTCAAGTGCTGCTTACGAAGCCCTGGAATGCCCAAGACTCCCCATTGCTTGGAAGGTTTCTGCCCCTTTCACCCTTTGGCACAGTAAGAAGTAGAGGGTGCGCTCTCCAGAGCTGGGGCTTAAATTCATGCACCAGAGGCTGACTTCCAAGGGCAGGAGCCAGCCACAGATCCTCCATTTGTGCCATGCTTAATTGCTTTGCTGTGCAACTCACAAGGCAAGGTGCAGCTGCCAAACCAGCAAGGCCTGTCTAGCTGGGTGTTCAGAGGAGGCTTCAGATGCCTAATTGGCAGGTGGTTTATTTTCAAAAAGAGAGGCTCACAAGGGACAAACGGGTGAAAATGGACTTATGTTCCTGCTCAAACAGATGTTCTGAAACAGAAGCTTGCAAGCCTGTGGATCGCTAGGGATTAAAGAGCTGTGCCACATCCTGGCCTCCTAGCTATATAGATGTTCTATGGCCAACACCAAGCTGCATGGCTCTACTGATGCAAAGTGGTGCAGAGTGATGGTGTGAATTTGGGATTTCCTCTTCCCAACCTGTAGGATTGGAAAGAAAAGTATGCCCTCTCAGTTTTCAGAGTCACCTTAATGTGGATAATGAATTGAATGGAGCCAGGAAGGGTGCTAGGTAGGGCTGAAAGCAAATCTCTCTCTTTTTTTTAAATGGATCTTGAATACTGTCGTGGAGGAAGTACAAGGCCACTGGCTAACAGTGAATGGAGTTCCTGTTATTAACATTCCCCAATGACTAGGAAGGTAAGCTGGGTTGGCCCAAGGAAGTCTGGGCTTGCTATGTAGAACCAGGCAATGGCAAAACCACCTCTGCTTGTTTCCTGGCTTGAAAACCCTATGCGGTCATCATAAATTGGGTGCAACTTGATGGCACTTTTCACCACTTAGACTAGGAACACTAATTGTTCCAAAGAGAGCATCCAGCAGGGTAGCTGTATTAGTCTGTTGCAGAAAAGCAGCTAAAGTCTAGCAGATTTATTCAAGCGGAAGCTTTTGTGGTCTACAGCCCACTTTATTGGCTGTACACAGAGCTTTTTAAAGCAGAAACACAGTTCCTGGCTTGGTGTCAGGGGTGTGACCCAATATGCAAGTGAGTTCCTGCTGGGGGTTTTCTACACAAAAAAACCTGTGCGGAATAATGGTGTTGCGGTGTGTGGCCTACTATGCAAATGAGTTCCTGCTGGGCTTTTTCTACAAAAAAAGCCTTTGCTGCAACCAAGAACAACAGTCACACAATGCTTTTATTACAGCTGGACATCTTTTCCCCTTCTCTGGCAGGCATGATGGAAAAACCAAGTCTGCAGCTATTGCAAATGTAAGAATGAATTTATTTAAAACTGTAGTGCCCTACAGTCTTAAACACAAGCTCCCATGGGAAGAACAGAGGAGTCCTTTTGCAGAAGCAATTAGATAAGACCAAGGATGCTGTCAAAAGAGCTCAGGAAGTGGCGAGGCTGGTGGGGGAAAAGGACAGAGACTATCCTTCTGGAACTACAAAAATCAGCTGTAATTCAAATCTGTCTCTAGGGTTTATTGGAACTCACAGGACCCTTCCTTCAAAGGGAGAATGTCTGGGTTATTATACTGGCAAAGCTGGACAAATATTTTAGAAGGTGCAGCAGCTGTCACTTACAAGGGAGTTTTTACATCATGGGAAGGGGGCGGGGGAGCAGCACAGTATAGCCCAGTATTATGAACTCTCAGAAGCTAAATGGGGTAAAGAAGACCACCAAGGAAGACTCTGCAAAGGAAGGCAATGGCCAACCACCTCTGCTTCTCACTCGCATTGAAAACCCCTTACAGGGATTGCCATAGGTCTGTTGTGACTTGACAGCACTTACATGCATATATATGTATGCTAAGTCCCAAATACAATTCAACTGCCTTTTTGGTTTAGGCTAAAAAGCAGAACTCCATGTGAAGGAATGCAGATAATTCCAACAGGGTGACCTGCACAAGGTTTTAAGAATAGGAGCAGGCTAGTGTCAAGCAAGCAGATTTCAAAGTAACCAGTCCTTGAGTTGAAACAAAGTATAGCTTTATTGATAATCCATGTGCTTCTATTGAGCCAAGTATTGGAACGGATACAAAGTAACAGTAGAATGCATACTTAAAGGTGGCACATCAAAGGTTCTCTAAACATTGCTACAATAGCTAAACAATTCTGTATTCACGTGTGAAAGTTCACACGGCTTCCTCCTTTATCTCCTCTGTGGTTACTCTTCCTGGGACCAGGCTCTGCCTGGGAACCTGTCCCTGGAGGCTTTATCTTCAAAGAGCAAATTCCTGCATTTGTTAGTAAAAGCGAAAGAGGCGCCAGCTAATTCTCTACTTTGATGTGCCCCAGCTTGGTTTATGGTTAGTAACAGTTACAGTATGGCAGTTATATTCTGATAACCATAGACAGTCATAGAAAGAGAAAACATTGCTTGACAGCTAGAAGCTCACATTAAACCAGGATGGCATTTATAGGCATGGCAATTATTTAATGATAATGTTGTGGTCATCATAATGAAAGCAAAGACTTTCTGCTTCTCTCCAGCTCTAAATCAATCTTAAGATTTATCATCATCATCATCATTATGCTTTTCAAAGGACAAAGGACAAAAATTCAGATCTAGAGGTAGCATTCTCGAAGTCCATTAATAATCAGGGGCATATTTAATGAATCATCTGCAAGAGCTCTCAGCCTTTTAAAGGAAATTAATTAAATTTGGCAATCTGTATTTTACTTCTTTAGGCCACTTTCTAGACTGCCATTCCCTAAGAAATATGGTTGTGGCCAGGCTGAGTTCTGTCAAGGCATCTCCCACTATGCCTTTTGCCCCATATTCAAAGGCAATAAACTTCTGAATCCCAGTGCCAGGAGGCAGCAAAAAGAAAAGCCTATAAAAAGAAAAACTCTATGACCTAGAATCATAGAGTTAGAGGGAACTTCCAGGGTCATCTAGTCCAACTCCCCACACAATGCAGGAAATTCACAACTATCTCCCCCACACACATCCCCAGTGACCTCTGTTCCATGCTCAGAAGATGGGGGGGGGGGAAACCCCGCAACCCTCCAGGACTCCTGGCAAAACTAGCCTGTAGAAAAATTGCTTCCTGACCCCAAAGTGGTGAACAGCATTTCCCTCGGCATGTAAGAAAGGGCCACAAGAACTAAGAACTGATGCAACCCTTGCTGCCCTCCTTCTCATGATCTGCCAAAGTTCACAGAATCAGCATTGTTGTCAGATGGCCATCTAGCCTCTGTTTAAAGACTTTCAAAAAAGGAGAACCCACCACCTCATGAGGAAGCTTGTTTCTCTGAGGAAGTTCTTCTTAATGTTTAGTCGAAAACTCATCTGATTTAAGTTCAACCCATTGGCTCAGGTCCGACCTTCTGGGGCAACAGAAAACAACTCCACACCATCCTCTATATGACAGCCCTTCAAGTACTTGAAGATGGTTATCATATCACCTCTCAGTTGTCTCCTCTCCAGCTGAAAAGCTGAAAGAGCCGGGTATGTTTAGCCCTCTCCAGGCTAAACATACCCTGCTCTTTCAGCTTTTCCTAGCTTCCGAGATCTGTTGCTGGCCCTCCAGAGGAACTGGTTGTCCACTGTGAGACAGGATGTTAGACTAGATGGGCCACTGGTCTGATCCAGCAGGGCTTTTCTCATGTTCTGATGCTTTCAGGACCTGTCTGTGCATGGTGAGCACAGGTGCTATGAAGCACAGCCAGGGCCAGCCCTGCCACTAGGCAAACTAGGTGATTGCCTAGGATGCTGGCCTTCTGGGGACACCGAATTGGGCACCCCGTATGACTTGGTGATGTTATCAGTGCGGGGGGGTGGGGCGTCAGAAGTTAGCCTTAATTAGGGTGTCAAATAGTCTAGGGCTGGCCCTGAGCACTGCTTGATTCAGCTGGTGGTTCATTGCAACCCAGACAGGAAGAATTAAAAGCAGAAGGAACAGAAATAGTAATAATAAATATGAGAGAGAGACCTTCACCCTACTTCCACATGTGGCTCCAGATTCGTGCCTCCTTCACATTACCTACTGTTTGTCTTTTTAAGTGGAGATGACAGCAGAACTGAACCTGGGACCCTCTGCATGCCAAGCAGATGCTCTTCCAATGAACGACAGCCTTTCCCTTGCTGGCGTGGCTTCCTCCATTGCATCCTCTCCTGGTCACCTCCTGGTTCTACACACCATTTGAGATTTATCAAAATGCCACCCAAACTCTAGCATTATTTTTGTAGCATGCACAGAAGTCACAATTAGCTTCCAGAGGCGGGGGAGGTGTTGTGCACTAAAATCAGGTGTTTTTGAAACTATTTTTCCTTTTGTCCTGGGGCTTATGCTGGCTTTGCAAAGCCTTAGATTGGAGCTGTGCATTAATTTGGCACACTACCTAGGACCAGTCCCTGGCTAGTCCACAGGGTGGCTTTATGGGGCAACTTCTGGGCATTCTAAGCATTTTGCAAATGTCATCCCAATAATCCTTTCAGCAACGCTCTAAGGTGTTATCTCTGTATTGCAGATGGGCCATCAGAGACCGAGACTCTCAGAATAAGGAATTAATTGTGTGCCATCAAGTCACAACTGACTTGTGGCAAATTCTCATGGAGTTTTCAAGGCAAGAGAGGAGCAGAGGTGGTTTGCCATTGCTTTCCTCTGCATAGCAACCCCCGTTTTCCTTGGTGGTTTCCCAGTCAAGTGTGGCCAACCCTGCTTGGCTTTCCAGCTCTGATGAACTTCCAGTAGTCAGGGCTATTCAGGCTGCTTTTTTGGTTTGTTTATACCCAGCTTTGGTTTGTTTATACCCACTCAAAGCAGCTTACAACGTTGTTATCCTCTCCTCCAGTTCCTCCTCACAACAACAACTGTGTGAGGTGGGTTAGGTTGAGAGTGAATGACTGGCCCAAGGTCATCCAGCCAGCTTCCATGGCAGAGTGAGGATCTGAATCTGGATCTCCCAGATCCTGGTTGACACTGTAACCACTACAACAAATTGACAGCTATTGAGGCTGTGGCTTAGTTGAGATTTGAACTGGGGATTTTGGACTCTGGTGCTCAGCCACTACACTTGTGTTCTTCTGGTCCAGATAGACATTTAGAGACCTTAGAAACTATTTTGTTGAGCAGAACATAGAGACTGCCCTGTTTGATGTTATTTGTGTTTGTTCATTCCAGCATCCTGTTTCCATCAGCAGTGGTCAACCAGGGGACTCTGGAAGCTCAACTAGCAGGGCTCCTCCCTGCAATCAAATCACAGCTAATTTATGGTGGCTCAGTAGAGTTTTCAAGGCAAGAGATGTTCAGAGGTGGTTTTCCACTGCCTGCCTCTGCATAGTGAATCTGGACTTCCTTGGTGGTTTCTTACCCAAATACTAACCAGGACCAACCATTCTTCATTTCCAAGACCTGATGTGATTGGGCTGGCCTGGGCTTTCCAGGGCTATTGAGGCAGCAGAGCATAAACAATTAGCATTAGAAGTATCAAGGCTTTTTTTGTAGAAGAGCCTGACAGGAACTTACTTGCATATTAGACCACACCCCCCTCATGGCATCATTGTTTCACGTGACATTTTGTAGAAAATCCCCAGCAGGGACTCATTTGCATATTAGGCCACACCCCCTGATGCCAAGCTAGCAGGAACTCTGTTCCTGTGCATTCCTGCTAAAAAGAAAAAAAGCCCTGAGAGGTACCCTACGTGAACATGGAGGTTCCATTCAGCTGCCATGGCTAATGTTGACATATGAAGCAATTTCATACCAAGTTAGCCCACTAGTTTACCTGGCTCAGTTATGAATCCTCTGTGAATTGTGGTAGTGAGTCCCACCAGTGAAATGGGCCTTGCACAAAGGAGCCTGTATTGGTTGTTCAATTAGGGTTTGTAGAATCTTTCGGGATCAAGTGCCATGTTCTACTGGAGAAAGTTTTCCTTCCAGACGTTTCATTCTCAGCTGCGGAGAACATCCTCAGTGGCGTTGCACCCGGAGCAGGCGCTCAGACCTTCTTGGCTGCTGTGCATTGAGTTGGGGAACTGGGGTTGTTCAATTGGTTGTCACAGCACCATGGCAGCAGGGGGCACAATTTAAAGCATGATATTGCAGCAAATATGGGGGACAAAGGACTGGTAACTAGGTTCGGTGTTTGGAGATTAAATTAAAATTCTACACCATCACATTGTGCCCTTGGTCAGCCACTTGCCTCAACTTAGGTTGGGACTATGCTTTCAACTGCTTCTGGAAAGTACAGAAGCAGGTCACCAGAGCATCAGTATTCCTCTGTTGTACTGCCTCTGAACATGGAAGTTCCCTTTAGTTATCATGTTTTATAGGAAGGGCTTCAGTGGTCCCTGGTGGGGTTGAACAGGCTGGAAAGGCTTTGGGAAGGTGAAGCTGAGGAGCAGTGGCATGCGAGTGGTACAATCATTGGGAATTATGTTTTGGATCCAGCAGGTCTGTTCCACGAGTTGGAAGCATTGCTCCAGTGGAGGAAGGAGACTCCCCTGGAAGCGAGTACCTCAGCTAGCAGGATGTGTCTACACTATAGGCTTCCTACTATTTGGAGGCACCAACCATGACAGCCTCTAAACAGAAATGACTAATTCAGTTGTTGGGCTAACCTTCATAGATTTTATCCTCCATAAATTTGTCTGATACTTCCCTCCCCCAAGCTATTTGCATTAGTGGCTAGGCTATCAAGTGGCAGTGAGTTCCATAAGGTAATTGCACACTGTTTGGAGAAGTACTTGATGCTTCCTTCTCTCATGGATCATGAGCTTCTCTGCTTTGGTAAAGGAACACCTCTACCCCACACCCCTCTTTTTGTGTCCCTGCAGACAGCCCCTCTGCTCCAGTCAATGTCACGGTCAAGCTTCTAAAAGCCAACTCAGCTATGGTGACCTGGGATGTTCTGGAAGAGGAAGTGGTCATTGGATTTGCCATCTCCCAGCAGGTCAGCTTGCTGCCACAGCTCTATTTACTTCTGCTTCTTGCAGGCCTCTCTCAGGGCAGAATCGGAAGTTCTCGTATTATTGTGAGGGCAAAAGGTTTTTTTTGGGGGGGTGGCATTTTTGTATTTGTGTGTGTGTGTGTGTGTGTACACCTGAAAGTCATGGCAGCCTCTGGTGACTGACCCTTACTGGGGGCCTGGAGGATATTCAGGGATGTGGCTGAATAAAACCTGCCCCATCCTCCTGACTTTTGGTATCGCAAGGAGGTCTCCCATCCAAGTACCTGCCAGAGTTGACCATGCTTACCTTCTGAGTTCTGATGAGATTGGGCTTTCCAGGGCTATCCAGGTCAGGGCTACAAGGACAAGTTTGATAGGCAGGTGAAAAGTCCAGTTTTTTCCTTGGTACCCTGGCATCCTCTCATCCTGTCTCATAGGATCCTTTCCCCCATTTACTAGGAAGCTGGGGAAAATGAAATTCAAAGGGAGACTATTTGGGCATGGTTGGCAGGAAATTCATTGTGAATCCTGCACAGCCTGCCACCAAGCCAATCTGCAGGCCAATGGAGGGGCAGCGATGACCCCAAAGAATGCCTTTTTTCTCCATTCTGTTAGCCAAATGTACCACCACACAATAAAGGACACAACCAGTGAGATTCTATAAGCAGACATATTATCAGGTGACTCATGTCCTGCTCAGTTTTCAGTGGTGGTTTCTGGCTTTTTAACTCTTTAGTCTCTTTACACTGTTGCATAAGATCATTTGTTCAGTGCTGTGACACTCCTGCAAGATTCTTTGCTGATAAAATCTTTCTGATCCACATCAGTTTGGACACTATTTTCTATATAAGTTGTCCCTCAGACATGCTTGCTCATCAGTCAGATTGTGATTGATGCCCCCTTGATGGATGTGGACAGGATTCTTGGGATTATGAAGGATGCCACCTGCAAATTAGACCATTGTGGCTTGTTCAGTATTGCTGGGCCAATTTAGCTGCTCCTTGTCCTTGGCACAGCTCATTGGCTGATGGGAATTTTTCTGAATGAAGCAGTGGTGTGGTGAGGCCTTTATTGAAAAAGATCATGCTAATTCAGAGGCCTGTTTCCATTCTTCCATTTCTGGGCAAGGTGATCAGGTGTGTGGGGGAGGGGGAGAAGCCAGAACCACTTTGGGCTTTTCTGGATGATTCATCCGCCCTTGACCCAGTTTCATTTGGCTTCTAGCCTGGTCTTGGGTCTGAGACAGCTTTGGTTGCTCTGTTGGATAATCTTGGACTACAGATGTACATAGGGTAATTCCTCTTTGATAATTCTGCTAGAATTAGTTGCATTTGATACTGTAGCACATTAATTATTATTAAAGCATTTGGAAAATTACATCTGTGTTATGGTGGGGGAGGTGTTTACAAGGATTGCCCTTCTTGTCAGATTGAATATAAGGAATTTCCATTGGAGAGGCTGAACTGTCTAATTGAGCTATCAGTACTTTCTGTCTTGGTGCCCTGTGAAATAAAGTGAGTTCAGCCAGCTTTGAATCAACTAAGAACACTTTACTGCAAGAAGAAACAGTCTCAAAGGAACACAGGCAAAACTGCAAGTATATACAATCTGGCCATGGTTAACCACACACCCCTAGCAAGCAACTGTTACTCCTGTTGGCTCACTCCAGAACCCTTCATTTGCATCTCTTTGTTACAAGTTGTTCCATGCCTAGCATCCTGATTGGCCAGTTCTTCCAGGCTTCAGGATCCTGGTTTGCAAGGAGCACCTGTCTCAAGCTCAGGCAACAAGAACCCAGTAAGATGCAATACATAGCACCCTGTCCTTTTGTCAATGCTTTTTATAATCTGTATAAAGCCACTGCCTAAGATTACCCATACTTTTGGTACTGGAAGGGGCATCAATAGGATGTTTCAGCCTTGAGCCAGGTAGGGTTGCCAGCTCCAGTCTGGGAAATTCCTGCAGATCTGAAGCTCAGGGTAGGACCTTGGCAAGGTACAATGCCATAGAGTCCACCCTCCAAAGCAGCTATTTTCTTCAGGGGAACATCTCTAGCAGTCTAGAGATCATCCACAAAATCAGGAGATCTCCAGGCCCCGCCTAGAGCTTGGCAAACCTAAGCAGAGCCTGAATACTTTGTGGGGAGAGGAGACACACAGAAACAAAATCTTGACCAAACAGAACGGGGGCTGGCTGGGCAAGTTGTTGCTCCAGATGGGATAGAATTGTCACCACAGCTCAGGGTTTGGCTTGCCATGTAAGCGAAAAGTTGCAGCCTGCTCCATTGGTCAAGTTTGGCCCCCAGTGCCTGTAGGGGCCTCAAATCTGAGAGAGGAAGGGGATCTCCTCTTCCCTGGACAACCCAATGAGGTTAATATTCTTGAGGGAGGGGCTTCTGGACACAGCCCTTTCTGATGTATAAACAGAATGTATCTGTTTGCTCAATGCCTTCATGGTCATTT
The DNA here is from genome assembly GCF_032191835.1 of Heteronotia binoei. Taxonomy (NCBI): domain Eukaryota; kingdom Metazoa; phylum Chordata; class Lepidosauria; order Squamata; family Gekkonidae; genus Heteronotia; species Heteronotia binoei. Next base: position 21,148,021 of record NC_083239.1, on the reverse strand, counting down.
TATCCATAGATTGTCTTCCCTGCTTGACCCAGCAAGACTGATCTATGTATCTGTAGCTTCTGGACTAGATTACTGTAGCATACTGTTTGTAGGGCTGCCTTTGAAGATAACCCAGAAGTTTCCATTGGTGCAGCACAGAATAAGGACTGTCTGTCTGTTGAACAGGACAGGGTCTCTACCCTCAATATTAAGCTGTGTTGGCTCCAAGTTAGTTTTCAAGCCATTGGCAATGTCTTAGTTAGCACTGGCTCACTTCATGAGCTATCCATTCAAGAGCTTCATCTATGGTCACCCTCACTCTGTAGAATGAGCTCCCAGCAAAGATCTTCCTTTGCATCCTTCAAAAAGGATATCTGTACTAGATGAGCTGATCGCTGCAGAGGCGGCATTAAGAGAGAAAAAAACAAAGAAAGAAATTCTGTCCTTGAGGGCTTTTGACTGAGTTTGCTAAGGAGTTGAACACTGATGACTGTAATCTTTGTAGGCTGATTTCTCCTTCCCTCATCTTGATGCCTAGATCAGACTGTTCATTAATATGCTGTTCAAACCTAGTTTTAATATATATTTTAAGCCAGCGTATTCTTTGAGCTGTTGGAGGAGCAGGCCCTGAATGCTTGTGTGCTGTGGCTCGTCTCCCTGCAGAAGAAGGACGTGCGCATGTTGCGCTTCATCCAGGAGGTGAATACTACAACCCGCTCATGTTCCCTCTGGGACCTGGAAGAGGACACCGAATACATCGTGCACGTGCAGTCTATCAGCATCCAAGGCCAGAGTCCGGCCAGCGAACCCGTCCACTTCAAGACCCCTCGGGAAGCTGAGAAACTGGCTTCCAAAAACAAAGGTCAGTGTAGGGGAGGGGAAGTCCCAGGCCTCCAACAGGATGGTGGATAGTCTGCAGAGCTGTCTCCAGAGGATGGCAAAGGGTGGCAAGTGCTGCTACTGGCAAAGGGGTAGGGTTGCCTTTTCTGGGTTGGAAAACCTGTGGAGATTTGGGGGGAGCCTGGAGAAGATGCTGTTTGAGGAGGGGAGGAACCTCAACAGGGTATGATGTCATAGAGTCTACCCTCCAAACCAGCCATTTTTCTCCAGGGAAAACAATCTCTGTCATCTGGAGATTCTGGAAGGTTCTATCTGGAGGCTGGCAACCCTAGAGGCCTGTTACCCAACATTCTCTCTTTGGGACAGAGCGCTCAAGAGACAATCCAAGAACAGCCTCATTTTGCACATCTGAAGTTCAGGGGACACAGGGTTGAAGCCCCTCCTTCCAAAATCCTAGAGGAAGCACAGGGTTGAGGGGTTGGCTGAGAATCTACGTACCTGGGAAATGGCCCAATGCCTGTCTCCCTCTCCATCAGCAACCCCTCCCAAGCCTATCAGCCATAGTCAACCTCAGAGTGCCTTTCTTAGGAAGCAGCATTAGGGAAAGCCTCAGTCTCTGTGCCCTGTCTGCTGATGCTCCAGCAGTTGGTTGTCCACTGTGTAAAAAAGGATGCTGGATTACATGGATCACTGGTCTGATCCAGTAGGGCTCTTCAGATGCTCTTATGAGCTGGGCCTTGCCAAGTGCTTGCCTAACAGACCACAGAAAACAATTGCCTAACTCTGCTTTGGGGGGATTTCACCTTTGCAGGATCCAACAGCAGTTTTGTGTGGGTCAAGCTTGGAGCTACCAATAGATGTCCCTGGGGCAGGGCCACAGGAGCTATGCTCACCATTCCTCTTGGAGTCAAATTACATGTTCGTTTAAAACTAAAAGTGGGGTCTGGATTCCCCAGAGCCAACTCAGATTCCCTGAAGCCATATAATAGCTGCAGGGAATGACTTTTTTTTTTTTTTAAAGGAAAACCCATTTGGGCTCAGAATGCCTCTGCAGGGGGAGGAAATGCTCCTGCCTTCCCTCCAGGCCATTTTTGTGTGCTGAAACAGTGCTGGGCGGGAGTTTCCCCCTTTGTTTACTGTTCCAAATGCACAGAATACTCCGCATGGAGCAGCAAAAGAAGGGCAATAACTCCTCCGCAGCACTGCTTTGCCAGGGGGGAAATAACTTGGGGAGAACTCCCATGGAGGCATTCTGAGTTCAAAGGGGTTCTCCTTTATTTTTTTAAAATCTATCTTCCACAGCTGCTGTGTGGCTGTGAAGAACATGGACCCAACTCTTTAAAAACACAAACATGTAATTTGGCCCTCTCTCTGCAACCTGGCTTCCTAGCAGAAATTCTAGTTACTTGGAAGTGGCATACAGGATGGCTGGAGGCTGTTATGGCTACATGCCTGTTTCCCCAGTGCAGCAAATGGCTTCTCTCTGGAGGTGATTCAGGCATGGGGGGTGGGCAGAGTGGTGTCTGAATGCCTTTCTGCTGTGCACCACCACAGTTCCAATCCGGCTTGGTGCCCCGTGCATTTGGGAATCATGGAGCTTCCAGAACGTTTCTTTGGCCCAAATCAGGGACCAGCTCACTAATCTAGAAGCCTTGCTCACTTCTGCAACCTGCAGATCCTCAGGTAAACTGTGAATTTCTCCAAGAATCTCTGCTCTGTAAATATGTCACTGAAGCCTCTGCTCACCTCCCCCCAGCCCCCCTGCAGCCTGGGAATTACTCTAAATCCCACTGTCTTTCTCTGTCTGTGTGTGTGTGCAGATGAAGTTACCATGAAGGAGATGGGAGAGAAAAATCAGCAGCTACGAGCCGGGGAGATTCTCATCATCGTTGTGGTCTTGTTCATGTGGGCAGGTCAGTAGGATTCCCTGCATGCATGTGCAAAGGCAAGGCAGCTTGCACTGGGCTATAATCAGGGAGTATTGCTTTCACCATGATTGAGAGGGATTCCTTCACACACATACAGACAGTTCTGTGCACGTGCCTGCTATGTCTTTAATGCTAGGCATCAGAATAAAGAGGCAGCAGAGCTTTAGAGGACAGTTTAATATGTCAGGCTCTTCCTCTCTGGAGCGGCACTAACAACAACTGTCTTTTTCTCTGTTCTTGCTTGGACTCAGGCAGTCTAAAACTCTAGACCAGAGTTGAGGAATGGACTTGTCACAAACGCAGATGACATTTCTCCTTCTTCTTGAGGGCTGAGAAGATAAAATATACTGTGGGGAGGTGAACTAGTGTTGCCAAGTCACATTCAAGAAATATCTGTGGACTTTGGGGGTGGAGCCAGGAGCAAAGTTGTGACAAGCATAATTGAACTCCAAAGAGAGTCTTGGCCATCACATTTAAAGGGACCGCACACCTTTTAAATGCCTTCCCTCCTTCTTTTGGGGCTCATAGAATTGGACCCCCTGATCCAATCCTTTTGAAACTTGGAGGGTCTTTTGAGGAGAGGCATTGGATGCTATTCTGAAAATTTGGTGCCTCTACTTCAAAAAACAGCCCCCCCTCAAAGCCCCAGATAATCACAGATCAATTCTCGATTATATCCTATGTGAATAGGTCTCCATAGGGAATAATGGAGTGTCCAGCAGACATCCCCCCCCCCCCCCAGCTGCTTTCTGATGACCCTGAAGCAAGAGGAGGGCCTCCAAACTGGGGTCTGCCCCCACCTGGGGATTAAAGTTATACAAACCTTCACAAAATAACAACAAATTGAAAATATCTATGAAAAGTAAACAAATTTTCTCTTTAGAATTAATCATAGACCTTGCATATAAATAAGAAGAATGTCCGATCCACCCATGCCGCAAATCCTTCAAGATGCAGTCAATGCAAAACTTTCTTAAGCAGAAGGGTCTGGGTAGCTATTTCAGGAAGTGAATGTTCTCATAAGAGTCCAACACTCTTGGACTAGTTCGCAGATATTTCCAATGCAGCTGGACAAAATTAAATATGCGACGAGGTCGTACTTGAGCCCTCGTTTCACTTCCGCTTTGATGAGCTGCATATAAAAAATCACTTATGACAAACCTATACAAATATCAACTAACCTTGGAAATATAGACATGTAAAGAAGTATACCTTCCAACAGATGCTTTACAAAAATTCAGACAAGACACTTATGCTTCCATTTGCAGTAATGTTACAATGTGTAGAAGCAAATGGAAGCATAAGTGTCTTGAGATTATTCACTTCCTGAAATCACTGCCCAGACCGTCTTGCTTGAGAAAGTTTTACATTGAAGGATTTGGGGCATGGGTGGATTGGATGTTCTTCTTATTTATATGCATGGTCTATGCTTAATTCTAAAGAGAAAGTTTGTTTACTTTTCATAGATATTTGCAATTTGTTGTTATTTTGTGAGGCTGGTTTTCACGGAGGCCTGTATAGCTTTTAACTCCAGCTCTATTTTCCACGATTCTCTGTTTGGTCACACATGCACCCACCTGGGTACTGGCAACCCTAAGGTGAACTGATGATTTTATGTGATTCTTGTTAGAGATTCTTAGCAGAGTTATGCGCTTTTCATCAATAGTTTCATCTTGTCAAATTCTGGTCAGCAATGTATGCTTATTGTGCTAGACGAGCAGCCTTCAGGTAGATTATGGAGACTCTCCTCTACACAAAATGGTGCTCTGAAATTTGGGCAAAGTGGCTACCACACCCCAAAGCTCAAGAGCTGGCTGCAGAATCCATCTTTCTGAGAACCTCAGCAGGCATTAAATACTTATGGCTGCAACGGAAGGCTTGAAGTCTGTGAATGACGCCTGCTAAAGTCTGAGAAACCAACAAAGTCTCGCTAGGATTCCCAGCATGGTTTCCATGCCCTAAAGAGGACTTCTTCCCAAGGTGACCAGAACCAGAATAATAGTAAAATAGTAAAAACCATCAGAATACATTCTGCTTAGTGTGCATAATGTATTCATGCCACAGAATCTAGCTTTCCTTTTAATTTTTGTGAATATTTGTGTGTGACTAGAAGTCATGGCTGACTTCTGATGACCCCTAATGGGACTTGGATGTTTCAGAGAGGTGGCTTGCTTGCCTGCCTCTGTGTCCCGGCCCTGATATTTCCTTGGAGATCTCTCATCTAAGTTCTTGCCAGGGTCACCCCTGCGTAGCTTCCGAGATCTGACAAGACTGGGCTTGCTTGGGCTATCCAGGTCAGGGCAGAATCTAGCTTTTTTTGATGTATGATTTTGATTTTCTTTAACATAATGTATACCCTGCTTGGGTTTTTTTTTACCTTGCTTTTTGTTTCGGTTGTTTTCTTGAACCGTGAGGCTGAAATAACATCTCACCACACATCCTACCTAATCTCAAGTGCCACAAATCTCTTTTCCACTTATTTGCCGTGGTTGATGCCCTTAAGTCACCTGCCAGCTGAGAATTCAATATTCTAAGGACCTCAGGCTCACCAATCAAGAGTGAACTGTTATCTCCTGGCCTGCCTAGCAAACCATCTCCACTCGGTATTTACTGGAGCTCATTTCTAAATAATGGCACTGTTACATGAACAAATGGGCTAAAGCATCAGAGCATAAAATAGCAGAGGGGCAGTAAACCTTGATCCTCTTACAATTTGTTACCTGAGAAACTTCCTTCAAAGCAAAATGGCTCCTTGTGCAATGTCACAGCAATACACAAAGCAGTTGCAAGGAGTGGCCAGTCCATGGGAATCAAGGACTTGCTCCACTTGGAGCATCTGCTAATCAGACCCCCCCCCCCTCCCTGCCCACTCCATCACATGTCCAGGAGGACTTCTACATTTGGATTTGAAGAAAGCACAATATGCAAGGCAGGTCCTGTCCTTGGACTCTGGACTGTAAGAAAGCTCTGCCATCATCGTGGTTATATTTTTGACCTCTTAAGGGCCAGGGTGATTGTTGTTCCTCATGAGGAATCACATCCAGTCTCAAAGGTGGTGAAGGAGTGGGACAGTGTTAGAGTTAGAAGAGTTTTGTCAGTCTATAGTTTCAGCTAAGGTGGAGTAAAAACTGGTGGAAGGAACATTTACAATCTGAGATATGCAGATGACACTATATTACTGTAAGAAAATAGGATAGGCTTGAAACAACTGTGCTGAAGCAGGATTACAGCTGAACATCAAGAAGACAAAAGTCATGACAACTGGGAAATTAACACAGCTTTAAGGCTGACAGTGAAAAAATTGAAATAGTTAAAAATTTCCTATTCTTTGACTCCATAAACCAAAACAGAGACTGCAATCAAGAATCAGAAGAATAAGATCAGGAAGGGAAGACATGAAGGAACTAGAGAAATCAGTCTCTCTCTCTCTCCCCACTCCCATAAGACCTTCCTCAAATCCGTGACTGAGTTTGCCAGGCCTGAACAGAAGGTTTAATATGGAGCAAGGCTGTTTACAACAGGATGTTTTGGGGACCATTAATTCATAGGGTCCCCATAAGTTGGAAGCAACTTGACAGCACTTAACACACACCCACACATATAATCTCAGCTGAAAATATTAAACCTTCTGTTCAGGCCTGGCAAACTCAGTCACGGATTTGAGGAGGGTCTTATGGGAGTGGGGGAGAGAGAGAGACTGAGACTTAATGCTGCTTTGAAATCAGATTTTCTGACACCCTCCATGGGCTCTCAGATAAAAGGAAGTGTGCTCAGCACATGGCCAGATACTAGTATTTTTTATTTTCTAATCTTTTACAGTGCTTGGTATATTGTTGGTGCTTTTATGACTGCAAAATAGCAAATAAGGAGCCTGTAAAGAATCAAAGGAAGTAGGAACAATTTGGAAATTGGACCCTGCCCTCCAAAATCTCGCCCTCCAGGATCTTCTACGCTCTGAGGGGTTTGATTAGGCTGGTTTCTCCTGCCCTCCCCTTTCCCCCTTTAACTGACACTCACCTACTCTTAATGTTTTGTCTCTTCCAGAGTGTTTTTAGTTTTCATCAGATTGTGTTTTTTTGTTCTCTTTTGATTAATTGATGATACCTGGAGTTATCACCTGCCTTTCTCATTGAAGTTCAAGGCAGATTAAAAATTAAATCATAAAACAGTATGGGACACTTACAAAGCAGTAATGAGAGGACTATTAATCACATTGAACAATAAAGATAAAAGGGCCAAAGAAGAACGGTTGGTAGCATTACAAAATGAAATAAATAAAAAAGAAAGGAATCTGAAAAAAAGGCCAGGAAAAAAGAAGTTAATAAAAGAAATTACAATATTACAATCTCAAGTCAAACATTTGCTGAATAAAGAACTAGAATGGAATTTAAAAAGTCTGAAACAGAAATCGTTCGAAAGTGCGAATAAACCTGGAAAATATTTGGCCTGGCAATTGAAGAAAAAGAAAGAAAAGAAAACTATTAATAAAATTATGGCAAATGGAAAAGCAATAGTAGATCAAGAAGGCATCAAAAGAGAATTTTTTAAATATTATGCAAATTTATTTAAAGGTGTGAAAATTAAGAAAGAAAAAATGGAAGAGTATCTACGGAATATTCAAGTGGCACCTTTGACTGAGTATGTGAAAAAGATTTTAAATGACCCAATAGAGAAAATTGAAATTGAAGCGGCAATAAAAGCAATGAAAGAAGGTAAGGCTCCTGGGCCAGATGGATTTACATCTAAATTTTACAAAACCCTTAAAGATGAGATAATACCCAAACTGATGAAATTGTTAAATACAATAAGAGAAAAAGGGAAAATTCCAAATACTTGGAGGGAAGCTGTAATTTCTTTGATCCCTAAAGAAGACAAAGATGCCACAAATGTAAAGAACTACAGACCAATTTCACTGCTGAACAATGACTATAAGATCTATACAAGAATTTTGGCAGAATGATTGAAGCAATATTTGATTAACTTTATAAAAAAAGACCAAGCCGGATTTCTTCCTAAAAGACAAATAAGAGACAATGTAAGAGCTGTTATTAATGTTGTGGAATACTATGAGAAACATCCAGAAAAGGAAGCGGCCTTATTTTTTGTAGATGCAGAAAAAGCCTTTGATAATTTGAGTTGGGACTTTATGTTTGCAGTAATGGAAAAAATAAATTTAGGGGAACATGTTATAAAAATGACGAAAGCAATATATACAGAACAACAAGCAAATTTGTGTATAAATGCAGATCTTACAAAAGAATTGAAGGTAAGCAAAGGTACAAGACAAGGATGTCCGTTATCACCATTGTTGCTTATAATGACTCTTGAAATTTTATTACAACAAATACAAAATGATAAAGAAATAGAAGGATTAAAAATTAGAGGATTCTCTTATAAATATAAAGCCTTCGCAGATGATATTGTGTTCATAATAGAGAATCCGATCCAAGTGTCACCATTGCTGTTAGCTAAGATAAAAGAATATGGAGAGTTAGCAGGACTATATATAAATAAAGAGAAATCGAAATTTTTATGCAAAAATATGCAACCAAACAGAATTAAAGAATTGCAAATTGTGACGGGTTGTGAAGTCACCACTAAAGTTAAATATCTTGGATTAGAGATAACCATGAAGAATATTGACTTGTTCAAAAATAATTATGAAAAATTATGGTGTAAGATGGACAAAGATTTGATGAAATGGAATAGACTTAACTTATCCTTATTGGGCAGGATAGCTGCAATTAAGATGAATATTTTGCCAAGAATAATGTATTTGTTCCAAACTATCGCAATTGTGAAGGATACCAAACAATTTAATAAATGGCAAAGGAAGATTTCTGATTTTGTATGGGCCGGAAAGAAACCAAGGATTAAGATGAAGATTTTAATAGATGCCAAAGAGAGAGGTGGTTTTCAGCTCCCGGATTTAAGATTGTATCATGATGCGGTTTGTTTGACATGGATCAAAGATTGGATAATGCTGTTAGATAAAAAACCTCTATGGTTAGACGCTCATGGGAATAAATTCGGCTGGCACGCGTATTTGTGTTATGGGAAGAATAAGATGAACGGTTTTTTCTCTCACCATTATATCAGGAATAGTTTATTAAACACTTGGATAAAATATAAGAAATATGGTGATGAGAGAAAACCGCTCTGGATAGTGCCAGCAGAAGTAATAAAAATAACAGCTGAATCTGATGAAGAAAGAGCAATGTCATATAATCAACTGCTCAAGATTCAAGGAGGCAAAATTGAATTAAAATCTGCAGAAGAGTTAAACAATAAGTACGACTGGTTTCAAATGCAACAAATCAAAAGCTTGATGGAAAACAATATTAAATTGGATGGAATTAGACGTGAGCAAACAGAACTGGAAAGGGTCCTGCTTGGAGATAATGAAAAATTAATATCGAAAGTATATAAATTATTATTGAAATGGTCTACAGAAGAAGAAGTAGTAAAGTCTCAAATGGTCAAATGAGCAATCAATGTGAATAGAGAAATACAAATGGATACGTGGGAGTACCTTTGGAAGAACTCGATGAAGATCTCAACTTGTCAGAGTATTAAAGAGAACTGTTTTAAGATGATGTATAGGTGGTATATGACTCCGAAAAAGCTGGCTAGGATGAGTAAGAAGATGTCGGATAGATGTTGGAAATGTAGAAAACATGAAGGTTCCTTTTTTCACATGTGGTGGACTTGTGCAAAAGCGAAAGAATTTTGGAAGATGATACAACAAGAAATCTCCAAAATTTTGGGTTATGACTTTAAGAAAACTGCAGAGACTTTTTTGCTTGGATTACAATTAGAAAAATTTCCAAAGGATGACAGGACTTTAATTTGGTATTTGCTCTCAGCTGCTAGGACATTGTATGCGCAGCTGTGGAAACAGAGAAAAATACCAGAGAAATGGGATTGGATTGTGAAAGTTTTATCATGGAGTGAGATGGACAAATTAACTAAAACTTTAAGAGACTATGATTTAGACATATTCAAAAAGGAGTGGAAGAAATTTAAAGGATATATGGAGAAAGAGTGGAATGTAAAAAGACATTGGACAATTTTTTAGCATTAATGAGAGAAGAAAAATATTGAACTTTGATTGGTTAGCGGTACCTTTATAATTGAATTTAAATTTATAACTTCGGGGAAGTCAAATGCTGGAGGGAGGGGGGGTTGAACTATCATATGGGTTAGTATAGAAAAGAGACAATTAAATATTGTAACCATATGTTATTAATAAATTGTTAAAACAGAAAAATTAAATCATAAAACAATGAAATGAAGATTGGTTTTTAAACCGTGCAATAAAACTGGATCATACAATTAGAGAATAATGAAATAAAGACAGTATAATCTATCCACTGATGAATGCAGTGTGAAGGCGCAGAAATTCTTATCCTGTTTGTGAATGGCCTAGGCTGATGTTTTAGTGGTCGTGAACCATGGAAGGGAGGGGGAAACTGCTTTCCTGTCAGAGTCATAAGTGGGCAAGGGGTGTGCAGGGAACCATACCCCCCCCCCCAAATTCCCACCCTTCAAGATTTCCATCCCCCCTGCTTTAGACTACTTATAGTCCATCTTTCTCATTAGCACTCAAGGCAAATTACACAGTACAAGTCAATACAATCAATAGGATGAGACATCTTATAAGCAATACAATACAACCAGCACTGTATAAGCTTTTAGCAGTTTGAGAAGGCTGTTGTTTGATTCCCTCCTCCCCGTCCTTTCTTTTTCCTGATTTTGAAGAAGGGATGCCAGCTTCCAGGTGGGAGATGGGCACCCCTGGTATTACACTTCATCTCCTGACAACAGAACTCAGTTCCCCTGAAGAAAACAGATGCTTTGGAGGCTGGATTCTATGGCATTGTACCCTACTGAGGTCCCTAACCTCCTCAGGCTCCAGTCCCAAATCTCCAGGAGTTTCCCAACCTGGATCTGGCAACCCTACCTCCCCCCCATCCCCTGCTAGTGACCAGAAAGGACCTGGCAACCCTATTTTCAACTACTTGCAACCGGTGTTCCCTCGAAGCTGAGTCAGTGTGAGCTAGCTCACAGTTTTTTACCCTTTGGCTCACACATTTTTGTCTTAGTTCAGGAAAAATGGTCCCAGAGCACACTAATTTATGTAGTAGCTCATAATTTCAATGCCATTAACTCACAAAGTAGAATTTTTGCTCACAAGACTCCACAGCTTAGAGGGAGTATTGCTGTCAATATTCCCTTCCTCTGTCCTGCAGTGTACTCAGTCCTCATCAGGGTCCCTTCCTCCTTTTTTTCTTTGCTTTTAGATAATTTGTTAATTTGTGTTTTCTTCCCATTGGAGGATGGGATTCCCCTGAGTGTGCACACAGAGCTGGCAAACCAAGATTTGTATCTGGGACCTCCCAGCTCAAGCTTCATACTCTGAGCAACTCTGTTATTTATATATTCTGGCATTTAAACAAACAAACAGGTTCTGGGGCTGAGGCCTTGGCAAGAGTTCCCATCCTAGCTCGCCTGGCTGAGTCCTGCCCAGCATGAGGTAATGAAAATGGAGTTTGTGCTTGTCTGCTTTCTGTGTTCGGAGTCCCCAGCTCCATTCCACAGCTGCTTGAGTGGCATGAAACATTTATGAAAGCAGAAAAGCTCTCCTAGTGAGGTTTCCTATCGCTTTAGCTGGAGAGGGTGCGTGGGGGAGGGCCACTTCAGGTGAACTGAGCACTGAAGCAAAGCAGTGAGGAAACAAACTGCATCCTCCACGTCCTGCTCTGGGGGAACTGTCCCCCCCCTCCAGTCCTCCAGTCAAAGGATTTTCTCGTTTACCTCACATAATAGGTACATAGAGCTGTGAGTGAAACCCATCTGAATGGTGTTGCTAAGATGGCTGCCTCTTCTGAGGGTATGAATATGATGTCACCAAACTGCCTTGTGGAGGATGAATGGTTTTGTTTGTGTATTTTTTTAATTAAAAACATTTTTTAAATGTTGGTGTGCTTAACAATGGCTGATTGTTTAAACGGTAGCAGTAGGGTTGCCAAGTCCAATTAAAGAAAAATCTGGGGACTTTGGGGGCGGAGCCAGGAGACTTTGGGGGTGGAGCCAGGAGACCTTGGGGGTGGAGCCAGGAACAAGGATGTGACAAGCATAATTGAACTCCAAGGGAGTTCTGGCCATCACATTTAAAGGGACAGCTCACCTTTTTAAATGCCTTTCTTCCATAGGAAATAATTAAGGATAGGGGCACCATCTTTTGGGGCTCATAGAATTGGACCCTCTGGTCCAATCGTTTTGAAACTTGGGGGGTATTTTGGGGAGAGGCACTAGATGCTATACTAAAAATTTGGTGCCTCTACCTCAAAAAATAGCCCCCCCAGAGCCCTCAATACCCACGGATCAATTCCCTATTATTCCCTATGGGAATTGTTCTCCATAGGGAATAATAGAGTGCCTAGTAGACATTTCCCTCCCCCCCCACGCTTTCTAAAGGAAGGGGGAGGGCCTCCATACCAGGGAATTCCCCCCTCCCTGCCCCCTCCCTCTCTCACACACACAAACAAACACTTACCGCACTTGGTCTTCTTCCCTCTGCCTGCTCTGAAAACGAAAGCAAAGAAAGGGCGGGGCCGTTCTCCGAAGCCCTTCCTGTTTCCTCCTTCCTGCCCAGCCTTAAAGGGGCAGAAATTTTACAAACTGCTCAGGACTCAGGAGCTCTACACCAACATGAACGCTTCAGGTATGTTCTCCCCCCCCCCTCCACCCCCCCACCCCCCCGCTTCCTGATTTCTGGAGACCGGGGGATGAAGCTGGGAACCCAGGAGCCTCCCGGAAAAGCGGGGGGATTGGGAAGCCTAGGTAGCAGTCTGTACCTGGGAATCATTTTAGCCCCTCTCTCTTTTTTCTGTATCAGCCTTCATATATAGGAAAGGGTTTCTAGGAAGTTTTCCTAAGCATATGTAATCATACAATGTCTCTCCAATCCAAAACTTATTGTAGTATATACATTTGAGGGCATCAGATGCATGATTATGGCAGATTCTGTCTCCCTCTCTCTGCAAACCTAATGCGTCTCTTGCTGTGTGAGACCTCCACTTTCTTATCTCCTAAACTTGGTATTCCAGTTCCCCCCTGGGATGCTGGAACAGTGAATCCAGAATTAAATATTCCAAATGGACTAAGGAGAGGGATTTCTGGGGATGATTCACAGTCTCTTCACAAAGGCGCATGGAGGTATGGAGACAGCAGTGCCCATTTTCTTGAGGACGGGCCACTGGGAATGTCATCCTGGCTGCCCTTGCTAGGTGAAGCTGTCACGCTGCATTTGCAAGCAGCAAGGAGAAAGGTTGCTTATTCAAGCACACCGATGCACTGAGGCTGCTGTGGAAGAGGCTGCAGTCTCTTTCATTTGTCACCAGTGCCTAGGCTTTATTCCACACAGACCTAAACTAGGCAAAGGAATTTTCCATTGTTCTGCTGTTTATATTTCTGCCCTGAGCAGGCAGCTGCAAGCAGACACAAGTCTGCCTTTTATCTCCAGGATGGCTTGGCTCAAAGCAGCATCGAGTCACCTGGGGGTGAGCTGCCTGGTCCCTGACCTATCTGTCCAGGCAGAAGCAGCTTTACCTGCTGATTCTGCACATGGTTGTTCACACAAAGCTGCCTTTGGGCTTGGAAAACTCTGCTACTGATTGGCTGAGGTGATGTCAAAGACAGTGATGTTAAGTGTTCATCAATATTCCAACTTCTCAAGGAACAACAGTGGCCAGTGTTGTTTGCAATTCAGTTTCTGAAGGTGTTGCTCTAGCTGGGACACAAACCCAGTCTGGGCAAGGGAAAAACCACAGATGGCAGCAGTTTTGTATGGCAGGCTGAGAAATGTGCAGTGGTCCCAAAAGGAGGGAAATGAAGAAAACCTGAAGGAAGGCTGTTGAAGAAACGTTATGGTGGAGATTAATGGGAAGAAGGGGAGAACGGAGAGACAAGTTCTAGGGGAAGTCTGCAGGCTGAAAAAACAGGTCATCATGATGGAAATAAAATTGGACCAGAGTCTATAGATGTATGTGTTGGGGGGAATCCACTATTGTCAGGGAAAGCTGCTTGGTGGGCAGGAAACTGTGGGGCCATGAGGCAGGGAGGCAACAGTCCCTGAAAGGACCAGCATATTGAAGGGGGCCAGAAAGGCCAAGAAGCAGAGTGGGAGAGGATGCCTTTCACAAGTGTTGCCTCCAACAGGCCAGGAGACTGAAGAAGTGCTTCCAGCATCTAACGTTGAATCATCAGAATCCAAACGTGCAAAGGTGTATTTGGGGAGGCAGATTTGTTTCAGCATTAAAAAGTTGCATCAATAATTGAGAAATCAGTTGTTGCCTGCCTATCCATCAACTCATAATTAAAAAGCAATTCATGCAACCGTTAGTCTATTAATGGTGTTATGACTCCCCCCTCTTTTTATTTCCTTTTTAATCTGCTGATGAATTAAATTTGGTGGAGTTTAGAGAAAGTGCATGATCTCCCCATTCAGTTCCATTTATTATTGATTCATTCATGCTTTCAGTACCATTCATTCATTTAATATCATTCATGATTTGTAAAATTCTCCTTGATTACTTGGTTTTCTAAGCTAAAAAAGGCTTAGGGCAGAGGAACTGCTGCTTTACTGCCCCTTGTCTCTTTCCACAGCTTGACGCTAGCAAGGAAGCCATTGAGAAAAGGTCCCTAAGACCTGGCTCTCCATCTGCTGAGAACCTAACTTGGAGACTAAAAAATTCATAATGAATTAATATTATTGATAATTTACAAAATTAGAATGATTTACTAGTACAATAAAATTAATAATCAAAAATAAACTTACATTCCAAAATAACTCATGTGGCCCAAAACAACTCTACTGATCTTTATAGCCACACATGAGGAAATGTAAAGTTATATACTCATAATGTTTAAAAAGACATCCTGAGAATTTTAGGCACCCACATGACCTTAAAAGGTCAACGGAGATATAGACTACGTCATATAGTGTGCATGCGATATTAAATTGAGACCACTGAAGAAGACCTTTGTGGCCAAAATGTGTCTGGTCCAATTTAATTGTTTTATTGTTTCTAACCAGTGCCCCTAATAATATAGTTTGAGTCTGGTGGCACCTTTAAGGCCAAAAAAGTTTAACTCTGAGTAGCAGCTTTCGTAGGCTTGCCAAATCCAATTCAAGAAATATCTGGGGACTTTGGGGGTGGAGCCAGGAGATATTGGGGTGGAGCCAGGACCAAGGGTGTGACAACTACAATTGAACTCCAAAGGGAGTTCTGGCCCACCACATTTAAAGGGACTGCACACCTTTTCAATGCCTTCCTTCCATAGGAAATAATGAAGGATAGGGGCACCTGCTTTGGGGGCTCATAGAATTGAACCCCCTGGTCCAATCTTTGTGAAACTTGAGGGTACTTTTTGGAGAGGCACTGTATGCTATGCTGAAAATTTGGTGCCTCTACCTCAAAAAACAGCACTTCTCCCCCCCCCCCGAACCCCGGATACCTGTGGATCAATTCTCCATTATTTCCTATGGGAATAAGTCTCCATAGGGAATAATAGAGTTCTCAGCAGACATTTCCCTCCCTCCCCCCCGCTTTCTGATGACCCTGAAGCGGGGGGAGGGCCTCCAAACCGGGGGATCCCCTGCCCCCACCTGGAATTGGCAACACTACGCTTTTGTGTATCTGAAGAAGTGTGCACACACATGAAGGCTTCTACCCAGAATTAAACTTCGTTGGCCTTAAAGGTGCCACCAGACTCAAACTTTGTTCTCCTGCTTCAGATCAACATGGCTGCCCACCTGAAATGAATAGTATTCTGCATTATTTGTGATGTGTATTGCATAGTATGTGACTTGCATAGCCTAAAGGCCTGTTTTCTTTTTAATCAATTATTTAAGTGCACTGTAATAATAAAGATGCATTTTATTTAATCCTTCTTATTTATGCTTGTGCCCTCAGCCTTTTAAGCCGCCACAAGAATAAACACTCTGCAGAATATGAGCTTGGCCCTTTTGGAAAGCGATCCTTGCAATTTAACTTGTGGCACTTTTTCTTCCCACTAGGGGTGATTGCCCTGTTTTGCAGGCAGTATGACATCATCAAAGACAACGAGCCAAATAACAACAAGGAGAAAGCCAAAAACACGTCTGAAAACAGCACCCCCGAACACCAGAGTGGGGGGCTCCTGCGCAGCAAGGTGAGAAGGAAGAAACTGATCGCCCCTTTTCCCCCCAAATACAAACTCTGGTTTTAAATGCAGCTGAAAATTTGTGCCTTGCATGACATCCGCAAATAAGGTATTGGGGAAGTACACTGGCCCAGAGCCAGACATTGGGCAGCAGAGGTAATTAAATTGGCAAAGTCCATGCTGCAGCTGGAGGTTGGCAGCCCTACAGAAGCCCTCCAGGGTACTGGTCCACCAGGAACTTTCCCAGTAGGTTAAAGGGCCCATCTGCCCCAGCTTAGGGTTGCCAGCTCCAGGCTGAGAAATATCTGTAGATTGGGGGGGGGGGAACCTGAGGAGGACAGGGTTTGGGGAAGGGAGGGACTTCAATGGGATATAATGCCTAGAGCAGGGGTGGCCAAACTTGCTTAACATAAGAGCCACAAAGAATAAATATCAGATGTTTGAGAGCCACTGGAAGGATGGATGGATGGATGTCGAGATACTGTGCAACTGCAATAAAGAAGGCCAACACTATGCTGGGAATTATTAGGAAGGGAATTGAAAACAAATCAGCTAGTATAATTTGTTGTTGTTGTTCAGCTGGACAGTCGAATTCGACTTTTTGTGACCTCATGGACAAAGTATCATAATGCCCCTGTATAAATCGATGGTGCAGCCTCATTTGGAATACTGTGTACAATTTTGGTCATCACACCTCAAAAAAGATATTATAGCTTTGGAAAAAGTGCAGAAAAAAGCAACTAGAATGATTAAAGGATTGGAACACTTGGAACACTTTGCCTATGAAGAAAGGTTTAAACGCTTGGGGCTCTTTAGCTTGGAGAAAGGGTGATTAACACATGGAATGCATCTGAATGCACTACCACATGAGGTGGTGACAGCTGCCAGCATAGACAGCTTCAAGAGGGGATTGGATAAACATCTGGAGCAGAGGTCCATCAATGGCTATTAGCCACAGCATATTTTTGGAACTCTCTGGGCGTTTTCGCACTGACCTTCTAGTGGCGCGACCACCCTCTTCACACCGGAGGATCTGCCCGGATTTCGCACAAGCAGCGCCGGCGCACCCAAAAGAGCCGGCGACTTCCGTCGCGAAACCCGCTCAAACGTTTTCCTGCTTCTTGGCGGTTTCCGTTTGAGCGGGTTTCGCGACGGAAGTAGCCGGCTCTTTTGGGTGCGCCGGCGCTTCTTGTGTGAAATCCGGGCAGATCCTCCGGTGTGAAGAGGGTGGTCGCGCCACTAGAAGGTCAGTGCGAAAACGCCCTAATGTCTTGAGCAGTTATGCTCTGTATACTTGGCGCTTGGGGGGGGGGGCACAGTGAGAGAGCTTCTAGGGTCTTGGCCCCACTGGAGGACCTCCTGATGGCACCTGGGTTTTTGGCCATTGTGTGGCACAGAGTGTTGGACTGGATGGGCCATTAGCCTGATCCAACATGGCTTCTCTTATGTTCTAAGGAAGGGAGGAAGGAAAATAGGTGGATGGAGGGGAGGAGGGAGGGAGAGGTGGAAAGAAAACTTAACTTAAAAGCATTCTGCAAGCCACCAGCTGGCTTGGTTTGGAGAAGTGATTTAAAGAGACAAATGCCTTCTCCAAACCGGTTGACAGCTGGTTGAAACCGGTTGAAATCTGTGGGGGCTTTGAGAGCCAAACAATATGACCACCACTGGCCAAGAGTTTACCTTTGGGTGAACTGATCTCTGTTGCCTGGAGATCATTTAGGCTTGCCAGGTCCTCCCTGGCCACTGGTGAGAAATGGAAGATGGGGTTTCCATATCCAGGTTGGAAAACTCCAGGAGATTTGAGGATGGAGCCTGGGGAGGACAGGAACCTTAGTGGGGTAAAATGTCATAGATTCCACCCTTCTAAGCATCCCATTTTCTCCAGGGGAACTGATCTTTGTAGTCTGGAGATGAGCTGCAATTCCAGGGGATCCCCAGGTGGAGGCAGGCATTGTAAAAGCAGTGGTAATTCCAGCAGATCTCCAGCCACCTCCTGGAAGCTGGCTACCCTACGTAAAACCATGGCTCTGATCCAAATTGCGCCTTCCCCCAAAACCACTAGATCCAATCACAGACACCCCAAGGACTTGTCCAGCTCTCCCTTTGTCTTGGGATGAGGCTGGAGATGCCCCAGTGCGGGAGCCAGGCTTCCCTGCAGGACTGCAAAATAGAAGGAGTGAGCCCTCAGAAGCTTCGGTTGGTGAGGCTGAGGGCTTCAGGGAAACCTAGTTCTTTTCTGAGGCTGTGTTTTGTCAGCATTTGCAATGGGAGGGAAAGCACTATCAAAGAAGGCCTTTTTATTTGAACAACAAGGGACATGATAGATTGTAATTTTGTTATCTTATATGTTTTTGTGTCTGGCTTGCCAAAAGGAACCCGTTGTAATGTTTAACTGACAAATAGGTGAGATTGACTCAAAACCTTTTGAGCCAATTAAACTGTTGTTCTTGATTCGTCAGTCTTTTTAAAAAAACCAACCAAAAGGGATTGTTTTCAACTTGACAAAACTATAACTGTCTAGTGCCACCTTGGAAAAGACATCACCTGTTCAAAGAGGGCGCCTGCAGCATCATACACATGCTTCAGTCTAGAAACTATCAAAATGCCTTTTCTTCTGAACATTTGCTATCCACATGTAAATGTATGCATATTTAACACGAGGGAGGAACAGATGCTTCTGGCAGCTGTTGTCTCTGGTTTCTGGGAGGCTTTTCTCTGGCCTCTAATGGAGGAATGGATGAGTGGGTGTGGAATGGGGGTTCAGGGCAGAGCTGCAACAGAGCCCCCCCTGAGGAAGATTACTGTATTTTGAAAAGCAAAAAAAGAGGGCATGTTTCCCAACTGACTATTTCAAACAAGTGATCGCAATAATAAATCTCATTTTAAATACCCTTGCTATTTAATCTGTGATAATTGCTACTAACTAGGAATATTCCTAACCTTCCAGCTCAAAACCCTAATTTCTTTACTTGGCTATTCCAGATGTCAACCTGGGCTGGCTTCCTCCAGCTTTTTCATGGTTGACTCAAGGCCTGTCAATTTCTCTTTACACTTTGGAGCAAAATGGATGTTAAATGTGCTCCAATTGCTTCCGCATCAAACACCTGACAATTCAATGCCTAATTCACTTCCAACCCAAACTCCAGAGTCTTCACTCCCCTGCCACTGTCTTATTTCTCTCTTTTTCTTAATTTTAGTTTCCAAAAAACAAGCCCTCAGTGAACATCATTGAAGCATGACAGACTGATAGATGGACTCTGATTTTCTCCCTCCCTCCAAGATTTGGCAACTGAAGAAGTGAATATTGTCAGAATACTGTTGGAAAGAGACCTGCTCAGATGCTAACTGTGGGTGGCATCCTCTCCATCATGGTCCTGCCAGAAAAAGCCAACCCAACCTAACGTGGAGAAACTCTGCATGGACCAATAGGCATAGATTGTAAATGGAGAAAGGAATGTTTCCATGAAAGAGGCCCACCTAGCAATTTGGAGAAGTTCCCCCCCAGGGTGTGCTGCCCACCAACCAATGTTCACCTGTTGGCATGGCTAGTAGGGGTGTAGTCCTTCACTGTGACCTTCTCTGTCTTGTTCTCCCTCCACATTTGTCTCCTGGGAAATGTTCCGTCTCATTGCTGATTTGCTTGCCACATACCACGGCTCCACGTCAAGCAGGAGGTGCCGCGGTGGACCCTCAACAAGGACACTGCTTGCCCCCACCTTCATGGCAATACTGGAGAAGGTCCTTCTTTTGACCACAGACCACACCAGGGACTTGGGCTGTAAATTCCACTCAAAAGTCATGCCGTTTGTGTTTTTAACATAAACAACTATTTGCAGGCACTCGGTTTTATTTCTTTAAAACAAACAAAAATCAGAAGCACATGATGTTCCGCACCTGGGTTCTCAGGACTTTACTACTTGCTTCTCATGGGTTATTCTAAGCAGTTGAGAGTTTCCTATTTTCTTCCCATGTTTAGTGTATTGTATGTCCCCCATCCTAGAATACTGGATAATCAACAGAGTATGCAAAAAAAACAAAAAACAAAACCCAGCTCTGTGGAACAGCAAGGTTTGACTGGCTCCCAGAGACAAGAATCAAACCATTCATTTTGGTACTCTTGCGATGCTGGGGCCACATTTGCAAGACAAATCTGTATTGGTTTGTATTACTTTAATGGTCATGGTTTCTCCCAAAGAATCTTGGGAATTGTAGTTTGGTAAGGATAGAAGAATGATAACATCTGGTTTGGTAAAACAAAGCAAAAGTTCAGATAGCCCAATATTTTGTTTCCCAGGTTTCTCTGGAAGCTAAGAAGCAGAGAATACAGAGCTATTAGCTGCTGTAGACAATTTCTTTAATCCTTCTTTAAGGGCTATGAAGCGTACAGGGATTTGCTGTCTCCTGGGCATGGAGTAGGAATCACACTGGGTGTGGTGGGGGAAATATTTGTGAATTTCCTAGATTGTGCAGGGGTTGGACTAGATGACCCTGGAGGTCCCTTCCAACTCCATGATTCTATGATTCTACCCCATCTCATGGCAGCAAAGGTCATGAATGAATTTTCTGTTGTATGAAGCCAGCTTGTTTAATCAAGTCACCATCACCTCCGGAAATGGGATATGAGATTCTCTTTTCGGAGAGCCCTGGCCTTTCCTTGCATAACTACAATTCTCAGATTCCCTGGAAAAGAAGGAATAGCTGCTCATCTGTAGTGTAGATGGATATGGTGTTATTTCTTCTCTGCAATTTCTTAGTGAGATTGGATATAGTTTGCCAAACAGCTATGGTTTGATTCCTGAAAGCATAGCTAGTAATCTATGTGCGCAAAAAAATGTGATTTTGATAACATTTGCTGTGTGGGGGTCTCTGTGTCTCCATGGAACATCTTGGCAACAATCTGTCTGCTATGCAGTTCTATGCTGCAGTCATGTGAATAGACCTCATAGGTCATAGCCCCAGGCATGAGCCCAAAGAAAGCCACAATTCAAAAGAAGATACACAAATTTACAAAATTTCAAGCAAATTAATCTTTTAATCCATTCCCATTAATGGATGCTGGTGGGTTTAGATATGCGTGTGTGTGTATGTGCATTCCTGCACAAAATAGTGAATTTTGTCAATATCATTGCCTTAAAATTGTTAATCGACCAGATTTATCCTTTTAGAAGTATCCCTTAAAACTGAACTCTAAAAGGCAAAATGTGGAAATATATTTAGTTCAGTGGTTTGTACCTTTTTCTCTCAGAGAAGCTGCAGCTTACCCAAGGCCACTCAGCCATGAAGATAGCTGGGTGGCCTTGAAGATTTCAACCTGCATTTCCCACAGTTGAGCCCAATGTGCAAGCTGCTCTGTCACAGTTACTCACAGATTTGCATATTGAAAATGCATCTCATTTCTGATGGAAGAACTGTTTTATAACTTTGGCCCCCAAACAGAGGTAGGTGTGGTTGTTGTTTTTTTTTGGGGGGGGGGGTCTGTATTGCATCTGATCCCCACTAAAAGGGATTGAAAGTATGCCCAGATGCTTAGAGTCACCCTTTCTTATTGCAATAGTTACTCCAACCACCAGAGTTCTATTTTTGTCCTCCTTTACCCTCCATCAAAGTGGCAGAAGAGAAGGGAAGCAATCTCCTCCTGTTTATAAGCATTGCATTGCCCTTCCAGTTTGGTTAAGTGTGCAGACTCTAATCTGGAAGAACTGGGTTTGATTCCCCACTTCTCCACATGCACCTTGGGTCAGTCACAGTCCTTGAAAGAGCTGCTCTCTCACCCCCACCTACCTCATGAAGTATCTGTCGTGGGGAGAGGAAGGGAAAGGAGATTGTAAGCCACTCTGAAACTCTGAGTGGAGGGCAGGGTATAAATCCAATCTCCTCTTCTGTAGCTGGCCATACTTTGGCAGGAGCACAAGACAGAGGAAACACCCCACCAGGGGAAAAAGTGGAATCTTCTTTGTGGTCTCTGTGCAGTCCCACACATGGGTTATCCGCCAGGATCGAACCCGACCTCAGAGAATTCAAAGCAATCTTTGAGCGTTAATTTTGGTGCGCACTTCCTTTCATCCTGGGGAGGATGCATCCACCACGCATGCCCAGACAAGAGGGAGGTGCATCACCCACCCAGTTTCTTCTTTACTGCCACCCGGGAAACACTTACCTCATTGCGTCTCCTCTCTTCATCGTGATCTTCATCCTTTTCCTGCAATTCCTCACCATTTTTCCTCACGTCGTCTTCTTCCTTCAACTCACTGGTATCGTAAAAAAAAAAAATCTTACTATCCTCTCTTCTATTTCGGCTTTCTCCCTCTCCTTCCCCTCCCCCCTGGGCGGATGGAAGGAAAAGACAAAATCACTTTTAAAAAGTGTGTTCGGTGCGCCTCTAAAATCCCATCTACCAACGGACATTCTTTATGCCTTTTCTGTCTGGGTGAGGCTCATCGTACTGACACTTGCCTGCATTGTAGCCAGTTTGGGAAGCAAGCAAGAAAAAATCACGCGGCTAGACTCAGAAGTAACTTGTTAGAGTCCTCGCTGCGCCCTACGATGTCCCATACTTCGGGATCCCAAACCTCCCCATCTTCCCTATCTACTCAAAAGGGAGTGTCTCGACCGGCAGCTCCCATGGCCTCGGTTCCGAGCAAGCTTAAGTCCGGGAAACATTCGAAGAAGTCTGACAATTCTAGAAAGAAACATCACACAGAATCGACTTCTAAAGACCCTTCAACTTCGACATCACCGAAAATTAAGTCTAAACCCAGCCATGGACCCTCGGAATCGAAGTCTCCAACAACGACTTCTGCATCGTACCCGACTATCGACACAGTGACCTTGGAACAGACAGCACCGACTCTATTGGAACCCTCGGCGCCCATCGATACCGTACCTCTCGAGGTTGTACATATTCCTTCACGGTCCCCTTCAGTTCATGGATCTTTACCAGACAAGATCCTCAACACCGAATCTCCAGATTCCAGCAGAAGTCAGCGCGCAAACATTCTCTGTGCACACTCATTCCGGGAGGTCTCGATGCCTACCAAACAACAGATTTTGACACCCCCATCTCCACTCCTCAGAGAACCCTCAACACCAAGAGAGCCATCTACTCAAGTACGAGCCAAGAAATCTTGAAGTCGCCATAGGGAGCGCTATTATTATTATAGCCCATCGAGGTCCAGGTCACCATCTCCTCGCAGATACCGAAGATATTACAGGTCTCCATCTTCGGATTCCCATCGATATCGATACCGTGAAGACTCTTGGTACCGTGAGGTACTTTACCATCCTTCACATCGGGATCAGGCATATCGAGTTGAGCACCCTCGGTACTGTGAAACTTCTTCACATCCAGAGCAGGCATACTGTGAGGACCGTCCTCGGTACCGTGAAAGTCCCTATCGTCACCCTAAACACTACTCTATGGTGTCGAAGCCACTGTCTCCAACCAGATTGACCTCGGTGTGTTCAGTTTCTCCTAAACAACTACAACAGCCTCCTCTGCTGACCAAACAAACTGCTACTGCTACTATAACCAAGCCTCTTGAGACAGCTATCGAGACCCAGGAAGAGTCCGAGGCTGAGCAATCCGACTCATCACACTCCACAGCCTCAGCTCTTCCTTCACTGGCATCTGACATCATCAAACCTGCTGACCTTTCACCCTCAGAGGGCTCTAAATCCTATCTGGATCTGTTATCTAACATGGCTACTTCCCTTAATGTCAAGCTGACTACTGACGCACCTAGGGTTTCAGATGTAGTTCACGATTTAGTACACGCAGACATGCCAGCAGGGTCTTTTCTTCCTATGCTCCCAGTTCACCTGGAAACCTTGAAAGAGGCTTGGGACAAACCCGCTTCAGTGCCACCCACATCGAAACAAGTTGAATCCCTTTACAAAATTCATGCCCCTGAATCTAAATTTCTTTTCAACCATCTGGCTCCAAATTCCATGATAGTGCATTCATCCTCCAAATCTAAACAAACAAGGCACCCAGTTCCACCGGAAAAAGAAGGCAAAAAACTGGATACTCTGGGGAGGAAGATCTATTCCCTTACCACTGCCACAACAAGAATCCATAATTATATGGCCTATTTCTTGGCATATGCTTTCAATCTCACCTCCCAACTTAACACATTGGTTCCTTCCTTACCGGATGCAGCACAGAAGCAGGCTTCCTAACTCCTCCAAGAACTTACTAGGGTCAGCAAGCAACAAATCAACACAGTACGTCATGCTCTTGTTCATCTAGAACTATGGCCTCTTCGATTGCCCTATGCCGGCATGCATGGCTTAGGTCCTCATCACTGCAGCCTGACATCAAATTCAAAATAGAGGACTTACCTTTTGATGGTCAGGGCCTTTTCAACGCCACCACGGATGACATTTTGACCACAGTCGACGACAGTAGGAAATGAGCCAAAAGATTGGGAGTTACTCAACCACAATCCCAGACTAATTGGCAGAGAACCTGGAAGCTTTCATTTTACAAACGTTCTCGATCCCTTCGACAAGCCGAATTCTGGAAACATAAGGCAAAACAGCCTTTTCAGCAGAGAGCACATCCACAAACCTCAAAAAAGTCAGCACCGACTCCAAAGCAGTCTCTTTGACTTCTTCCCTCTACCTCTCGACCAGCCACAATACCATCCAGATGCCACCACCAGACTACGACCATTCTACCCCATGTGGGAATCCATAACATCGGATTCATGGGTCCTGGCGATCATCCACAGGGGTTACACCATAGAGTTCGATTTGACTCCAAAATTCCACAGGTTCATACCTACACCCCCTTCTCCTCCTCTACAATCAGAAATCACCACCTTGCTGGACAAGGGAGCTATAGAACCAGTTCCACCGCAGTTCCATCACACGGGATTCTACTCCCGTTATTTTCTGGTTCCAAAAAGAGACGGGGGGCTGCGCCCTGTACTGGATCTTCAAACACTCAACCTTCGTATCCGCTACAAGAAATTCCGCATGGTTACTCTGCAATCTATTCTACCACTGATTCCAGAGCAGGCCTGGATGGCGTTGATAGACCTACAGGATGCCTACTTCCATCTCACCATCAGTCACCATCACAGAAGATTCCTCAGGTTTGCTGTCAGAGATCAGCACTATCAATTCCGTTCCCTCCCCTTCGGTCTCTCTACAGCACCGAGAGTCTTCACGAAATGTATGGCTGTGGTGGCAGCAGCTCTCTGACAACAACAGGCCTCCAGTTACCCTTATATAGACAATTTGCTGGTCGTATCCCAAACAAAGGAACAATTTCAGAAGGACATTTCATCTACCCTGTCCCTCCTGTCTGCACTAGGTCTTCAGGTCAATCTGTCAAGTTGACAGATTCAAGAACGAGTCAAAATTGATACTTAAGCAACATTTATTAATAGTCCGGTACTTTGGCACAAGGCCTCAGTTTTGAGAAGAATGAAACCAATACATTGATACATGGGTTTTAAGATACACTTCAAAGAGATTCCTACGGAGGGGGGAAGGAGTGGGAACATTCACGCATAACTACAAAGATACTTTCCCAAGGCAGTTTATCTAGCCAGTTGTCCTTGCTTTCATATGCAAGGCTTCCTCCCACCTGAGGCCCTGGGAAGGTGCCTACTACTTCCTTCACAGCAATTGCCAGCCATCGGGGGAAAGGGGATTGACTATAGGTGATACACTAGCAGCATTTGGCTCATCATGATTTTAACCAGGCCTTCTCTTGACAGGCCAAGAACCCAATAGTCTTTGATTATTATTAGTCGAGCTTGACATACTGCCTCCCTCAAGCTGACCCCCTCGGTCTCTGAGGATGTTTCTTGTGGTATTAATTAACTCAGAAGCTGACATATCTTTTTCTGCTACCCATTCATTTTCACTAGAGGGGAAATGTTTCCACTTGATCAAGTAATACAGTTTCCCATGTTTGATCTTTGAGTCCAGGATCTCCTGGATCTCATGATGACTCTGATTCCCAATCTGGACAGGTTGGGGTGCTTCTGGCCGAGGATGCCACGGAGAAGAACCAGGGTCTCTCTTGAGAAGACTGCAATGAAAGACAGGGTGCACTTTGGTAGCTCCAACTCCACAGTAACTTTATTTATCACCCTTTTGATCTTAAAAGGGCCCAGATATTTATAAGCCAATTTTTTGGAGGGCTGAGCTAACGGGAGGTTTTTCGTTGACACAAACACTGAGTCTCCTACTTTGAAGTCCCAGGAGGGGACATGGCTTTTGTCATACTGCTTTTTGTAAGCCTCCTTAGCCACTTCTAGATTCTCTTGTATTTCTTTCCAACTGTTAGTCAGTGTGCTCCACCAGTGGTTGAAGGAACTAGGCTCTGTTTTGGGATCTCCCCCTGGTAGTAAAGGGAGGGCTTTCCCCTCATAGACACTCACCATTTGGAATGGTGAGGTTTTGGTGGAGCTATGCACACTGTTGTTATAGCAATACTCAGCAAAGGGGAGTAGGTCCACCCAGTTGGACTGTTGGTGGTTTATATAGCACCTCAAATATTGTTCCAGCAACCCGTTCACACGTTCTGTCTGTCCGTCGGTCTGGAGGTGATAGGCAGAACTCAACCCCTGCTTCATGCCTACCAATTTGCAAAACTCCCGCCAAAAGTTGGCAATGAATTGCGGGCTCCAGTCACTAATTACCTTGTCCGGGAACGAGTGTAGTTTAACAACATGATTAAAAAACAAATATACTAATTTCTTTGCGATAGGGAGTTGAGCACAGGGGGTGAAGTGGGCTTGTTTAGAGAATGTGTCCACTACCACCAATATCACCGTCTTCCCATGAGATGGCGGTAGCTCCACCATGAAATCCATGGAGACTATCGACCAAGGTCTAGTGGCTGTCTCCAGGGGTTTAAGTAGCCCAGGAGGTTCCCCCGTCCTCCACTTGGCCATTATACAAATGGGGCAGGAGGAGACAAATTCCGATAAGTCCTTTTTTATAGACGGCCACCAGAACTGCCTGCTGACCAGGTGGAGGGTCTTTACGTACCCAAAATGCCCCGCTAGTTTGTTAGAGTGACAGAACTGCAGGATCTCTGCCCTCATGCTTTTTGGGATGTATAGCTTTTCTCCCTTGTACCACAGCCCATCCTCACGTTTCTGAATTTCCCCAGGCCGTTCCTCTCCCTCCTTTTCCGTCTCCGATGCCATTTTCTCTGTTCCCCACCCCTCGAGTTTGCGTTTGATCTGCGACCGGGTGGTTACAACCGTGGCCACCTGGGTGGGGGAGATCAGGGAGTTGACTACTTCTTCTCTTTGGCTATTGTGCTGGGGCAGGCAGGACGAAACAAGTTTTTCGTGCCCGGGATGTGCTTTAGCACAAAATCGAACTTGGAGAAAAACCCCGCCCACTGAATCTGTTTCTTGCTTAATTTCCTCTTGCCGGTAAGGGCTTCGAGGTTTTTATGATTGGTCCAAATCTCAAAAGGCACTTTTGTCCCCTCCAGCCAGGACCGCCACGTTTTTAGTGTGAACATCACTGCAAACGCCTCTTTGTCCCACACCGACCGGTTCCTCTGTTCTGCGGAGAATTTTTTAGATATATAGGTGCAGGGTCTCAACCTCCCCTCCTCATCTTTCTGCATGAGGATGGCTCCGACGGCCACGTCGGTAGTGTCACATTGCACCATGAAGGGTCTAAGCTTGTTGGGGTGGCTCAGGACCGGCTCGCTCATGAACAGCCGTTTCAGTTTGTCAAATTTCGTCTGGCAATTGGGTGTCCAATTTAAGCGGGCTCCCAGTCGCTTGGCTTCGGGGCCTTTCCCCTTGGTTTTTAACAACTCAGCAAGGGGGAGCATGATCTGGGCGAACCCCGGTATGAACGTCCTGTAGAAATTTGCGAACTCGAGGAACGATTGGAGCTGTCTACATGTCCTCGGGGGGGCCCAATCTAATATAGCTTGCACTTTGGCCGGGTCCATCGCCAACCGCTTAGCAGACACCCGAAATCCCAAGTAGTCCAGTTCAGCCTTATGGAACTCGCATTTCGATAGTTTGGCGTACAGTTTGTGGCTGAGTAGGGTGCTTAACACCTCCCACACCAATTTTACATGGGACTTCTCGTGAGTAAATAATGATGTCATCCAGATACACCACCACCCCCTTGAACAAAAACTTTCTCAACACATTATTTATAAAGTTCATGAACACCCCAGGGGCCCCTTGTAGTCCGAATGGCATCACCAAGTATTCGAACTGTCCCAATGGGATATTGAACACTGTTTTCCACTCATTCCCTTCCTTTATGCGCACTCAAAAGTATGCGTCCCTCAAGTCCAGCTTGGTAAAGATTTCCCCCTCAGACACAGTACTTAATAGGTCTTTGATGAGGGGGATGGGGTAAGCGTTAGAGGTCAAAATCGCATTTATCCCACGAAAGTCTGTGCAAAGTCTAAGCGAGCTGTCCTTCTTTTTCCTGAATAGGACCGGAGCGCCGTGGGGGGCCGTTGCCGTCCGGATGAACCCCCACCTCAAGTTCTGGTCTAGGAATTTGCGTAGCTTCGCTTTTTCCACCCATCCCATCGGGTACAGTTTGACCTTCAGGAGTGACTGCCCCGGTATTAATTCAATAGCACAGTCAGTGTCCCTGTGGGGCAGTAGCTCATTAGTGCCCTGTTCGCTGAACACCCCCATTAGATCCTGATATACCCGGAGAATCTCCAGGACCTCTTCAACTGTCAAACACACCCTTTCCGTTGCCGGTGGGGGCCGCGGCCCCCACTCTAAGTTCCATAGGTGGTTCTTGCATAGTGGGTCCACAAATCTTATGGTTTGGCTCCCCCACCTAATGCCTGGCTCGTGTCTAGCCAACCACCCGACTCCCAAAACCACCGGGTAGGAACAGGAGGGGGCGATCATGAAGGATTTCTGCTCCCAATGTTCCTCGATCCCTACGGGCAGAAATTGGGTCTCTAGGGCGCAGGGTTCCCCCCGCATTACTGACCCATCCATCTGTTTGAATTGCATCGGGTAGAGGAGGGCGGTGGTAGTTAGGCCCAAAACCTCTACAATTTTGGACGTGATTAGCTCCCGATTACACCCAGAGTCAATCAGGGCCCTCACTTGCATGAATCTCTTAAGCTTGGGGTTCAACAGTCTCACGGGTACAAAGTATAGCGATCCAGTCACTCTCACCCTCTCTGGTGCCGGCTCCTCTGCAACCTGCTGGTGGGCACCCTTCAAAGCAGGTCGTTCCCATTTCCCGACAGCTCGTCCATCCACACCAGCTCGCTTAGCTCGTCCGCCAGGAGGGAGTCCTCCTCCGCCTCCCCGATGGTCGCCATGCTACCTTTCACCGCTTCCTTATGGCGGCCTGGTGTCTTCTTCGGGACAGGGGTGCTCTGCTTGGGTGCACTCAGTGGTGCCTGTGGGGGTTAGGGCAGCTACTCGCCAGATGACCCGGGTCCCCGCATCGAAAGCACTTACGGGGTCCTGCGGGTTTCCCTCCGCTGCCTCCGCCCGCTGGCTTCTTCACCTCCGTCTTCGGGGTTGATTTCTGGTCCCGGGTTCCCTTCCTGCTTTGCTGCTGGCGCTGCATGGCCACCCACTTCATATTGGTCTCCACCTCACCCGCTAGTTGTATCCAACCTACCAGCATAGTAGGTCGGGTCTGGGTGAGGGCTTGATCCAATATGCCCGCATTCAGGCCCCTGGTGAAGTGCTCTATCTTCATGAGCTCACTCCAACCTCTCACCTTCGCTGCATTGGCCCAGAAATCAACAGCGTATTCTCGAATTGATTTCGACCCCTGCTGCATGTCTCTTATGGCTGCCAATGCCCAGGTTTCCTGTAGGGGGTCTTTGTATTGTGCAAACAGAGCTTGAAGGAACGTTGCTACATAGTCCAGTTCCGGGCTCATGGCCTCATACAGGCTTACGTACCATCTTTTAGCTGCCCCCTTCAGCTTTGACCCCAGGTAATCTACTCGACTAAACACGTCCGGAAAGGTGTTCCCCCAGTAGTGCATGTAGCTGTTTGCCTGGATCATGACGTACTCCACCTCCTCCGGATCCCCATCGAATGTAGCATCCAGCTCTCTACCCTGGCCTCCGTTTCTGAGTGCCAGGGGAAGGCCAGTGGGCCGGGGCACTGGGGGAGCCGGAGGCGGTGCTGCTGGGGCAGCCGGTACTGGCTGCTGGCAAACTGGGGGGGGGGGGGGGGCTGAGGGATCCTCCTAGGCCCCGGCAGCCCCAGAGAGCGGGAGATTTCTCTGGTAATCTCTCCCGCCATCCTGTTGGTCATAGCCTGCATCTCGTCCTTCAGGCCCTTGACTACACCTTCCACTTCCTTGCGAACCATCGCTCGGAATTCCTTAGCGATCTCATCCTCCTCCTCCTTCGGAGCCGGAGCCTCCGGATCCTTCTTGTCAGAATCGGGGCCCTCGTCAGGCACTGGGACGACCACAATCGTGTCGATCTCCTCCGGTTCCACGGGCCCCGGGTTGGTCCCCTCTGGATTGGCCATCCTCACCCTCTGCATGTGCCGGGTTAGAATGGCTTCCCTCCGGGCTGGTGGCTCGTCCATCGTACTGGTGGAGGTTCAGGGCTGCTACTGTTGAGGGGTGACCAACAGCTGCTGGATTTGTGGCGGGGAGGCCGCTACTCTCTGGGCGTCTAGAACGTGCCATGGCACGGACGTCCCTTCTTCAAAGTCTGGAAGCTCACCGCCTCCTGGTATCTTTTTTTAGCCATTAGGTTACAGAGTGGCCAGGGTGGTTAAGCTTCAAAAGGATTCTTCTCAAAATGTCAAGTTGACGGATTCAAGAACGAGTCAAAGTTGATACTTAAGCTACATTTATTGATAGTCTGGTACTTTGGCACAAGACCTCAGCTTTGAGAAGAATGAAACCAATACATTGATACACGGGTTTTAAGATACACTTCAAAGGGATTCCTACGGAGGGGGGAAGGAGTGGGAACATTCACACATAACTACAAAGATACTTTCCCAAGGCAGTTTATCTAGCCAGTTGTCCTTGCTTTCATATGCAAGGCTTCCTCCCACCTAAGGCCCTGGGAAGGCGCCTACTACTTCACACACCAACTGCCAGCCATTGGGGGAAAGGGGGTTGACTATAGGTGATACACTTGCAGCATTTGGCTCATCATGATTTTAACCAAACCTTCTCCTGACAGGCCAAGAACCCAACAGTCTTTGATCATTATTAGTCGAGCTTGGCACAATCATGCAAAATCCAACCTGAATCCCACTCAGAACATACAATTTATAGGAGCGCGTCTGTCAACGATATCTCACAAGGCCTTTCTCCCAGCAGACAGAGTGCAACACATCCAATCCTTAGCCAATACGATCATAACACATCGCTCCCAAGCTGCCCTCATCTTTCAAAGGATGTTAGGCCTTATGGCGGCCACCACCGCCGTACTCTGTTTTGCAAGGCTTCACATGCGCCCTCTTCAACTGTGGTTTGTCTGGACATTCCATCCACACTGGCAATACCAAATGACCTTGCTTACGGTTCCATCTCACATCATCCCATCTCTAAGGTGGTGGACGGTGGATCATCATCTCCTGGCAGGAATGCCGTTCGTACGAACACCGCCCTCTGTGATTGTCATGACCGATGCTTCCAAGTGGGGATGGGGAGCCCATGGGAACACTGACAGTTCAGGGACAATGGACCGATTACGAGAAGTCCCTTCACATCAATTGTCTAAAACTTCTGGCGGTCCACAGAGCCCTGAGATCCTTTCTTCCATCTCTTCACAACCACCACATTCAGGTCACCTCCGACAATGTAGCCACCATCTTCTACATCAATCGGCAGGGAGGCACAGCTTCTATTCGACTATTCAAATGAGCCCTATCCTTATGGCACTGGAGTATTGCCCACGGCATTTTCCTGACAGTGGTGCATCTACCAGGAGTCCAAGCAGACACACTGAGTCGCCATCTAATCAGTGACCACGAATGGGCCCTCAACCGTTGTTACCTGCACGTGGTGTTCCAGACCTTTGGAACTCCGACAGTAGATGTGTTTGCATCTCCAGACAATGCACAGTGCCCTCGCTTTTACACTCGGGGCCCTCCATCCCCACTGTCGGCGGGGGATGCCTTCCTCCAGCAATGGTCAGGGACACTACACTACCTATTCCCACCAATCCCTCTCATCACGAGGGTATTACAAAATATAAGGTTAGATCAGACCAACTGCATCCTGATTACACCATGGTGGCCTCGTCAACCTTGGTTCACCACTCTTCTCCTATCAGACAACACATTCCTTCAACTTCCTCAAGTTCAGAACTTGATTTCACAGCAAGAAGGCAAGGTTTTACACCACAACCCGGCACTTCTACGACTGACTGCCTGGAAAATCGATTTCTGAATTTCCCTCCGAACGTTTGGCATGTCTTACTTTACGCCAAAAAACCTGCTACCAGGAAGTCTTATTCCTTGAAATGGAAACGTTTTTCGGTGTATGCTGTTCTTCATAACTTCAAACCTGAACTCTCTACCATCACTCAGATCTTAACCTACACCTTATCTCTTTCTAACTCAGGACTTTCGTACTCTTCTCTAAAAGTCCACCTAGCGGCTATCTCTGTATTTCATCCGCATATTGAAGGCTGCAATGTTTTCTCCCACTATGCTTCTAAAGCTTTCCTGAAAGGAATCCTCCACCTTCATCCTCCAACCCACCAGATTCATCCCACCTGGAGCTTGTCACTTGTACTGAGTCAGTTAATGAAGCCACCCTCTGAACCCATGGCATCCATTCCTTTACATCTCTTGTCATGGAAGACAGCTTTACTGGTAGCACTTACTTCTGGCAGGAGAGCTAGCGACATCTGCGCGTTTCCATCATGACAGAGTCATTTTACGCCCTGACTCCTCTTTTCTACCTAAGGTGGTTTCAGCGTTTCATCTGGGAAAACTTTCGACTTTACCTGCTTTTTTCCAACGCCCTACCGATGCAGGTCAATGAACTTTACGTAATCTGGACGTACGTAGGGCCCTTGCCTTTTACATCGAAAGGACACCTCAGTTCTGAAAGGACACTAGACTCTTTGTAGCATACGCAACCCACAATCAAGGCACTAAAATCTCAATGCAGAGATTTTCCAAATGGATTGTGGCTGCTATTACTTTATGCTATAGACTGGAAAAACAGCCTATACCTGAACATTTACGAGCTCACTCTACTAGAGCCGTTGCAACCTCAACAGCCTTCTGTAGGGGTGTTTCAATGGAAGACATCTGTGCCGCTGCGGTCTGGTCGTCTCCATCTACATTCGCCTCGCACTACGCCTTAGATGTCCGTGATCAGCGTGACACGTCCTTCGGACAGGCTGTACTATGATCCATCTTCGACTGATGTCCACAGTCATCTACACTGTATGTACAGTATTGCTTCTTATATGCTAATCTTGTAAACTAATCTTATAAACTAATCTTGTCCTTTGGTTACAGATCCAGCATCTGCCTCTGGACAGAATAGTTTGCCAGTCACCCATGTGTGGGACTGCACAGAGACCACGAAGAAGATAAACAGGTTTCTTACCTGTAACTGATGATCTTCGAGTGGTCACCTGTGCAGTCACAAACGCCCGCCCATCCTTCCCCGCTGCTGGTTTCTGGTTCCTGAAGAAAAATGTTTGCACCTATACGGCGGCAGGAAGAAACTGGGTGGGTGACGCGCCTCCCTCTCGTCTGGGCATGCGCGGTGGATGCCTCCTCCCCGGGATGAAAGAAAGTGCGTGCCAAAATTAATGCTCAAAGATTGCTTTGAATTCTCCGAGGTCGGGTTCAATCCTGGAGGATAACCCATGTGTGTGACTGCACAGATGACCACTCAAAGATCATCAGTTACAGGTAAGAAACCTGGTTTTTTTTGTGTGTGTGTTTCACTATCATTAGTTCATATATCTCCAGCAAGCCACTACATCCCCAGTGGTGAGGACTGCTAACTGCAGCATCCTGTGCAAAAATAGATTGGTCTAAGCAGGGTTTGTTGAACAAACTTTCCTCTAGCCATGGCTACAAGCAAGCTGCAGAAATGTCAGGTTCCATTTCAGGGCTCATTCGGCTACCTCCAATACATTTTGGGGCCACAGTTTTTGCCAGAGGCAGCCTTGGAAACAGAAAGCGTAGCACTAGGGAGATGAGAGTGAGATATGAGCCAGGCAAAGGGGTGCCATTTTTGCCTTGAGCCCTCTGCTTCTTCCATTAAAACACACAGTGACGGAGAGATAAAGCTTTCTCCTGGCATGGAGATAAAAAAGGGGGAGGGAGGGGAAGCTTCATGCCTAGATTTCTGCATGTCAGGAGCAGGAACAGAAAGAAGAGGGCAGATGAAGTAACTAACCTGTATCCCATTAAGAGACCTATACCAATTAGTTTGTATAAAAATTATTTTCTTTAGCCAAGTGGCCACAGGATCTCCTTCTGAAGTCCTTTTGAGAGCCAGCATGGCGCAGTGCTTAAAGTATTGGATCAGGATCTGGGTAAACCCACGTTCAAATCCCCACTCTGCCATGGAAGTTTGCTGGTTGACCCTGGGTCAGTCACACATTCTCAGCCTCACCTCCCTCATGGGGATATTGTGAGGATATAATGGAGAGGAGAATAACATAAGCCGCTTTAGGTCCCATTGGGGAGACAAGCAGGATATAAAGTAAATAAATAAACAGGCCTCTTTATAGGATACAGGCTAGCTACCCGGTTACAACCCCCCTCGTCTTATCTCAAACTCAGTGGGTGACCTTCTGCAAGCCATTCATTCTTAGCCCATTCCACCATCTAGGAGATATTGATGGGGCTACCACTATTTGCCTACCATACAGGATTGTTGTTGAGGACTGTAGAAGTCATGGAAGTTAAGCGCTTTGAAATTTGCTGTATAAATGCTTGGGATTATTCTCAGATGTGATGTTGTCAGGACAAGATCACACAAGGTCCTCTGTTAGGAACAGTCATATGACAGCATTTTCTCTCTTGCCTCCTCACCCCTTGGCCCATCATCCCACCTTGCTATCTTTTCATTCAGGAGCAGCTGTGTCTGCAGAAAGAGAATCTGTTCCCAGTTCTGCGATGCCTCAACCTGCTTGTTCAAAGGAGCATTGCTGTACAGGTGACTAAAACAGCACTTAAAAGTGTTCATTGTGCATGAAATCCCATTCCAGCCAGGGCCCTAGCTGAAGTTGCAGACGAGATGCTGGTGTGTGATAATGCTGCGTTGCTCTAATTCACATTGCACACATGGCCGCACCAGAAGCAAGCAAGGCATTTTCTAACCTTTGATTCTTGCTAGAAAGGTGTCTGGAAGCAAATTGGCTGCTTAGAGAGACAGAGGAAGGTTCTTTTCTATGATAACATAGAGCAATAAACTGTGTTTTCAAATGTATAATGAAGCTCCTTTACGTGTAACAAGAGCAGAACTGCAAAGGTTGGTTGCCCTTAGTCTGACCTGCCAGGGCTTTTTTGTCAAGGGAAGGGGCTATCTTATCCAGAATTTAAAGGTTCACAATAGAATCAGGTTTTTTTTAATCTTGAAACTGGATTGTTCTGGACCCATTCCTGAGTCCAATATTATCTGCCTGACATTCCAAATTTATACTCATTGGGAGTCTACCACACATACAGATAAATCACCTGGTTTAGAATTCTTGGGACTATATTGTTTCAGACAGCAGGCAGAAGATTGTATCTTTGAATACTCCCATTAAAAAAACCCCACCTTCCTCGTATTCAGAAAACTAGCATCTCAGGCATAACCTAAACCTCTCCTCTGTATGTTTATTTTCCACAGGAAGGGATTTGTGACATGGGACACATTCTCAAATGTCTAGTCTGAAATTAAGAACTCCATAGAGCCAGTGTGGTGTAATGGTTAAGAGTGGCAGACTCTAATCTGGAGAACTAATCAGGGTTTGATTCCCCACTCCTCCAGTTGAAGCTTTGGGCCAGTCATAGTTCCCTCAGAACTCTCTCAGGCCCACCTACTTATCAGGGTGCTTACTGCGGAGAGAGGAAGGGAAACTGCATCTGCCATTTCACCCAAAAGCACTTTCCTAAGTTTGTGATTAATTTTGTCTGGTTTTCAGTTAATGAAATTATGTTCATGATGGGGCAACTGGAACAAATGTTCCACAAACTTTCATGCTGTTCATGGTGGTTCATGACAGTTGGTGAAGGGATACATTTCTAGACAGACTGTCTCCACTCAATTAAACTGTTTACAAAACTTCAAAGTGACGGGGCTGGAATTCTCCAGCCTTGGAAACGCCAATAGGAGCCCTCCAAAGCTTAACAGGCAAAGCTGGCTGCCAATAACAGAGTTCCCATTCTTCTCTATGGGATCAGAATGTTATATATCAGCTCATCTCCATCTCTCCGTTGAAGTAGGGAACTTGTTAAAAGCAGAGCATCTTCATTTATTCCTCCAGTATATTGCCAGTATAGGTTTGGTGCCCAAGGACAGGGGCCTGCGGTACACAAGGGGTGGAGGCCTTCTTCCTCCCATAATAAGCACCCTTTGCAACCACTTTCACCCTCAAGGCACGCAGAGGTGTTGACACTCAGGATGGGTGGGAGGGTATAAATGTGGGAGACTTTTTTTGGGGGGGGGAGGTCCATAACTGGGACCCCAGAAATGTAATCTACCCCTAACTTGGAGAGATTGTAGAGAAGCAGGCGGCTACGTGAGTTTTTGTGTGTTTGGTGTGTGTAGCTTGCAGAGGGTCCATGCTATACACTACTGAAACTGCACCTGCCATTTCACCCAAAAGCACTTTCCTGGCTTGTCTGTAGTGCTGTTGGGTTTAAACTGCCACAGTGATACTAGTTCTGCTGGCCTGGCAAAAATGCCGCCCCCCCCCCAACACACACACCTTGTTTTTACTGCAGAGATTCTCTGGGACTTTGATTCTGTTCTGCAGGGCTTCTGTAACCCCCCCTTTTTTTTGCTGTTTTCCCCCCTCTCCTTGGAAACAAGGATGGGGGCACCTTCTTGGGGGGTATAACTCAGACACCATAAACCCAATCCTCACCAAACTTGGAGGGCAAGTAGATCAGTCATCCAGAGATACCCTGTGAGTTTTGTATCTCTAGCTTGTACAGGATTCATTCTATACATTCCTGAACTTGCACCTGTCATTTCCCGCCCCCCCTCCCCCAAACATTTTCCTAGGGTCAGGTGGAGGAGAGTAAGCTGGAGATCCCCTGCAAGTTTGCTGTCTAGCATGTTGTTGAGGGGGGGTGGATTCTACTGCATCACAAACTGAACCACATTTTCCCAGTTCATACCCATTCCTACTTACCCAATTCTATCAGCCAGGATAAAATGGGGAGAGAAGAATAGTGTGACATACACATCCCCCAAGCTACAAATGGGCTACAAATGTGATCAGATTTTTTAAAAATTGCATGGGAGAATAAAATTTCTCTGATAATGTGGGCAGGTATTTTGTAGGCTGTTGAGAGGAATCCCTAGCAATTTCCTGAAACACATACCTGCTCTTTGCATGTTAAGTACCTAGATTGGTCTTCCATGACTAGTGAAGGGAAGGAAGGGGGCATATGGGTTGCATTCCCTGTAATTGCAGGCTTTGAAAATGTGGTAATAAATGGGGGGGGGGGGAGAGAAGACAATACCAAAGAGAAACACACACCAAAAGTAATTCCACGTTTCACACGGAGAGTTTGCAAGCTATAAGAATCAGCCACAGTCTCTCTGTACAAAGTTCTTAAATAATCAGAAGTGTAATAACAATGTTATAAACATAGGATTTAAAGGAGCTGGAGGGATTTCAGAAAGGACAGCAAAAATGTAAGCTGGAATGCAAATGACTGATAATTTATATTTAGTAGGAGAAAGCATCAGGCACTCGGGTGGCCCACATAAATGGTTTTCATGAGGCTGTGGAACAAGCCATTGAATTCAGTTCCCATACTACAGATACATGTGCACGCATGGGAAAGGGTAACCACTTCCAACATTCCCAAAATTTCAGAAGTTTAGGGTTTGCTTCCAGTTAGAAGACTTTATGTTTAAAACAAAAAACAAAAACACACCCAGCTTCCAGTATTGACAGGTTTTCCATTTTAGCTTAAGGTTTAGCATCAAATTTATACATTTAATTAGCTTTGATGTACACATTTAGCAGCCGGTAATACAGAAGGAATTTCACACCATAGCACAACCGGAAGCTCTACGAGCGGAAATTCCTGTTCTGGAGTCAGCATCCTGACTGTTTTTAAGTCTGGTGTTGCTCAATTATTAAAAGCCAGTAGTGAACAAGGATACCACACATACCTTCTACAGGCAAACCTACCATGTTTCAGAGCTGCAAACTTCTGGGAGATGAACATCATTCTGAGCCACTCACCTGCTGAACAGTTCTGCAGTTGCGCAGGAGCTGCAGTGGTGGAGTTTTGGTCTCCTTGCATTTTGGTGGGTTTTGCATCTATAAAGTAGGCAAGATGATTCTACCCAGGATCATGGATCATTGAGTTGGTAAATAATTGGGAGGGGGGCCTATGTCCTTCATACACCTGCGAGGTATGTGCACACACACACATACACAAATGATAGCATAGATTTGTGGATTTTCTTACTGTTCGTATGACTGCCAAGCAACAAGCAGGGACAACAGGTCTGTGCAGAGGATGGGGGAGGAAAGGACTCTAACTGGGCTGAGAACAGGCACGTGTGAAAATTGGGTATGTTCATGCACACTAAATAATGCACTTTGCAACTGGATTTTTACTGTGTAAAATATTAAAATCTACCTGCAAACAGTTGCTTTGTGAAAGCACTGTCACTCACAATTTATTTATTTATTTATTTTATGACTTCTATCCCGCCCTTCCCAACAAGTGGCTCAGGGCGGCTTACAACACAGGGATCTAACATAAATAGGAGTTAAGCATAAAGCATTTAAATTTAAGCATTAAACCATTTAAAACATTGAACCATGTCTGAATGTGTGAGAAGTAACCCAGCAAGTGGGTCTGAATTGTTTGCACACAATGGTAACTGTTCAACAACAAATAACAGCTCATGACCAAAGAACAGACTGGACTGAACTAGCCAGTGTTGGAACATCCCTTGTGATTAATGCCTTGCTCACTGCCAAAGGACTGGTAGCCTAGTCTGCCCTGATCTTATAACATCTTGGAATCTATGCAAGGTTGACCTTGGTTTAGTACGTGCAGGAAGTCAAGGCACCCAGAGGCACATAATGGTAAACCACCTGTTAGTCTCTTGTTTTGAAAACCCTTGGTCCTTTGTGACTTGACAGCAACAACACTGCCAAGGAAAGCAGTCCCTTATTCCTAGATGTGTAGGGTTCTCAGCAATGGCCAAAAAGAACTCCAGGCACTCCCAGAAACTATTACTTCACATATGCTGTGGCATGCAAAAAGGCACTCAAAGGGAGCCCTGTAAAGGTACAATTACACTAGTATACTTGCATTCAGAGGAATTTATTCCTTGAGAAACTCCCAAGACTAAACCCTGACCCACTCTGTCTCAATTAAGGCCTGAATGCAAATTGATATTTAAATGATTCCACACACACACACACACACACAGTGCTTTCCCCAAGAGCGTAAAAAAACTCACTGAAATATCTGTACAGTTTAGTGGATAAGACAATAGAGCCTTAGGCCAAATTCATGTGTGCCACTTTTTATAGGCCCTCTCCTGCTGTTGCAAGAGTGAAAAGCATCACCTGGCAAGACGGCAAGGTGGTTTAAACACTATTCTGTTTTTTAAAAAGAAATAGAGAAAGGTTTGCACTGAGCTTCTGAGTCCATTTGACAGGCCTTGCAGGAACGGTGATTTATACTCTCATTTCAGTCTTCCAGCGCTTTGCAACAGGAGAGTGACTGGGGGTCTAATGCAGCTAATTGCTGGCAGGCAATTTAGCTCATACAGTTGCACAAGAAACGCCTCCCCTCCACAATATGTGATTTTTTAAATGGACAATTTAAAGAAGGAAAGTAAATAGCACTGAATGCAAAGAACCCACACCAGCAGACTCCACAATCTCCTCCAACAAAGCACTGTGTGCAAAGTGGTGACACAAGGGGGCAGTGCAAGAGAACAAAACCCACAATTTGGCAAGGCT
The DNA here is from genome assembly GCF_032191835.1 of Heteronotia binoei. NCBI lineage: Eukaryota > Metazoa > Chordata > Lepidosauria > Squamata > Gekkonidae > Heteronotia > Heteronotia binoei. The sequence continues at coordinate 21,107,950 of NC_083239.1, read as the reverse complement.
CCCTCCCTTCATGCCCTGTGATTACCATTCATTTCCCTGCTGCTACATCCTGTACTTTGATATCCCTGTATGACATCCACCCCCTCCCACTCGTTAACCAGGAGCACTGTCCCCTGGAAGTTCTTTTGCACAAGACTCATTGACATGGATGGACCATGGCACTTTTGCAGCTCCCACATCTTGAAGTGGGGCTTTTGCAGAATAACTTCTTAGAGGCTGGATGAATCCACAGGACTCCATTTACCAACTCTGCTGCCCTTAGCAACATCCAAAAAACCTGTCTTCTCATATTGCCTCTGGTTCCAAGTACCTGACACCCCTTCTTTTAAAACCACAGTTCTTTTATACTCGCTCAACACCACCAGAGGTGAAGAAACCTTCCACTAGAGTCGTGTTATGCTATTTGTGGATAAAGACTCAGCGAGGGAACACATACAGAGAGAGACTGCAGCACCTAATAGCTGTATTCATCCCGCATCTTCAAGGTCTCCATGCTCCACCATCCAGCTCACAGCTGCAGGGACCTCAAACAGCAGGCATGCAGCAGGTGATGAGTGCTGCTTCCTAACAGTGATGTACCTCATGGCAAGAGATACTAGCAGTAAGATACGTAAGGTCATTGGTCTGGATGGTCTGCTGCACAGATAGGGCTTGATCCTTGAGCCCCATGGGGTCAGGCTTTTCTTTCTCACAGAGCCAGAAAACGGAGGGTGGGGGACATTAGAGAAGCCATGTTGGATCAGGCCAATGGCCCATCCAGTCCTACACTCTATGTCACACAGTGGGCAAAAAAAACCCCAAGTGCCATCAGGAGGTTCACAAGTGGAGCTAGAAGCCCTTCCACTTTGCCCTCCTCCAAGCACCAAGAATATAGAGCATCGTTGCCCCAGACAGTTCCAATAATATACTATGGCTAATAGCCACTGATGGACCTTTGCTCCATATTTTTATCCAATCCCCTCCTGAAGCTGTCTATGCTTGTAGCCATCTTATCCCTGCTCCAAGAAGGCTGGTTCCAAGCCTGCTTTCAAAACTCAGGCCCAACACACTGTAAACCACTGCAGACAGCAGGAGTTAGGGGTGGGGGGCAGAGGTAAGTACACACACAGCAGGAGAGAGGTTTCCTATCTAGCCCCCCAGGGGTGGCCAAACTGCAGCTCGGGAGTCACATGTAGCTCTTTTACACATCTTGTGTGGCTCTCGAAGCCCTCACCACCCTGTCAGCTGGCTTGGATAATGCAGTTAAAGTTGCCTTCTTTCCACCCCTCCCTCCCCTTCTATTTTCCTTCCTTCCAGCTCTCAAACATCTGACATTAATCTCTTGAGGCTCTCAAACCTCTAACGTTTATACTGTGTGGCTCTTACATTAAGCAAGTTTGGCCACCTCTATTGTAGACTCTTCCTCCACCGATCCAGAGCCTTTCATTCCCCTCACCTCCACACCTTCAAAGTGGGAAAGCATGGCAGGAACAGCTGTAGCATCCAAACAGAGTTGCCATCCTCCAAGACAGGGCCTGGAGATCTCCTGGAATTACAACTTATCTCCACGCTACAGAGAACAGTTCTCCTGGAGAAAATGGCTGAACCTTTATACCCTGCTGAGGTCCCTCCCATCTGCAAACCTCCAGGAATTTCCTAACTTGGAGCTGGCAACCATACAAAGCCATACAAAGCTGGCAACCAAAGCTGCAGACAGCTGCAGGAAGAGGGTGAGACTACTTTCCACCTTGGCCCATGGGCAAAAGCACCAACTTTCTTAACAGTCTGCAAGTAGCTGTAATGGAAATCCTTACTATTACTTGCATGTTGCTATGGATTGTAACTGCAACCCACTTTGGGAAGCTGGTTATAGATACAAGGCAGGCTTTTGAAGAAGAGGAGACTGGATTTATCCCCTGCCCTTCACTCGGAGTCTTAGAGCGGCTTACAACCTCCTTTCCCTTCCCCTCCCCACAAGACACCCTGTGAGGTAGGTGGGGCTGAGAGAGATCTGAGAGAACTCTTTCAAGAACTGTAACTGACCCAAGGTCACTCAGCAGGTGCATGTGGAGGAATGGGGAATCAAACCCAGTTCTCCCAGATTAGAAGCCGCACACTTAAACACTACACCGAACTGGCTCTCTGCACTCTATAGCTCTGAACTGTGCTTAGCTAGACATTCTCTGCCAAACCACCAGAAAGGATTCCCTCTTGTAGCAGATGCTCTGAGGCTCTCTTAGCTTGTGTCTATTCTGTTTTTCCTTCCAAATAATTTAGAGATAACTAACATACAATCAGTTTCATGGGAGAAAGGGTGGCAACCAGGAATCCAGATGTGTAGGATGGCTTTGGCCTATTGTGTTGGCCCCATCCTATGAGGTTTAGTAGGCAAAGACAGGCCTCAGATGGAAGTTATGGGGTTAGCAAAGCAATTACTGCCTCCTCTACCATCTGTACATTTTCTGCCCTCTGGGGCCACAACTCAGTCATAAAGCATCTGCTTTGAATGCAGGAGGTCCCAGGCAGGAGGTCCCTGCCATCTTCAGTTAAAATGATCTGAGGATTCTACTTGAAGCTGACTGCTGCTAGTTAGAGTAGGCAGTATGGATTTTGATAAACCAAGGGCTTGACTCATGTGTTCAGTTTATAGGATGAATTTTCTGCTAACTGAAGGTAGTTGTGTCAGCAGAAGAGATCTTTCCTACCCCCCTTCCTCTCACTGCAGTCCAATGAACTCCTTGAAATCCTGTTCCTGGAAGGGACAAGAGAGCCCCCAAAAATGGCATGAGAGGGAAATTGGAGGTCAGCAACAGGAAGAAGAAATGGGAAGAAGTTACACCTTCCTTTCCCTTAGCGGAAAATTCAGTCTGGATCCAACCCCTTGTGTTCAGGATGGCTCTCCTTAGCAGAATCAGTAGCTGACAACTTGACTTGCATACATGGACTAAACCAGGAGCTTTGGAGTAACTTTCTTTAGCTGAATGACTCAAGAGATGCTAGAACACCCTGTAGCCTCTGAACCAATTACAACTGTAGGGACACTTCAATGAGTCTGGTCAATGGCATGACAACACGAAGCATCTAATACATTGTCTCCATGATCTAACATGTTGTTTTCAAAAGGCATTCTACCAGTGCTTCATCTCTTACCAAGAGTGTTGACATCTTTCAAGACAATCTGAAAACTGTAGCTGGTGAACTGAAAACCCCACAGAAACTAGAGCAGGGGGGAGAAGAGGAGGAGGGAGAACAAAACAAGAATGACTTTGCATTTGTCAGGCAGGTTACACAGCTTCTGACTACTGAAGTACCATTTACAGCACTCCCGGCAAACAGTCATTGGTAGATCCAGCCTCCCTTATAAATCTAGCTATGGCTGTGCAATAAATCCTGTCACTCAAACCCCATGTTTTCTAGAGAAGCACTTCTATTTCTTTTGAGGATCTTTCTAAATCTTATCATACAGGATGACTCATGTTCTAGTGATTAATAGAAGAGATGCTGTCCTACAGAATTATGCACACATGTAAGTCTGTCGCTTAGCTTCTCGTAACTTGAGGATGTGTAGGTGAAGATGTGAACTGCCTCTATTTAAAACCACTGTGCTTGAGGGTCTGTAAGCTGTGGCTGCTGGGCATGCAGGCTAAAAAAACAAAACAAAAACTGGAGCAGAAGTGCTACTGACTTGGGTGTACAGGCCAAGAGAAGAGGAAGGGGAAAGACCACAGGCTTCAAGACATTTAAAAGGTACAATATTTATAAAACATCAAAGTGCACTACGTCAGACAGAATGGTGAAAACAGCGGAACTTCAACAAACAGACAAACCAAAAACATGGCATGCAAAACTGGCCTTAACTTACAAAATTAATAAAATATAATTTAAAAAAAAATTTCAGTAGATAAGACTTGTCGGCAGTCAGATAAATTATGAAATGCAGATCAGCCCACTGCTTAGTTGTCAGTGGCAAGGCAGCTCTTCTAACGGCTTGGGATAGGGCTGCGTTTGAACTTGTCAGGGATGCCCTCAAAACGACGGAAATGGCGCTCGTTCTGGTTCACCCAATTTTCAAGAGTGCACTTCTGGATCTTTCGGTTAGCTCGCTGGGCATAGTTCCTGAATTGGGAGGTGGGAGAGAATCAGGAGAGCAGGGGAGAGAAACTCTATTGCAAATTGTAAAGCACACGTGGGTTACAATAATGGAAGTTACAATGATGGAAGCCAGGCAGGAAGTCCACAGGTGTGACTTGCCTGAGTCCTACCTACTCTGTTCAAGTCTCTAATCCATACTGACATGTCTGATCCAGCGGTGTGCCCCCAATGGTAGTGGAAGCCCCCAACGAAAGCATCATGATTGCCTTCCTCTATTTATTTGTCTTGTATTCAAAGGAAGCCTGCAGAAGGCAGTGCTTGTTAGTTATCATAGCTTAACAGGTGCTGGCAGAGAGACCCCATCTTCTGTGAATGTGACTGATTTTGTCGCCATGTCAACAAGTGACCATCTAGGTCAACACAGCAGGTGTCAATTATCCATTGCTGTTGGATATGAGAAATGAATTACATTAACCAAGTGAATTACTTTAATTAGAATCCAGGGTAGCACCTGGAAGCCAAAGCTTGGATATCTTGCCTCTTGCTTGTGTGTCTTTCTGCACCTGGCAGATTTCCTCTGTGCGCATCCTAGAGCTATTTCCATGAGACCTGAACAATCCTCTGTCACCAAGGGAAGAGCTTCTGGGTTCTGTCCACCACTTGCTTTAAAGCACTTTAAGTCAACTGGCAACTGCCCCCCACTCCTGCTCACTGGGCACGTCAAACCACACTGTCAGTTAATGAAGTTAGCCTTCTCTCAATGCATGGCTGAGAAGGCCAAACACCACAACATGTCACTATGGCAGGTGGGGGTGGGGGAAGGAACTGATTCCAGTGGCCAGCCTTCCCTCTCCATCAGGTCCTATGCCAAAAAAACCCTACACATGTAGACCAATGTTCCCTCTAAGCTGCAGAGTCTTGTGAGCAAAAATTCTACTTTGTGAGTTACTGACATTAAACTTGTGAGCTACTGCATAAATTATTGCACTCTGAGGTCATCCTTTCTGAGTTAAGACAAAAATGTGTGAGCTGGAGGCTAAAAATCCGTGAGCTAGCTCACACTAACTCAGCTTAGAGGGAACACTGGTGTAGACTCTTCCAAGCATTTCTAGCTGATGCCCAGACACTTTTGTTTCTGGAGTAGAGAAGCACTCCTCCAAGCAGGCCTGAAGCCTCCCCAGTTTGCACCCTATTTGGATTAATCTGAACAGGAGGCTGGCAAGATGGAAGAGCTTCTCCCTGTAATGCTGCACAGGCTCAGGACCTCATTTCAGCTGTGCCACGACTCAGCCTTCGTTTGCCTGTGAGAGATCCATGGCCCTTGAAGATATTGTGCTGGCAGGCTCACCGCTGCAAGGATTGCAGCAAAGTCAAAACAAGATTCGGGGGCTACACAAAGTCACAGTGGAAATTCTTTCTCTCACCAGCCTCGTGTCTGGCATTTCTACCTCATTTCCATGCACCTAAGAATTTTTTTTTTAAAAAAAATTCTCAGGCAGGGTGATGCAAGCGGTTCCACTTCCTTTACTGTGTAGGCTTCCCTGGGGCGGGGGGGGGGGGGAGTATCATACCTCACAGTCAAGTCTGTTGGGTGCCTGTAGTTGGGCTCCTGGGACTGGTATTCTGAAGCGACTGTCCTCATCAGCTCTCGCAGTTCATTAACAGGGGCTGAAATTTGACAGAGCAAGCAGTTCACCAAGAGATGAGAGACACCATGATCCAGTGTCTGTGCCTCAAGTACTAATAAGGACAGAGATGCCTCTGTCTCTTCTACATTCACTCTCCCCTACCCACCCACCCCAGTACCAGCTAGCAGTAAATGTTTGCACCAGCCACATTCTGAAACACAGGATGTTTGGTCTTGTTTAGATAGCCTGGTCACTGGAGTTCATGTGTCACTAAGAAATTACTTTAACCGACAAAGCTATAGCCAGAAGGCCTTTACACCTAGGAACTCAATTTCCTCTTAGCTGTTTCTGGGATTGAGCCTTAAGACACAAAAGAGTCACTGCAACCAAGAAGGAGGGGGGGGAGCCTTTAGAATAGCACAAGGTTTTATTTAAATGCAGGCACCTTGAAGGAAAGGGGGAAGAGAGGCCTAGCTTTTCAAGGACACATCTATAAAAGCAGGTGTAGGAGAGGATGGGAAGGAAGATTAGCAAATAAGCTTGAGCTGAGCAAAGCCAGAAGGCATATGGGGGAGGACACTTTTCCCCAGGGCTGTGAAGGTCCCACCCAAGTAAAAATATGCTTAGGCTGCCAAAAAGACACTGGGGGTGTGTTTAATAGCCTTCAGCAGGCCCCAGGCTTAAATCTGTTTCCATCCCTGCCTCCAACACATCTCATCCACAATGACAGCTTAACTGGGCTCCATTACTAAAAAGCAAATCTATCACTGCCAATTTGCAAACTTGGCCTATGTGGCTCCACTCTGTATTGAGCTTGCACAACCATTTAAAGGGAAGCCACTCAAAGTTCTCTAGAACAGGGGTGGCCAACGGTAGCTCTCCAGATGTTTTTTTGCCAACAACTCCCATCAGCCTCTGTGGAGAAACGCCATTTTAGTCAGTGGTGGTGCTTCATTTGGCAGGGGTCAGTAAATCCCTCAGCAGGCTTTGTAGCCTTCCCCTCACTCCCCCCCTCCCTTCCAGAGCCAAACCAACAACGCTAGGGGGAAAATCTCCTAGAGAGGCAGGAAGTGCTTTTGTTCTTGGCATGTGTGTTAGCAGGAAGAGAAGGGCAGTTGGAAGCCAGCGCTCGAGCGAGCATGTGGTGAGCAATGGAGGCTCCTGCCTGGGAGGCCCCCAGGCAGGCAGACTAAGTAAGTAATTCACAAGACAGGGCAAGTTTAGATCAGGGCCAGCAGGACGCGTTTATAACACATTTTGTTTGTCAGGCTGTTTGCTGTGCGTGTGCTGTGCTAATTTTGTAGATGCAACTGTTTTTGTTTTGTTTTTCTTTCCCTATCCTTTTCTCTTTTAAATAAATGTTTTTTCTGTTTAAAATGCTGGCAGTCAAACTCTGTACCACATAGATCCCCAAACCGCTTTAGACCACGCTGGGTTGAGAAGGGGGCCCCGGGGAAGGGGGAAGGCATGCAGTTGGATAAGGTGCCAATCCTCCAGGGGTGCCCCAAAGAAGCGCTGAGGTCTCTGTGAAACCCAAGTGCAGGGTGGCAGAGGACCTTGAGGCCTGGCCTCACAGCTGGAGAGGGGGATTGGGAGTCCTGTTCCTCTCAATCTGAACCCCTAGACTGAGCAGGTGGTGGCAGCGAGCCCAAGGGGCAGGAGGAGAAATAGCTCCCTCCAGGAGTTGGTGACTCAATAGGGAGCTGACGGGACCGGGTCTGGAGGCAGAATCGGGCCGGTTCCGCCACAGCCTCAGTCATTGGCCATGCTGGCTGGGGCTGATGGGAGCTGTAGGCAAAAAACATCTGGAGAGCTACCATTGGCCACCCCTGCTCTAGAATACAGGGCAGGACTTGGAGCAGCAATGTTGCTTGAACAGCAGGTTGCAGCAACAGTTTTTGAAATGCCCACTTATGCCACTGATGACTGACAAAAGACAATTTCTGTAACAGAAGCTTCAGAAGAAAGTGGGAAGGGAAGTAAGATGTTTGCCCAGCCAAACCCTTCCCTTTTTCTGGAGCAAAGATGCTCTTTGACATCTGATTACCTAAAGGCTGTGCAAAATAAAATCTACCATGTCATGTTTGGAGAGACGCTAATAATGGGAATTCAGCTGCCCACCAGAAGGGTTTGGCATAAAGTGCCATCAAGTTGCACCCGGATCATGGCAACCCCAGAGGGTTTTCAAGGCAACAGACAGTGGTTGCAAAGGCCCACCCTTGTTTAGCTACCCAAGACATGATGGGAGACTCAGCAGCACACTTGACCTTTGCCCTGACTTGGATTGCCCACTCTAGCCTGAACAAATTTTGGAAGCTAAGCAGGGTCAGCCCTGGTTAGCCCTTGGGAAAGAGGGCTGACCCTATTTAGCTTCCGAAATTTGACAAGATCAGGTTAGGGTGGGCAATCCAAGTCAGGGCAAAGGTCAAGTGTGCTGCTGAGTCTCCCATCATGGGAGACCACCAAAGAAGTCACAACTGACTCATGACGACCTCATGGAGTTTTCAAGGCGAGAGCAGCAGAGGTGTTTTGCCAAGGTCTTCCTCGGCACAGCAGCCTTGGTCTTCCTTGGCAGTCTCCCACCCAAGTACCAACCCTGCTTTGTTTTTGAGCTCAGCACATCAGGCTAGTCTGGGCTATTAGGGCTGCCACCATCTGAAATAGGGATGTTCAAATGGCATTTCCACAGCCACCTACAATGTAAAGCCAAGGCTCTGGTGCAACCAGAAAAACTGTCACCACCGCTCTGATTGCACCAGAGCCTTGGCTTTACATTGGAGGTGGCTGTGGAAATGCCATTTGAACATCCCTATTTCAGACGGCGGCAGCCCTAATAGCCCAGACTAGCCTGATGTGCTATATGACTATAACAGTAGCAGGCAAACTTGCACAGATATCCAAGTATATTCTTTTTCTGTAAATCAAGAGACAGCCACACATACCCCACTGCATTTAGGCTTTGCTGTCATCTATACTGAAGACACAAACACACTAGAAGGTGGGATCACACACTCAGGTGAAATCCAGTCAATGCACACAGGAAGGGCTACTCCTCTAAGCTTAACCATCTTTTCAGCGTATTTGTATTGTCAACCATACAGGACAGTAAGACAGTCCTTTTAGTGTACAACACACCTGTGTCCTAGTGGTGCCTTAGGCAAGGTCAGCCACATTTCAAGAAGAGGAGCTGGTTTTTATATCGCATTCTTCGCTATCCAAAGGAGCCTCAGAGCAGCTTACAATCGCCTTCCCGTCCTCTCCTGACAACAGACACCCTGTGAGGTAGATGGGGCTGAGAGAACTCTGAGAGAACAGTGACTGGCTCAAGGTCACCCAGCAGCTGCATGTGGTGGAGGAGCGGGGAATCAAACCGGATTCTCCAGATTAGAGTCTGCTCTCTTAACCACTATACCATGCTGGCTCCCAAGGGCTTGGGAATATTTACTGCTGGCCATTACAATGGCTTTGCTTTTAGAAACAGCATATGGAAAAGAGCATATGGAACAAGATGGAAATTGGTGGGCTGTCACAGCATATATGCCATCACAGTCACACAGCAGCCTCCCAGCACCACCTTCTGGAGTCAGTCAGTAACACAGCAGCAGAACTGCTGTGACAAAAATCCCTGCTTTAGCCAGAAAGACACCACACAGTATCAAAAGCTCCCCAGAGGTTCAGGAGAATCCTCCCCTTCTTTCTTTCTCTCTCTCTCTCTCTCCCTGGCAAAGATTCACTGCCAGGGCAACTAAAGCAGTCTCTAAAACCAGTTCTGAAGTCAGACTGAAATGAATGTCTCATCTAACAATATCTGGAGCTGGCCTGCTGCTGCCACCATCCTTACTCAAAAAAGGGCTAATTGTTGGCCCACAGTTGGTCTAAGGAGGGGTAACACCACAACCTCCTTCAAGGCAGCTGGACCATCATCACTTCTGGAGCGAAGCATTTGAACATATGAGGCTGCCTTATTCTCAAACGACTGGTCCATCAAAGTAACTATTTGCTACTCAGACAGATAGCAATTCCCCAGGGTCTCAGTAGAGGACTTTCTAATCACCTACTAACCCAATCCTTTCCATGGAAGACACTGGGCATTGAATCTGGAACCTTCTGCATGCCAATAGGATGCTCTGCCACTGAGCCTCCTCATTTACAATGCCACATTCTCTTCAAGGCAAACCCTCTGGTTAGATGCTACAAGCCAATATCAAATATGGAGGAAGTAGGCTCTACAACTCCAGGCAATATAATTTTTGTTCTAATAATATTAACTCTTCCAAAGCACTTGACTGATTAAACAACAACAATTATCTTACCTGAGGCTCTGCGCTGCAGGGCCACTAACACCTGGATCCCCTTTGCATCCCACATATGTCTCTCTGCCTCTTCAAATGTCCCCATCCTGAGCTGCCTTGTTTCGTGTCTAATGTGAGGAAAACCGGTGACTGAGGCTGGGTGCTGGCAGAGCTCAGAACAGTCTGAGTAACACCGTGATTGGGGAACATGTGTTTCGGAAGTAAAGCAGCAAGACTGTTAATAGTGAAGCGAAGGACACTCTTATCAACAAGAGAAAGAATGTTAACATCAGGGCAAGTCAACAAGAAGCCGACGAAGACAAAGGATTTGAGAAGTCAGTCACAACAACACCAAAGTGGCTTATCTAAAAATTCCACAGCCTGCTTTTGTACAGCCTACAAAGCCTTTTTTTATACAGAGGTGCTTCCCCCCTGCCCATTATATTCCCAGGATCTTCAGCCACAGTGCACCAGGATGTCCTCTGTGCAAACCCCATCAACGCAACATGGGAACTGTGAAATGGCATGTCTTACATGATCCAAACTACCAGGGTTATCCAGCCCTGGTTATCTACTGTGACTGGCGGGGGCAGCAGCTCTCCAAGATCTCAGGCAGCTGTTACTGGCTTACAGACTTTCTAAAACAGAGATGCAAAGGATTTAGGCAAAGATGTGCTCAACTACACCTGCTTCAGTGGGAAGGGTGGGATATAAATCAAATAAACTAAACTAAACTTTGTCCCTTTATGTAGGCTCCAGGATAAGTAACTGGGAAAGCTACACTAACCCACCCTAGTCTTTACCCACTTTCCTTTCTCTAGGTCTGACCAAATTCTGCATTTTTTGACATAACAACAGGGTTTTTTTTGAGCAGGAACATGCAGGAACACAGTTCTGGCTGGTTGGCTTGGTGTCAGGGGGTGTGGCCTAATATGCAAATAAGTTCCTGCTGGACTTTTTCTACAAAAAAAGCCCTGCATAACACACATCTATGTTACAGGCAAGCATCTTGTATATCCCAGATAAAACACTAAGGATGTACCAAGGCCTTGAACAGACACCCCACCTATTTGTAAGACACTGTAGAAAAACTGTACCCTGTAGAACCCTATTTAGACTTCCGGTTCTGCTGATGTTACTTAGCTTCAACTCAAATGCTGGGAACAGTCCAGCAGCTGAGCACCTGTTAGTATAGCACACGTGGAGATGGAGATTGCATACAACAACATGACAGTTTCTCCTTAAATCACTTCTTCATCTGCCTAAGATGGAGTATAACAGAACCATTTCACTTGGCACCTATAGGTAGGTCTCCACCCAAGCAACCAAGCCACTGGAAGCAGCGCTAGGGGCCAGTGGTGCGACAGAAGTCAATGGGTTGGCTTGTGCTTGTCACCATCCCCTCCCACACCAGCACAGTCACAAGCCAAGTCCAAGGCAAATCCCTGAGATGATGGCAGGGCCACTAGAACTTGAGTTTGCTTCATGCAAAACCACCCTTCCATTTTTTGCCAACACATCAACATCTTCACAGACAGGTGGTGAAATTTTTAAACACTTGGGCCATAAAAAGTTGTCTACCCTGGCCAAAAACAGAAATGAGAAAACAAACCATCTTTAAGAGAAGCAGCCTTTTTTTTGCATTCTGAGAAGAATCAGAAAGAACCCAAAGGACAGCTAGAACAAATCTTGTTCAAGGAAAAATTGTGTCCCACCAACCCATCCCCTTTCCCCATGACTAACTCACATAATGCATAGTGCATGTCTCATAAGCAAAGAGCTGCCATTTTCTAAGCAGGAGTTATAAGCAAACAGGTAGCCAGTGTATTCAAGTGAAGCAACTATGTTAGACAGCACAGGTACAGAAGCTAGACTGCAGAACCCGAGAGATTCCGGTTCAAATCCCTCCTCTGCCACAAAACCCTACACTGTGGCCTTGGGCAGTCACCATTTCTTGATGACACAGGGGAGATGTGAAATTGAGATGACCCCCTGGAAAACCACCTTGAGTTCTTGAAAGAAAAGGTGAGTTCTAAACAGGACGGGACGGAAGAAGGAAGGAAGGAAGGAAGGAAGGAAGGAAGGAAGGAAGGAAGGAAGGAAGGAAGGAAGGAAGGAAGGAAGGAAGGAAGGAAGGAAGGAAGGAAGGAAGGAAGGAAGGAGGAAGGAAGGAAGGAAGGAAGGAAGGAAGGAAGGCAGGCTCACTCAAGGTCACCAGCCAATCAGTTCTCAGATAAGATATGCAGTTTGGGAACAAAACTTTACCATGAAAGTAAATATCACACCAAGCAATTTACCTTGATATCTAGTTGGGAAAAAGGGGCAGGGGGGAAACCTTACCTGGGGGGAGAGGTGCTTTCTGATTATAATAGGCCCTAGCAGAGGCAGAAGGAAAGCCACAAGAGACTCTTTCTCAGTCTACCTATCTTTCTGAATTCATGGATAGTTTTACTGGCTATCATTTTGCTTTTAGCCTCTGGCTTACCTATAATGTTTCTGTGTTGAGCGTGGGCAAGTACACTTTCAACATATTTCTCCTTCCTCCACTGGAGGAGTTCCTCTGGGATGCATATTCGCCGTCTAGTGGGGAAAAGATGACAAGTCATAGCAGGTGGTGTGAGAAAGTAAATAACTGAGAAGCTTAGACAAAGAAAACTACCGCCTTACCGTTGTTTGTGATGCTCTGCATTAATTGCCTGTTTGGGAGTCTGCCCTTCCAAGTTTTAGATGATCAAAGTCTCCTATATTTTAGACACTAAAGCCAAGTCACAGCATATGATGTTTGATGAAAATCTGTTGAACAACAATGCTTTGAAATGCTGGCAGGGATAAGACCATTTACAACCCCCTGTAAGATAGTGAGAACTTACTAACAAAAGCTGTTTATATGCTTATATGTTATGAAGTATTAAATGACCAGTGGTATCCAAACTCAGCACCCAAAGACATCAACTATCACCTATTAACTAAATAGCTGAATGTGTTAATCAAACTCCTAAATATGCTTCGGAGCATCCCAAATAATGGGACTTTTTAATTAGATCCACTGGTGTTCACAGTGTAGGAAGTCCCATAGGCTTTGCTGGTCAGCAGACAAAAAACCTCAAAGCTGTGTAAAGTATATGTAGATAATCAGGCTCAACCTCTTCCCCCTCCAAGAGATCAGGAAACACACTAACATCTTCAAAATTTGCAAGAGAATCTCTGCAAGGTGAAACAAGTGAGATTTAAAAGCTCCTCTGGAAGACAGAAAACAATACGACACAAGCAGGCCTATGTACGCTTAAGTATACTGCTCTACAGTGATACAGCAACTGCTGATTTTTTAAAAGGCTCACAAAAAAAGCCCTCCCGTGGCATCAGGAGGTGGGAAATGGTGAGTACAAAAGGATGGAGAGGAAAATTGTAGAACTGCCCACCACAGATGTTCTACTGCTGCTGCAAATGCAGAGACATTACCTTACCTAGCAATGATATGGGAGTGGGATCCCACCATGCAAAAGCAGCCAAACCGCCAACATGGACTTTTGTCCAGGTGGACCCAGTTGAAACCAGACTCTCTCTAGAGAGATGGCCTATAGTATACCTAAGGGTATAACAGGTATACGGAGACAGGCGTCTGAGAGACTTCCTAGGGGCTGCCATAGAGTCAGCAAGGCAAACACTAGGAAGGAGAAAGTAGGGTCCTGGCAACTGAGGTAAAAGGTGGCTAAGACTCTGGGAAGGGAGAGTTGGCAGCAGCTCCAGGCTACTATGTATTTTCAGCACTACTATGGCATATTCAACAGTGGCTTCCACGCCCACATTTAGGGGCAAATAAGGATTCCACCTTTTGAGTGAACACTGGGACACGTAGTCAAAGGGAAAATCCTGCGGGAGGGAAAAGTACCACCCCCACCCAAGTACCAGGATAAAGTACAACTTGCAACCACCGAAGACTCATGGCCCACAAAAGAGAAATGGCCAGAGATGAGGTAAACTATCTCTTCTCAAAGGGGGCAGAGCTCAGGTACCCATCAGGCTATTGCCTAGGACTATGCCCTCTGAAGCCCACCCCCCAAAAGGCTATCACAAAGAGTTTTTTTTTTAAAATCTATATAATCAACCAGTCTGGCTCACTGTTCTGAGTCAGACAGAAGGTCCCTCCTACCCACTCGGTTGCAGAACAACTAATTCAGTAATCAGCCACATGCTTGTTAACGTCCAGTAGAAGGCACAGAGACACAAGACACTGCAAATCAGACTGTGTCAGCTTTTAGGAGTGCTGATTTAAAACAAAGCAAAACAAAAACAGAGAGACTGAGAAGACACCAAAACACTCTACATCCCTGAGATATGTCTGTGCAATTGCTAGCAGCATGCTATGAACAGAGAACAAGATAAGACAAGATTGTGACCCCCAGGCCACAATTTACTTAGGAAATCAAGCCAAGCTGCATGTAATAGGGGAAGGCTTTCTGACCTCCTGGAATCATCAGGACCAGGGTCTTCAGATTCTTCCGGGCTGGGCTTTTCAGGCTCTTCGGGGCCGGGGTCTTCTACACGATCCTCATTGGGGGCAATGACAGGATGTTCTGTTGCACCCTCTATGGCAGAGTTTGATTCTCCCTGAGCCTCACACGGTGGGTCACTTGCACTCTCTCCTCCTACCTCACTTTGATCTATGAAAGTCTGTCCCTCAGAGGGCCTGTCGGTCACCACACTAGCAAATTCACACTTGGCCATTAACTGGCTCACAACTGGTGACTCTTCTTCTACAGTCTGAGTAGCTTCCTTTTCCATTATCCCAGATCCACTATCCCTTTTCTGATTCCCTGTCTCAACTGATGTGACATCTTGAAGCCCAAGCCCATCTGGACCCCAACTTAGACTTGTTTGGTTTTGAGAATCTACATTCGTGTTGCTTCCTATCCCTGGATTTGCAGGGGCACTGCTGTGAGGAAGACCACTGCTAGAGGGAACTGAAAGGCCAGTCAGAGGGAGAGGCTCTGGACTCACATTTGGGGTCTTAGGAACACTCTGCTGCTGAGTGACTTGAAGGGAAACCTCAGCAAATTCACTGCCCACCTTTTTTACACTAACCCCTAATAATATGTCACTTGTGTCTATCTCTGGATCATCGGCCAAAAGTCTTTCCTCCTCTTCAAGGGTAACACTGAAGGGGGAGTCAGGGGACTCCCCATCAGTGAATTCCAGTAACTCATCTAGGTCGCTGACATCTCCATTGGAGATCAGGGAATAAGAACCTGCTATTCCGTTGCTTGGAGATGAAGGAACTGTAGATGCCAGAGATGTCTTTTGAGACAGGAAGGGTGAGCTGCATCGCTGTTTCTTAACATCTGGTTGCAAGGCTTGTTCCCCCTCTTGAAAGTCGTCAAAGGGCCTCTTGCTCCTGGAAACTAAATCATTTGAAATAGTGATTTTAAGTTCATGATAGAGCCCAGAACGGCTGGAGTGGATATACCTGCTTGCCATGCTTCTTCCCTCACTTCTGCACTTTTAAAATGACCTCTCTGCTCTCCAGACTAGAAGGAGTTAAGAGATCCTACACTCAGCTTTTGCTTCTGCCAAAGGGACTCTCAGTGGCCTGTGAAAAGAAAGCAGAAGAAGCTACTGAAGAAGTCGCAACACTTTTTAAATCACCCACGCATTCAAAAAACACTTCTCACCGTTTTTCTCCTCCTTCTTTTCCTCCAAACTCTGAACTTACCTGGAAATAAAATCAATTAGACTAGCTTCTAAGTAAACACAGTGAGGAAGGGCAGACCAATTAGAAAAAACTGCCCCCCCCCAAAAATCCTTCAAACCCAAGAATTTGCTGCATGATAATTAAAAGGGTATTATCTGTTCCAAAGCTTGAACTTCAGGAATTAAGCTTCAAGAGCCAGCGTGGCTGAGGAGTCTGTCTGAATCCTTCCCCATCCTCAGAGGTGGTGTTGTGTTCTACAGCCAATGCAACCAGGAGCCTTGTGGCACCTTAAGAAATTTACTATGGCAGCTTTTGTGAGCTGCAGTCCAAAAGCCACAGACCTCTGTCCCAGGCTCTCACTCTCAATCCTTCCATTCTATATAGCAGGAGTCACTGCAATTTAACAGCTTCTTAGAAGAGCCTCAATACAAATTGCTAAAGCACTCTGCAAAATGCAGGTAGCAGGCTTAAGCACACTTACTAGGAAATAAGTCTCACCAAGTAAACAGAGTGCAAGTGTTGTAAAGATGACAAACAGCAACAAAAAGCAGCCAGAGATATGTTTACATAACCCATTTCCCTGCATCTCCAAACAGAGACTGAGAAACATGCTATTTTTCTTAATGCTGCTATTTGTCAACAGAACACCAAAGCCCACAGAAATACTCTTGAAATATTTTTTCCTCGCTTATGACAAGCCATTCTCAGACTTTTCTCCAGGCGTTTTGTGTATCTCATCTAGTTACACAGAAACAAGTAACAGAATCAAGCTTACATGACAACCACCAAACACTGCAGAATCCAGAAGCTCCATTTCAATTTTTTTAAAAAAAATAATAATCTAAACATTAGCCTTCTCTTGTTTCAAAAATCGGGGGAATCTGGTATACACCTGATATCCAGATAACCGTTTTCACTGGCAGGTGCTACTTCTTGGTTCTGTAGGCCTATAACAGTGAAGAAATCTCTTTTAGCCACAATCTTTCTACTGGCCTGGCAATGTAAAAATCTTAATAGAACTGATTATTCCTATGGACTGGTTTTCTTCAGTGTATAGGCAATACCATCCCAGATGCTGCCCACTCTTGGATGGTACTGTCTATATACACAGAAGAAAACCAGTCCACAGAAATAATCAGTTCTTCTATTAAGCATTTAAAAAAAGAACAACAACAACTAATCAAGAGCCTCAGTAACCGTCCAGTGTGCCAGAAAATGCTAACCCCAAAAGATAAGGTCAAATAGTGGTCTAAGGCAACTACTATCTACACTAGTACTAGCTTGTTCAGCGTGCTATTATCAAGTACAAGAAAACTCTGGCTTAGAAATGAGTTAATTACCACCACATTTTACAGTCTAGTTCTCCTTCTCCTACCCAATATATCACTGTTAGGGGAAAATCTTGGGGAGGCCTCATCTCCTTTTCCACAGCTGTTTTGGGAGTGGGGAATTTACAAAGATTTGCAGTTACTGTATAATCTACTGTTTTTAAAATCAGAAATACACTAAATTTAACAGGAACATTTCTGAACAACTATGATTAGCATTGAGAGCCTCATTTTGCCAACCTTACTGGGGGGAGGGGTGTCATTCTACCACCCTTATCAGTTGGCTGTCTGCGTCTTTCACACTCCACCCACCCTTTTTCAAAACAGCAGGATACTACAAAGTATCACCCTAACCTTTCACATATGCGATAATGCGTAAAACAAGGTGCTCTCTTATGACACCTGTTACTGCAGACTTCAGAAAATGCTGGCTTTCAAGCTGCACTGAACTATTCCTTAGGCATAGAGAGAGGTCTAACTCATACAGCTCCCTACTACATGAAAATGTTTATCAAAAAGTGCTGAATAGTTTACTCAGTATCTGTGGAGTAAACTAGATGTGTGGGGTGGAAAATTTTTCCAGGGCTTTAGTTTTCAATGGAACATTTTCCATTTCTAAATTTTATAAAGTTAATCATTAATGAATGGATACTATTGCCAATACAATTAGAGGCAAGTTTGGCAGCTTTAAAGTTAGAAGAAAATCAAGTTGTGGGTTGATCTTATTGGCTCTGCAAATCCGATCAAAATCAAAGCTAAAATTCTTACTGTCAGCCTCTGTAACTCTATCATGCTGAAATTATAAAATACTAACCAAATGGACTCTCAATACTAACCCACAGCTTTTTGTTATACTGTAGCTAGCATGCATATCAAAGAGGGGACGTTTGAAGTGTTAACTTTATTTAGGTTGTAAAAAGAGCAAAGGAATGCGACCGTTAGCAGATACCGCGGTCGGCCAGCATCTTCCCAGAGGCAAAGAGATAAGCGGAAGCTCTCATGTGAAAGTTTGCACCTTCACTCCCTGTTGTTTTGAGAATAGTGGTTTTGTTTAGATATCGCTTTGATGTAGAATTCCATAAGACTAAGAGACACCCATTCCCAGGTATTAGTCTCAACTTTTGTATCCAGCTATGAGTTTCCAATAAAGTATACATTGTTTCAATGAATACTGCCTTGAGTTTCCATCGCCTGACACTTACTTGAATGTCTCTTCTCACATGATATGGTCACCAATGTGATACGTAACTAACAAGTAAGATGAGCCCACAAGCACAACGCTCTACTAAGGCCAATAGAAACTTTTGACTCAATTTTTTCAAGAAAACTCATATCACTGGAACCAACAAAGTATCTACTCTCAGTAAGAACATGAGTTACAAGAAAAGGAGATCCTGTTAAAATGCTAAACAAGGAGAGGGTTTCCGGTTGATGGCAGAGTGAGGAAGAGCTCCTTTCCCGTCTCTCGGGAGGGAACTCTGTTTGAGGGGTATTTGAGGGGGCTTCCCGGCCGGGAAGTACCTCTTAAGGTCTGGGGACGCTCCGAAGCCTGGGGGGCTTTCTGGACGTGGGAGCGGAGCGGAGGCTCCACACCCAGTGCCAGTTTTCCTCTTGGCCAATACCCCCTTCAACACCTCGGTGCCTAGCTGGGCCGCCGGAGCAAGGGATCGGAGGGGAAGCGCAACTCCCTAAAGAGAATTCCCTGAGCGTGCTTTTCTAGAAGGGGTCCTGGCACCTTAAAAATCAGCTAAGCTCGGCAGCGGCGGGTGAGAGAGAACGGCGTGTGAGAACGGAGAACGGAGCGTGCGGGTGTGCTGGTGAGCAGCGCAGCGGTGGCGCGGCTTGTCTGTGTTGGTGGAGGACGATGGCGGCTGACGAGGCATGGCGGCGGCTTGGTGAGTGACTGAGAGCGGAGGAGGTCGTGACTGAGAAGGACGCAATCGGAAAGCTGGAGGCTTGACTTGGGGGGTCAGTGAGAGGTTTTGCAAGACGTATGAAGTTTGGCAGTTGGGAAGCATTGAAGTCTTGCGGAGAGAGAGAGATTCGAGGACGGAGACAGATGAGTGGTAGCGGGAGATAGTCGGCAATGGCGGACGCACTGGAGGTTCTCCTCCAGGAAGAGGAGAGGAGGAGGTGAGCCACGGCAGCGAGAACTTATTTTTAAGAAACCAACCCCCCCCCCCTCTTGCCTTTCTATTACTTTAACTTCTGTTTCTATAGTTACAACAACTTTTAAGTTTTTATTGTTCTTCGGGAGAGGAACGGTTCTGTTTGTCTTGACTATTTGAGAGATATGGGAAGCTGAATACTGGGAGATTTAAAGAGTGAAGTTGCGGTTTTTAGCAGCATTTGCTGCGGCCGCTCTCCACTGAAGTTTTGGGGCTGGCACTGACAAGTGCCTGGAACAGGAACAGAGACGTATAACTGGCACTTAATTCTTTTGGTGAACGTATAACTGGCACTTAATTCTTTTGGTGAACAAGAAGCAAGAAGTCTTTAGAACTTTGGAATGTGGGAAGATAGACAATAGACATTAGACGGTTCTGTTTGTCTTGATTATTGGAGAGATACGGGAAGCTGAATATTGGGAGATTTAAAGGGTGAAGCAGCGGTTTTTAGCAGCATTTGCTGCGGCCGCTCTCCACTGAAGTTTTGGGGCTGGCGCTGATAAGTGCCTGGAACAGGAACAGAGACGTATAATTGGCACTTAATTCTTTTGGTGAACAAGAAGCAAGAAGTCTTTAGAACTTTGGAACGTGGGAAGATAGATAATAAACATTAGACAATAGACATTAAGAAGCAAGAAGCAAGAAGAAGGAAGAAAGAAGAAGGAGGAAGAACGAAAGAGACTGTGTAATGTTTTAGTACTTATCACCCTATTTCCAAATTGATTGATCTGTGATTTTTCCCCCTTGCTTTGTCCAGCTACTTTTTCCCTCCTATCACTGATTAATTATAACAACCTATTGATTTAGACTTATACAAGTGTGTTTTCTAGCATAACTGCCTTAAATCAACTGAAGTTGAAATCTTTTGTGCATTGGCCTATTTTAAGAGTATTTTAGAATACATTGACAGCTGAGATTGTGAAGGGTGCATGCTTTATATTTAAGTAATAACGGGGCTTAATAATCTATAATTAACTGACTTATTGATCTGACCCATTGAACTATTGATTTATTGTTTAAACTGAGACTGAATTGCTGGGTTTTTGATTTTCTCATTATATGATTTTTTGTTTTTTGAACTTCTACTTTATGAACTGTGGTTTTAATCCTTAAATGAATTTATAGGGATCTTGAAGGTTTGCTTGATTGATAACAAAGCAAGAGGTATTGATAAGAACGTTTATTAATTGAATATATTGTTTTGATAACTTAGTGCATAGACAAAACAAGTTCATCCTACATAATTGGATAACAGCTAGATACCATTATAGATATCATGACGGAGACAAAGATTAAAAAATATGGCCAAGGTACGCCCCTGGCGGGGGGAAGTAAGGCGGCTCCAGTGACTGTCAACCAAGATTCCTTGGAAAAACTTCAGAGTATTGTTACAGCCGGCTTCAAGCAGAATCAAGAGGCCTTAGATGGGTTGAAAACGGATTTGATGGGCCAGATTAAGAAAACAAACGAACAGTTAGCAGAGTTCCAAAAGCAACTGTTGGCCAACACACAACAAGTTCATGATTTGACGGCCAAAGTGGAGAGACTAGAAGATCGAGAGAAACTAACAACTAATATAGCCACGGAAAACCAAACAAGCTTGATGGAGCTAGAAGAACGTGTGATGAGACTGGAAATGGAGAAAGCCGCAACTATTCTTCGTTTTCAAAATTTACCAGAAGAGAAAGAGGAAAATATAATTAGTAAAATTTTGGACATCTTAATAGTTGATGATGAAGACTTGCTAGAAGAAGGTCAAAGAGATATCCTTTGGGCCAAAAGAGTTTCTTCGAATTATACAAGAAAATTTAATCTCCCTCGGGAAGTACAAGTAAAGTTTGTTTGCTCCGAAACCACTGAAAGGATTTTGAGAAAAGCAAGAGAATGTGAATTGAATTGGAAGGGAACAAAGATCAAGGTTCTAAAAGAAACACCGTGGAGTGTGCGACAGCGGAGATTCAAATTTAAGAAGTTGTCTACTTGGTTAGTGAAGCATGCAATTCAGTTCAGATGGCTTATTCCACAAGGCCTGTTTTTTACCTTCCAATCCAAGAGATATAATATCACTACAGAGGAAAAGATGGAAGAATTTTGTGATGAGTTCTTGAAACGGAATGGATCTGAGTCAGGAGAAGACCAGGAAGCAGAAGAAGGTGCCAAGAGGCTTACTGATGATGAAACGACCAGAAAGAAAACCGGGAAAGTTAAAACTAGGCTTCAGAGCAAGAAAGACTTAGCCAAGATACCGGATAGTATTGAACCAGCAAAATGAGCTC
The DNA here is from genome assembly GCF_032191835.1 of Heteronotia binoei. NCBI lineage: Eukaryota > Metazoa > Chordata > Lepidosauria > Squamata > Gekkonidae > Heteronotia > Heteronotia binoei. Next base: position 21,086,498 of record NC_083239.1, on the reverse strand, counting down.
TAAGTCTGGAATTAAAATACTTTCCCTGAACGTTAACGGTTTGAATGAACCGGGAAAGAGGAAGAGAACCTTTCAGCAGCTGAAAAAATCTGATGCACAAATTATTTGTTTGCAAGAAACTCATATCAAGAAGGACAATGTGAAGTATTTAGAAAACAAGAAACTTGGCACCTTATACTGTTCATGTGATCCTACAAAAAAAAAAAAGGGGGAGTAGCCATATTTGTATCTCAGCATATAAAGTCGAATTGCTTGTATTCGGATGAACAAGGAAGAATTATTATAGTAGAGGTGGAGATTAACGGTACCAAAACAATTCTTGGCAATATCTATGCCCCTAACGAAAACCAAGAAAAATTTTATCAAGCACTGTACCTCAAATTTAGAGAATTTGACTCTGACAGGTATTGCATTGTTGGAGATTACAATGCAATATTCGCTACTAAAATGGATAAAAAATTTGATGATCCTCTAAAAAAGAAAAAGAACCGGAACTTATTACCTAACTCTTTCATGAACATGGCAGATGAATTAAATTTAGTCGATGCTTGGTGAACGAAAAATCCAAATACTAAAGACTTTACGTTCTATTCACATGCACATAAATCTTGGTCCAGAATAGATATGTGTTGGGTATCACTGAATCTTATATTGTCCATCAATCAAGTCGACATCTTACCTCAATCCTACGCTGATCATAGTCCAATTCTGCTAATCCTCCAGGAAAAATTAAGAAATCCCCGTTGGTCTCTAAACTTGCAAATTTTAAAAGAAACTCAATTTCTGGAAGCAGCTAAAAAAGAGGTTAAGGAATTCTTTGCCCTCAACTTGGAGAAAGATACAAGGATGCCAGTCATATGGGATGCATTTAAGGCCTTTTTTAGAGGAGTTGCTATCAGATACTCAGCGAAAAGGAAGAAAGAACAAAGGAAATCATACAATGAGCTTATAACCAAATTGGAGTCTTATGAGAAACAACAGAAAACTTTGAATTTAAGGGAGACGAAGGCCAAAATCACTTTTATTCAACATCAGATAAACCTTCTTTTGGCAGATGAAATTGAGAGAAAGTTAAAATGGGCGAAGCAAAATCATTTTGAAAATGCAAATAAAGTGAGTAGATGGCTGGCTTACAGATTGAAGAAGGAAAAGGAGAAAAAGATTATAAAAATGCTGAAAAATGATGCTAAGGAGGAGGTTTTTCAGAATTCTCAAATGAAAGATATTATTCAAAATTTTTATCGGAATCTTTACAAAGAGCAAAAGATAATAGACCAAAAACAAGAAGACTATCTGGAGGAAGTTAAAATGAAGCAATTAACACGGGAACAACAAGCAACTTTGGAGAATCCTATTTCAATTCAGGAAATTGTTGATGTGATTAAAATTCAAAAAAGTAATAAGACTCCAGGCCCAGATGGGCTTCCGATTGAGTTTTTTAGAGCTTTTGAAGATATATTATTGATGCCTTTCAAAAAAGTGATCGAGAGTATCCAAAATACAGGGGAGATCCCAGACTCCTGGAAAGAAGCTCTAATTACCCTGATTCATAAAGAAGGTACTGATCCATCAGAAATCAGAAACTACAGGCCAATCTCTCTCAATAGCGACTACAAGATTTTCGCCGCAATTTTAGCAAATAGGTTAAAGAAAGTAATTGGTGGCTTAATCCATGAAGAGCAAACGGGCTTTGTTCCGGGTCGCCTTATGAGCCAGAATGTGAGGCTGCTATTAAATACGATTGAATATTACAGAGACCATCCTGACAAACAATTTGCGGGTATCATGGTGGATGCCGAAAAAGCATTTGATAATGTGAACTGGAACTTTATGGGAGCGACATTGGCCGTGGCTGGCTGTGGTGAAAAGTTTTGTAAAATGGTTGCAGCAATCTACTCGAAGCAAGCAGCGAAAGTTAATTTCAATGGAGTGATGTCTGACCCAATAGAAATAGAACAAGGCACCAGACAGGGGTGCCCCCTATCGCCCCTGCTCTTTATTTTGACATTGGAACCTTTAATCAAGAAAATTAGAGAAGATCCCAAAATTCAAGGAGCCAGAATAAATAATGAAGAATTCAAGACCTTGGCGTTTGCAGACGACTTAGTATTTATTTTGGAACAACCGATTTCTTCGATAGCTCTTCTAAAACAAAGATTAAGAGAATTCGGAGAAGTTTCCGGCTTTAAATTGAACGTCTCTAAGACAAAAATCTTAGCGAAAAACATGGATAAAGCCCAAATTGAACTTCTTGAACAACTTTCAGGATTTAAGTATGAAAGAAAAATAAAATACCCTGGAATTTATTTAACAAACGATTTAAAGAGTCTGTACAGGGACAATTATGAAAAAATACTGAAAGAGATTCGCAATGATTTAATCAGATGGAAAGACCTCCAAATATCACTCTTAGGCAGAATTGCTACAATTAAAATGAACATTCTTCCCAGAATCTTATTCTTTTTTCAAACAATCCCAATTATTTTACCCAAGTTATTTTTCCAGCAACTTAACTGCATGACCAAGACGTTTATCTGGCAGGGTAAGAAAGCCAGAATAAAATTGAAAGTTTTACAGGACAGTAAATTAAGAGGCGGTCTGGCTCTTCCTGAATGGAACCTATACTATAAGGCCTGCTGTATTGCGTGGTTAAGAGATTGGTGTATGTTGAGTAACAAGAGACTATTGGCCATGGAAGGTGCTGGTCTGGGGGAAGGCTGGCATAATTATATGTGGTATCATACTCCTAACAGATCCGGCCGTTTTCTTAGACATGAAATAAGAAGATCCCTATACAGGACCTGGCTGGAAATTAAAGTGCATTATTCTTATACTCCAAAGTGGATATCTCCAATAGAAGCTTTGACCCACCCTAATTTGTATAATTGGGACAATCAACAAAACTATGGCTATTTGTTGGACGACCAGAACGCCCTGATCGAAGAAGAACTTTCCAAGCTGAGTTGGTGGGTACAATGTCAGCTTAAATCAAGATTTCAAAAGGATAAAGAAAAAGGATTTTCGAATAAACCAATTGAATTGGACCTTATTTTAGAGGCCAAGCAGAAGATTATCTCCAAGGTTTATGATTGGCTGCTCCAAATTAAGATGCAAGATGAGACTGTAAAAGAATCATGGATCCGCTGGTTGAAAGACTTTGGATTTAACATGGACTTGGTTGAGTGGGAAAAACTATGAAAACAGAATTTGAAATTAATAAAACCAGCAGATTTTAAAGAAAACCTTATAAAATGGTATACAGATGGTACCTCACTCCAGATAGACTGGCTAGAATATATCCCACATATTCAAACAAATGTTGGAAGTGTCGAGAAATTAAAGGATCCTTGTTTCATATTTGGTAGCAATGTGAAGATGCCAGAAAATACTGGGCCCAAGTCAATATTTGGGCACAAAAAATCTTGAAAATAAAAATTAGTCATGTACCAGAACTATACCTCTTGAATATTTGTAGACAAAACTTTCCTACGACAAAACTAAAACTATTACTATACATAGTTACTGTTGCCAGAATACTTTATGCTAAGTATTGGAAGACCAATAAAATCCCCAACAGAGAGGAATTCATTACCAAACTGTTAGATGCCGCAGAATCTGATTTAATGTCCATAAGATTAAGAGATGGCAATGTGCAAAAATGCCAGGAGGAATGGGATCCCATATATAAGTGAGTAAAAAGTAAAGGTGTTGATTTGGAGTAACAGAAGTTTATTGATCCTCTCCATTCCTTAGTGTGAATGAGTTTGTAGTTGTAGTGGTTTTTCTTTTCAATTGTATTGTTGTGTATTCCCTATTGTGTTCTATTGTGTTTTATTGTGTTCTATTGTGTTTTATTATCTTTTAGCTTATTGTTGTTTTGGATGTATTTGTTTCTTTTTATTGTTTGTTTGTTTGCTTGCTTGCTTAATAAAAACTATATCCTCCTAATAAAAAAAAATGCTAAACAAGGAGAATCACAAGCAGCAAACAAAGAAACAAAAAAGATCTCTCTGCCTCACAATTTTTGATACCTGCTTCATTAACTTTAGTTAGTGGAAACTGTGGCACCTTCAGCCCTGTTCTGTTAGGAAAAGAGCATACATGGCACCCATAAACAGCCACAGCTTTATATTTGCATGCAGCCGAGACAATGACCACACAGGAAGCAAGTCTGGGGGGCGGTTTCAGATGTGCCTAGGAGCAGAGGGAAGTGATCTTAGGGTTATGTGCCACTTTTTCCATTTTCAGTTGAGTTTAAAACCCTTCTCGCTATAGCAAGCAAAAACAGCTGCGCCTGAAAAGGGATACATTCTTAACATGCTTTCTGTGGGGGCATACCTGCCAAGTTCTTCCTCCAGGTTTCAATGGAACACTTTCATGTTGGGCTATACCCTGGATGGAATGAGCTTCTGTTTCTTCTATCCAACAGAACTCTAAGGAAGCATTAAGGTAACCCTTCCTACCCAAATCTTGCTATGTGGCCCCCCAACAGCAAGAATTGCAAATGACTGAGCAGGAGAGCAGTGTTGCACGTAAACTGTGAGTCAAACACGTTCCATCATCTAATCAGCAAAGGAATATGCGACCAGAGTTCTATTGAAGCAGAAACTGTTTTTATAAGGCTTATATCGATAGGAGAAACACTTCATAATCTCTCTATACCAATTTCCCCTATGTTTCTCAAGGAATCAGGTTCATTACACCAGTTTATATACATTTTGATAAAATATCCAATATGGGACAAATTAATTATAATTGGTTTATCAAAACATGATCCAATAACTTATCTCTATTCCCACTGGGCAGTTTCCCCTCAGGTTACTTGAGCCCTTGCGAAAAAGCCTAGCCAGCGTTCGTGCGAAAAAGTGTATACCTTAGCACAGGGGTGTCAAACCTGCAGTCTGGCGACCAAATCAGGCCCCTAAGCAACTGGTTGTCATCTGCTTCCTTCTCCCTATATCTTGCTTCCTTCTGCATAACAGTTTGCTTTGCAAGCCTTGCTCAATCACACAGGAGCTACAAAGCAAAGCCTTTATTTTCTCAATGGGCTGAGTCTCCTTCCTTGAGGAGAAAGGGCTGGTTTTTCCAGACTCTCTCAATTGCACAGCAAATCTACTGAGCCAAGGCTCTCTTCCTTCTATTGGCTGAGGTTCTCCCCCCCCCCCACTGCAGTCCCCTGGGGAAGGAAAGAGCCAGAGCTTCCTTTGCCCAGTTCCCTGGATCCCATGGGAGAAATACAAAGAAAGCACCTTTAAGACCAATGAGTGCTAGCGTTTTAAGCATGTTTTAAGTTTTTAAAAAAAGATATATTTGTGTACGTCTGTATCCTTTATAAATTTTATATCTCTGCTATCTAATCTTAAATAGGTACACACATGGCCCAGCCCGACATGGCTTGGCTCAACCCAACAAGGTCTCATATATGTCAGATCTAGCTGTTATAACAAATGAATTCAACACCCCGCACCTTAGCATATTTTTTTGGAATATGCCAAGGCTAGTGTGGGTTGCTGGAAGTTCCGTTCCTAAGGGAAATCGGGATTATTCTGGGATGCCCTGGGCTTTTCCCAAAACACCTGGGTCAGCTTATTATCACTATGACCCACCTGCAGCCATAAGAAATATGGAAGTTTTCCTTGAAAATGCTTCCCTTTGTTTGGCACTTTCTCGGAGATAAAGACCCTTTGTTTAGGAACACTGTCTTCTCTCTTGCTAACACTTTCTGGCTTAAAGTTTTCTCTATTAGAAAAATAAGGCTTTAGTATAAAACACTTTCAGCTTAATCGAGAGATATTCCATATTCAAGTATGATTCTCTGTGTAAGGCATAGCTTCTAATTAATCCCTGAAGCGTTAGTGCGATTTTAATGTGCAAACAGGCTTAAAGATAAAGTCTCTGTCTCTGGGGCTGTTCGATTCCACTTATTTTTTAACACAGCCTTTGCCCTGGCTTTCACACATTTCAATGACAGAGAGGCTATCTGCCCAAGTGTATGTGTAGGAGTATCTCAGCTCAAGCCCCCTCCCTCCTTCAGCTTCAGGTGCCAAGCCACCCACTCCCCCTCACAGGGGAGTGAAATGGGGGGGGGGGGCTCATTTCCCCCTCTCAAGGACTTTTCTCATTTTCTCCAACATAACATTTGGAAAATTTTGGGAAACAATAAAATAAAAGCTGTATAAAATATTTATTTCTTTAGAATGCATGAAATGCTTCCTAAGGCAAGGGTTTCCATACTCAAAACGTATTGCACTGAAAAAACGTTTACTGTGGACACATAAAACATCATAAAAGAATGTTTTCCCTTAACTATAAACTATTTTAGCAGCAATTAATATGTTACAAATGTTTAATAATAATACACTATGATGCATTTTATTTATTGTTTTTACTGTTCATTTAAAATTTTAATTTTAAAGCCCCCATTGCCCCATCATCTCACCTGGAGAATGCACTTTTAAGTTAAAGTTGCTTTCTTTCTACCTTTCCCTCCCCCATCTATTTTCTCTCCTTCCTGTCTTGCAGCTCTCAAACATCTGACATTCATGTCTTGCAGCTCTCAAATGTCTGATGTTTAGTCAATGTGGCTCTTACATTAACCAACTTTGATATGTAGGTTTTTATTGCTCTTTTTATATGTTGTGATCCACCTTGAGCCTGTAATGGGAAAAGGCGGAATATAAGCCTATTAAATAAATAAATAAAATATTAAGCAGTGAAGTTTAGTTTAATATCAGAACATGCTAATGCTACTTACTGAGACTCTATGAGGGTCCAAAAACAAAGCACTTTCTTTTGTTTACTGCAGAATTTTTCTGTCTTCAATGTTTACTTTGTTCTATCTCAGCTGACAAAAATTGGACCCAAATGCTGTGATAGTACAGGGGGCTGCCGTTTGCAATCAAATACTGGGTATTCTTGTAATTATGCCACATAATACAACTGTCCATGTTAAAGTTATAAATGATACACTTTATGTTGTTAAAACAGTTAATTAAGTAAGTTTCAGTTTACAGGAGAATTTATTGCACATATCTGACCCCCCCCCCCAAAAAAACAAAAAAAACTTCTAAAAAGGGGGGGGGGAGACTTTTTTTCCTAGAGCTTCAAAATTGTTAGAGATTTTACACCTCTAGTTTGTGAGGTTTGGAGGGGGGGCACCTCTCCCAGGTGGCAGCTACTATCTGGCACACCTAGGCTAGCATCACCACTCCACCATAGATGATTCCATTTAACCTGGGGATGGCCAAACTGTTTCTTGGAAGCCCCATGGTGGCTCTTTCACATATATTGTGTGGCTCTTGAAGCCCCCACTGCCCCATCATCTCGCTTGGAGAATGCATTTTTAAGTTAAAGTTGCTTTCCTTCTGCCTCTCTTCTCCCCCATCTATTTTCTCTCCTTCCTGTCTTGTGGCTCTCAAACATCTGACATTCACGTCTTGCAGCTCTCAAATGTCTGATGTTTAGTCAATGCGGCTCTTACATTAACTATGTTTGGCCACCCCTGATTTAGCCAGTATGGTGTAGTCCTGGCTAGAGCTCCGGACTAAGATGCGGAAGACCCAGCTTCAAATTCCTGCTCTGCCCTGGACCGACGCTAGGTGGCACACATTCAGCCTAGCCTACTTCACAGGGTTGCTGTGAGAATAACGGGGGAGGGGGTGAGAGGGAGGGAACGATGTATGCTGCTTTGTGTCCTCACTGGAGGAGAAAGGCAGAGTCTAAATAAATGAAATAAAAATAAAAAGTGCAGGTAGAAAGATGAACCGCTGCTGAGCAGCCCAGAAACTCACTGCCACGCCCCCCCCCGGAGACTGGAATTCTCCCCGTCCACGAGAAAAACCGACAGTGCCATCCCCGAGCAAGCCGCTGCCGAACCCTCAAGCTATGACCGTGCAGTCTTCCCTGCCTCCTCCCGGAATATGCGCCCCACACTGGAGCCCTCCCCTACTCACCCGCCACTGCCGCCATCTTGGCTCCCCCAATTGCCGCCGGGCTGGGGAGGAGCTTGAGGGCGGCTGGCTAGGCCCCGCCCACTTCGGCTGCCGATCGAGGTTTTCGGCGCTCCGCTCGGGTAGGCGGAGAGGAGGTGTCGCTGCTAGGCTGCGTAGCAGAGTATCGAGAGCAAGGAAGCTGATGCAACCCGGCGAAAGCCTGTCGGGAGGTGAGGGGAGCGTTGCGGTACTTTTGGGTGGAGAAGGCGGAGTGGAAAGGACTCCGCGTCGAGGTTTTTCGGGGGCTCCGGCCTCTTTTCCTGCTGAGGCTAGTGGAGAGCGCCAAAGAGGTTCGTTCGCCTCGGGGCGGGGCGGAGGCCTTGCTGGAAGGGGCTGCTGCCCCCACTTCGCTTTAGCCCAAGGAGCCTTTCCCATTCCTAAGGGTGCCTGACTGAGTCCCCAGAGGCGAGAAGGGTCCAGTTCAGGCAATCTGCACTCCTTTATTGTCCCTTTAGCTGTCTGAATGGAGGGGAGGGTGATTTGTGCAGCTAAAGCCCCCAATCGAAATCCTTCTCTTCCCCATCCTCTACTAAGCAGGTCCAAGAAAGCCAATTCCAGGATTGACTCCATTGGGCCCCATAATCCCCCGCCCCCGTGGCCCTGATGCTTCATGAGAAAATTGGAGGGAAACTGGGCTTCTTTTCGTCTGTGAGGCTGGCTGTTCTCTGTTACAAACGTATATTTGGCTCCTTTTCAACCCCCAGACTCTCGTTGGTTGGTGGGCAGCTGCTGGCACCATGGGGCATGAACTGACAGCACAGGAGAAGTATCATCTCATCACTCGGAATTTACAGGTACTTTTGCTGGAAGGGCTGAGTGGATAGCTAATGTGTTTGCATAAGCAACATGGTGTGCAAAAGCAGTTTGGCCAGGTTGATTCAACACGTTATGAAATCTACATGTCTCCCACATGAACATTCAACAGAATGCTCTGGGAGTTCCCTGTTGACAATTTAATGCCCAGTGGCTTACAGGGAGAGGGACTTTACTGTTTTCTGACCTAAAGAGCCCTGGGGATCAGAAGTATGTGATGGCTACATGATATATATATTAGAAAGGTCAGACTGCTGGAGTGAGAAAGCAAACAAAGAACTGAAATTTTGGAAACCCAATGCAGATCTAATAACTTGCATTTAGAGGCATGCCAGAAGACTTTGGGAGGCCAAATTCGGAAGAGGAATCTCATGAGCTGCTTCAAGATTATTTGAAAATACAAAAGAGATTTTCCCAATATTGACCATATATTTAGAGTCAACTCAAGATCTGCATTCAGGAATAAGCTTCCCTGAGATATATTGGTCTGCTTCACTCATAACAAAACACAAGATTTAATACTAAAGAAGTGAAGAGAGTCTCCATTTAAACTAGCAGAAAAAGAAGTGCAGATTTTTCAAGATTTCCTAACAAGTGTATTAAGGAAGATGATTTTGACTTTCTGAGACAAGTGTTACAAGAGAAATAAATAAGATATCATTCGCAACAGAGGTATACTCACCAAAAGGAAGGAAGGTAATTGAAACAGAACAAGCCAAGCTATTGGCTGAAGAACTGTAAGCAGAGGATCTACATAGATGGGCTGAAGGAAAATCTTCAAGCAACCCAAAGCAAAGTTTATCTAGGCGTTCAGAAGAGGAAACAGTCATGGCATCAACATCAGGACAAAATGGATAAAATAAAAAATAGTATCAGTAAATATGAATGGACTAAACAAAATGTACAAAAACTTTCAACCGGCTTAGAAAGCAAAATGCAGATATTTTTATGCCTACAATAAATTCAGGTGAAGAAGAAACATGAACATATTTTAAATAATAAAAAGTTAGGTAAAGTCTATCTTGCTTCAGCTATAAACAAAAAATATGGAGTAGCCATTTATATAAACAAACCACAATTAGAAGTATTAGAAGAATTAAGAGATCCAGAAGGAAGATATCTAATCTTAGAAATGAAATTTCCAGAAAACAGGGGTCATTTAGTAGAAAAAGAGGTGCCGGAGCTCATTAGCACAACTCATTTGCATATGCCACACACCCCTGACATCACCAGAAGGTGTACTAAATTATATCAGCTCAGCATCTACCTTAAAATGCTTCTTGAATTATAATTGTCATAATAAAACCTTACTCCCATCATACTTTTTAAATTACTTTTTCCTATGTGGCCACAGTGGCATGATGAAAATTTCCATCTGTTTGCTTTATATGCTTTGGTTATTTCCCCATTTTTTGTTAGGAAAATATTAGAAAGTTTGTCAGATCTTAGAGTTCAGCAAAATTCTCATAGGGGGTTTGAACAATGGAGCCCAGAAGCAAGTGTGTGGGGGCGGGGGGTTTAAGAAAGGAAGAGCACAATAAAATTTAGAGGTTCCAGAGCTGCACTCCTGTGAGCTCTTGCCCAAAATGAGGCCTGCTGGAAAGCATGCTAGCAACAACATATGCCCCAAACAACGCTAAAGTTACATTTTTTCCAAACTATGCTAGAATTTCAAGATGAAGATATAATGTTTTTTGTAGACATAAATGGAGTACTAGTTCCAAAGAAGGATAGATCTAGGGATTCTGAACATCGGAAACTACTGAAAGATGTATTCCAGTATTTGGAAATACTGAAATTAGAAGATGCCTGGAGGATCAAGCACCCAAGAGGCAGAGATTTTACATTTTTTTTCCTGATAGACATCAAACATACTCAAAAATAGGTATGTGCTGTATATCAAAAAGTCTAACAATAAATCTAGACAAAGCAGAGATTCATCTGAAGATATTTGCAGATCATAATCCTACAGAAGTAGTTTGGCAATGGAATAGAAAACTAAGAGGAAGATGGACTAAAATGATGCTCTTTTATTACAAGATGATGTAATTAGCAAGTGTAAAAAAGAGCTGGAGTAAGAGCACAACCCCTCTCCAATAAAGACTCACTAGCAGAGACCAGACAACTTAGATTAGCAAATTAGACATGTCAGAAATGGAAGAGGTACAGAAATAATTAAAATTTCTAAAAGGCATTTTGAAGATGCAAACAAACCTGGCAGATACTTGGCATACTGTCTTATGGAGAAAGAAAAAAAAGTAATAATGTGTAAAGAAAGAAGATTGAATTACATAAGCAGAAAAAGAGATACAAGAACAATTTATCAAAGCTTTCAGGATTATACAAAAAGAAGTCTCTGAGCTGTCTCTGAACAGTCCAGTTTAAATCAAAGTGTCAAGGCTACACTCATATGAGGCTCCTTTATTCTTTGTTCAGCATGTCTTAATTTTTTTACCAAACCTGCCATTTCTTAACTTTTGGCATGCAGAAATGCTCTCAATGACATGAAGAGCCAAGACCAGTATTTTCTTCCCATTGTCTTTAGCTATGTCTGTGATGGCTCATGCCCAAGTCAGCCTTGCACGGTAATGAATCTAGAGGCTGGTGACCTGAAAATTCTCAGTGACTTGCAGGTTGCTGGTGTAATATTATTTTCCCATAGATTGTGAAAGTATACAAGGGGCAAAACAGCTGGATTACCTTGCTCTTACTCTAGGAAGTGTTAGGGTGGTGATTTTCAGTTAGAAGCAAGATTATTCCTTGAGGTTGTAGAGCTGAATCACAGCTTGACCTTGTTTCGTTTCTTTGTCCTTGAGTGGCTGTCTGTGATAATATTTCACAGGACTCTTCTTGTATTAGCAGTTTGCTTTTCCTGTAACACCCAGCTGGTTCGTCGGCTCATTTTTAGCATTTTCAGTTTGTTCTTAATATTTTGGAGAAAGGTTAGGAGATGGGAAAAGCAACATAGACAAGTTTGAAAAGGCACACTAAAGTGAATGAGGGTTTTTTTTGGTACATTTTAATAGATTAAGTGCATTCCATGTGCACTGTGTATATGCTTTTGTGTGTGCTTTTCTTTGTTCATAAGGACAATACGATTAAATTTATTTTTAAAAGCAGCCTGGACCATAATAGAAGTGAGTTTTTGAATCACTAAGAAGCTCTCCATTGGGTTGGTTATTATTGAGAAAAATATTGGTGGCCTCGAGTTGAGTCTGTAAACTTCTCTACCCAAATAGAGGAATTCCTCTGTTCTCTATTTATATTTCAATAGCTGACCTCAGGCAAGCAATGTCTGCATGAAATATCACTGCAGGCCCCTCTACTGTGGTTTTCTGTTGACAGCAATTTAAAAAATCTAGATGTTCATGGTTGTGCAGAATTATCTGCTAAGACTAAATGGAGCCTTCTGTATAGATCCTTGGCCTTGCATGAAACTTGAATGGCTCACAACTTGAGAATTACTGAACTCATGCCTTAACTCAGTGCTTTCTTCAGATATTTTTATGCCCAGGACACCTATGTTATCTGCCCTTGAGATGCTGAATTTGGTTCTCTTTGCAGGAAGTTCTTGGAGAGGATAAAATGAAGGCCATCTTGAAAGAACGTGAGCTGAAGATATATTGGGGGACAGCCACAACGGGGAGGCCTCATATAGCTTACTTTGTCCCCATGTCCAAGATTGCAGACTTCTTGAAAGCTGGATGTGAGGTAAGGATGGGCTTGGCTCCTTGGTTGTTGACAGGTAGCATGGAAAGGAGGCTTTGCGACACTTCAGAATTCTTAATTCAATGATTCTTTGCACTTCACAACTCAATGCATACTTGCACCATGCACACACATTCACCATAATTCCTGTTGGTTGAGATGGGACCACCCAGTGCCAAGATGAAGGCAGATGGTGCCTGCTGTCTCAGTGTCTTGTTCCACAGAAGTAAAAAGAAAGCAGATGCAATTGTGGGCATGGCTGGACAAATGCAGATTAAGCAAAGATTGCTCCAGCTTCCTAAGAAGGTGAAGTGGAACATTTTGGCTATGAGGCCAAGCATGTTTTGGCTATGGTCTTAGGTACACATTGCTGGAAATAGTAACCCACTGGGAGTTCTGAAAATAAATGTGGTTCCAGATGGGGGTGTGGTTTATTTTCTTCATTCCCATCCAGCCACTAAGTGTTTATTCATATGTCATTGCTAACATTTGAGGTGTGCCAACACTGGATTTAAATGCCCTTTGACCTCTCAAAAAGCTCTTGGAGAAAGGGTCAGAGTTAGAGCTGAGATGGAGGTTCTCAAATGTTTCCAAGCAGGGCCTGATTCTAAATTTATTCTTTTTCAGGACCCACGTGGAAAGTAATTTGGTGGTGCTCTTTCCCTCCCCAGAGTAAAACAAAGTTTCCATGTGATAAGTGTAATTGTTAAAAATAAAATTTATAAGATTAGTAAGCAACAGGCTATATTTGAGAGCAGTTTCACATATTATGCAGTGGCAAGTTTGGGTTATCCATAGAGCGCCTCCCCTCCAAGCACCTTCTCTCCCAGGTTACCCTATTTCTCCTCCTCCCGCCTGGCCTTGTGATCTACCTGAAAAAAGGTCTTTGGTTACCAGGCCCAGTTCGGGAACTGCAGGGCTCAGGGACACTAACTCAAGTGTACTCATCTCAATCCTAGGTGACGATCCTGTTTGCCGATCTCCATGCCTACCTGGACAACATGAAGGCCCCCTGGGAGCTTCTGGAGCTACGTACCCAGTATTATGAGAATGTGATCAAGGCAATGCTGGAGAGCATTGGGGTGCCTCTTGAGAAGCTCCGATTCATCCGTGGAACTGACTATCAGCTCAGCAAGTTAGTCTGTGTGTGGGAGGGTTGGGAAGCAGGGATGACACCACAAAGAAGGATGCTTCTTTTAGCATAGGGCAATGCAAAAAAAAAAAGAGTCCTGTCACTTTAATATTGGCTTTCTTTTTTGCTATCAAGTCGCAACCAGCTTGTGGGTGGTTTTTAAGGTCAGAGTTGTTCAGAGTTGGTTTGCCATTACCTGGCTCTATGCAGCAACTGTTGGTGGTCTCCCATCCAAGTACTACTGCTTAAGCTATGAAGATTTGGCAAGACCAGGTTAGCCTGGCCTATGCAGGTCAGGGCCATAGAGGCTTAACGGGGTGTTAATTACCAGGCAGTGTTATTTGTCTGCATGTCACAAAAAGCTTCACCTACCCATTTCTACACATTAAGCCTCTGTTGAAGGGACAGGATGTTTCTCTCCAGGCCTGTTGGCAACCTTGGGCAATGCTCATCTAACAGCTCTACAGGCGGCATTTGAATTTATTCATATTTCAGTCCAGTGCCCTGAGCATGAACCAAGGTCTGGTAGTACATCAACAAGACTTATGTGCCCTTAGCTTCCCTTGTATGCTCTGACTTCCTCTCTTTCTTGGCCCAGCAAACCAGTTTGGCTGTAAAGGCAAGCTGGTTTGCTTGTGAAATAGTAAAGCAAGCTGGTTTGGTTATGAAAATAGGAAAACAGGAATAGAACTGAGGTGGGCGGTGATGTTAGAAGATGAAAGCCTCATACTCAGATGCTGTGGTCAAACCATGGCTTAGCTATTGTCCTTAGCCAGTGTATTTCTCACGTCAACTGTGTAAGCTGCATGACTGTGCTCAGATATGAATGTGAATTCCCCATGTTTCAGCACAGTGCTCTACCCATTACGCAGAGTTGTCTTTTAGCTTAATACAGAATCCTGGAAGGTTTAATAAGGCTTCAGTTCTTTTGGGTAATATGGTGGTACAGGTAGAAAATAAACCAGCAGGGCCCCTCAGACTTTGCGCCACTCATTCTGTTGTTTCCATAATGTAACATAACTAGATGTCAGCTTCCAGCCTTGTTCCAGGCAGCTGCCATCTGGCCTTCTGGCTGGATGCACAGGCATGAATAGGAAATGACCCAGGAACAGAAAGCTGTTCACTATAGGAAACTTGCCCATTGTCCATGCAAACTGCATGGCCCAAAATGGTCCTACAAGCATCCCATCCTGGGAGATTTAAAACAGGCTTTGGCTGCAATGGTCTGGAATGGAACACCCATTCCTCTGGGTAAGATTGGTGGTTGTATTCTAGGTGAGCACAGAAGAACCAGTCTTTGAAGGTAGAGGGATATCCTCAGCCACTTAGGGAAGGCAGTGGTACATCCGCAAATGCCATCCTCTCTGAAGTGCCATAGTTCGTTGAAGGGCAGTTTTGCATCATAGGAACTCCCTGTTTTTCCTTCTCAGGGAGTACACGCTGGACGTTTACCGCCTGTCCTCTGTTGTCACCCAGCATGATGCTAAGAAAGCAGGTGCAGAAGTGGTGAAGCAAGTGGAGCATCCACTGCTGAGTGGCCTCCTCTATCCAGGACTGCAGGTAGCTGATGGGAGGGGGGATCGTCACCGGTGTTTCCTCTAAGCTGAGTTAGCATGAGCTAGCTCACAGATTTTTAACCTCTAGCTCACACATTTTTGTCCTAGCTCAGGAAAAATGGCCCAGAGCTCAATAATTTACGCAGTAGCTCACAGCTTTAATACCAGTAGCTCACAAAGAAGAGTTTTTGCTCACAAAGCTGTGCAACTTAGAGGGAACACTAATCGTCATCCAGTGCCCAAGTCTTGGAAAGAGTGTCCTAGAAACCACAAGCATGCATGTTGAGCAAGTTCATTGAATTCTTTCCCTGTGAGTTGAAAAAAAAGAAATTTAAGTGGGAAGAGGGGAGAACAGTTTGTACATCAGGCCTGCATACAACTGCCCCATACATAGAGCATTTGTGGTGATTATTCCTCTGTGTAGTTGGGATGGCGGAGGGAGAACTAGTGTTGACTTCATTCAGCCTTGAACCCTCGGGATAAAGGCCACAGCAAAATCTAACTAGGAAATGGTGCTCGAACAAGAGGGTGACCCTTTTCAAACTGTCTTTGTATTCCATTTTAGTAACTGGTTGCTAATGGATTTTTTTGTGTAATTCCAGAAAGACCCGTTTTAGTAACCACTGCTAGTGGAATTTATTTACCTTTTCATACAAACGCACTTGAATCGGGTTAGCAAAACGTGGTTGAGCCACTTAGGAGGGAAATTGCTTTTTTTTTCTGTTTTCAACCCTTTTGTTACTCTTCTGAATCACTGTGCTGTTAAATATGTCCTATAATGCCATTCCCCCCCACCCTTTTCTCCATGTGATCTTCCTTGGCCCTCCCTTTTTTTTTACATTCTAAGGCGAGTGCTATAGCAACGCTGTTGAGATGCATTGACTGACTCCATTGAGCCAATGCATGTCAGTGGTCCTACTATAGCATTTTAGTGCTATAGTGCTCACCTTAGAACATTTTTTTAAAAAAGTCTGAGGAAGATTGTGCAGTGAAAAAGGAGTACTGTTTGAAATGACCATAGCACTTCAGAGACAGCTCATTAACAGGATTTTCTGTATGACCCCCCCCCCATCTCTGTATAATTTTTTACTTGAAATTGGGCCAACAACATATAACATCTGGTTTAGAACAGTAATGTGAAAAGGGCCTCTATTTAATAAAATTAGTACACAGTGAGTTTACAATGAATTAATGGAGTATTTGTTTTCATCATAATTAATCTCTGGAACTGTAAGCTACAGGATGGGGTGTGTGAAATGTATAACTGGTTTGTAATAAGCATTTCTCTCTCTGAAATCAGTTGATGTGCAAGCCCTCTATTTGTGTGTCCCTGCAGGCACTGGATGAAGAGTACTTGAAAGTTGACGCACAGTTTGGAGGAGTGGACCAGAGAAAAATTTTCACCTTTGCAGAAAAGGTTGGCACCGAGGCTTGTCTTGTCTGCTCAGCTGTTCATCTGACTTGTCCATTCTTGCCTGACAGTCATGGCTCATTATCTTTTTGGCCTTGTGTTTTGGCCCAGGGCTGGCTCAAACCATTCTGGTGCTTGAGGCAGAAAATTAAAAAAGGCAGTCTATCCTCCCCCTCTCTCTTCTTCCCACCCCATCTTATTCAGGTGGAACAGGCCTGCTGGGAGGACTTTTTATGTGAGGCCCATTGAAATGAATGGGAGCAGCACAAGATCAGGGGAGCCCCATGTGAAGGAGATGGTTTTTGAAAGTGGTATGGGAAAAGTGCCACTCTGCAGAGAGTTGCTTCCTCTCATCTCCTTCCCTCCATTTGAGTGCCTGGGTCTAGTAGTCCCTAACCTTGCTTGTGTTGTGCCTTTCTCTCTCTTTCTCCAGTGCCTCCCATCCCTGGGCTATGCCAAACGCATCCATCTGATGAACCCCATGGTGCCTGGGCTGACCGGCAGCAAGATGAGCTCTTCAGAGGAGGTTGGTTCCTAAATCTGGCTCTTGGCTGTGGCAACTAAATCCTGCCGGGAAGAGATCTTAAGATGGGGTGGGTGGATTGAATTCTTTATTGTGGGGAAAGCAAAGCAGTATCTATATAGAAATACTGGTGGGCTTACTGTGGGTTAGCTTCTTCCCACCTAACAAGCCATGACTAATAATAGGAGCATTTTGACAATGGAGCCTGTTTACTGGTGTTTATGTGTACGTACAAGTGAGCTGGTGACTGTCCTTCACTGGAGGATTTTCAAACAGGCTGGGCAGCCACCTGTTGAGAATGCTCTAGCTTTGGATTTCCTGCACTGAGGGGGCGGGGGAGACGGGACTAGATGACCAAAAAGATCCTTTTCTCATTTTGATGCTTTGATTTCATATCACGCTGTCCACTGAATCCATTAAAATTTGTCCATCTGATTGTATTTGCATATGAATAAAACAGTGACTCTGCAAAACAAGTATACTTTGCTTTTAGGTGATCTGTGGCACACAGTGCAGTTGAAAGCAATATAGAAGAGGCATTCTCTTCTGCATGGGAGTGGATTGGGAATGCCTCTTCTAAGATGGCACTTGCTGTCTGTGTTTTTAATATAGATTTGTTTTAATATTTGTACTGTGACTGTTGAGAGGCATCTTTGTATCGATCAGTCAAATATTTGATCAGCTAAAGATTGCAAACCCTAGTTCTCAGTCCTTCTAGTCCTGCAATTCCTTTACCTCTTAAAACTGGTAGATGCCCCCACCTCAAAAACAGCCTTGCAACTTGTGGGCAGTTCCAGGAGAATCCCAGCCCCTCGTTCTTCTCTTTTCTAGGAGTCCAAGATTGATCTCCTGGACCGTAAGGAAGATGTGAAGAAGAAGCTGAAGAAAGCGTTTTGTGAGCCAGGGAATGTGGAAAACAATGGCGTCTTGTCCTTCATCAAGCATGTGCTCTTTCCGCTCAAATCAGGTAATGATTTCCAGACATCAAAGGCAGGAGCAGAGCAGGATGGAGAGATTTGTGGATCTTGATCTGCTTAGAGTGGTTGCCCTTCAACTGATTAACTGGGAGGCCCATCTCTCAATGATTTCAGAGATGAGGAGTCCTTTCTCATCTTCTTGCATTTCCTCCCTCCCAAGTATCTGCATTTGGGCTCTTTCTGCTAGCCATGGGGAGGAACAAGGAGGGGTGTGAAGGTGGTCGCTAGAAGTCCTAAACTGCTTCTTCTGTGCTGCCTGCCACTCACCTGGTGCTGTATACATGTTTTGAAGGGTTTTCCAGCAGCCCTGAGAGAGGCCCTGATGGAGGCCATCTTTGTTTTAATGTGGATCTCTGTTTTGCTACCCACAGAGTTCGTCATCCTGAGAGATGAGAAATGGGGAGGGAACAAAACTTACACAGACTATGGGGAGCTGGAGAAAGACTTTGCTGATGAGGTGATGTCCTGTGCTGGGGTCAGAGGTGGAGGTAGCCTCTGTGCTGTCGGCTTGCGTGTGGGGAGGGTCTGTCTTTGGACTGGTCACTTTTGCTTCAGTCTGAACTATCCTGTCAGGCAGGATTTGAAACATGGCTGAGGCATGGGGTGGGGACACTGATCTTCTGTTCTGTGCTTTGTGGCAAGGTCATTGTAAGCTTGTAGAGGCAAACTAAGATTCATGGGGGTCACGGGCAGCAGCAGGGAGAGAAGCTGAAATCCTGAGGTTGGGAACATCATTTCTATAGTCCTAAATTATGCAACCCAGAGACATTTTCCTGTAACTTCTTTGCATCTGGTTTGCAAAATACATCCTCTCTGCCAACTTATTCTTTATATAGTGACACATATGAAGCTCCTTATATTGAATCTGACCCTTAATCCATCAAAGTCAATATCGACTTCTCAGCTGGGATCAGCTTTCCAAGATCTCAGGCAGAGTTCTTTCGCATCACCTGCTGTCAGATCCTTTGAATGCAGATGCTGGGAATTTAATCTAAGACCTTCTGCATGCTGTACTACTGAGCCATGGCCCCTCTTGGTCATCACCGTTTGTGAGGCAATGCAGACTGCAAGGAGATGGGCCCTGTGCCAAAGAGCTCCCAGTGTAAAATTTTGCCTAAAGAATATGGGGGGGAAGGTGCAGGGCCGCATCAAGGCGTCGGTGAGGTGAGGCCCTGCTCCCATCCATGGCCCCAGTGAGGGCGAGCACCACAGCACCCATGCCTCAAAGCTTCCAGAAGTGACAGTGGCTGGACTGAGCAATGGCAGCTGGGTGGCGCATGTGCTTTGAAGCACTCTGAGGCACAGGCGCCGCACTTGCCCATTTCCCTTGCCAAGGAGGTGAGGGTGCAAGGGTGGGCAGGTCCCCCCCGCCAGGGCCATGTCGTAGGCAATCGCCTAGGGCTGCCTAATGGATGGGCTGGCCTTGGGAAGGTGAAGGCTGTGATAAACAGAAGAAAAATATGCCTTGACTGGACTTCTTCTAACAAAGTCTTTCTTAACACCTTCCTTAAGGCCGCCATTCTAAGGAAAGCTCACTGATATGAGTGGCAGCCACAGTGTGTGCTGTAGCCTCTTATTAATTTCTTTGGCTTGTATCATGCAGAGAACTGCTGCGATCAAGTCAACAAACATTTATGGGATTGTAAGGACTTAATAGCTGGGGCCTGACAAAAGGGCATTGGAATTCCACAAGGGGGTGTGTGTTGGGGAAGGGAATATGTAACGAAGGGGGAAGGACTAACTGGATCTCTGCTTCCCTTCCATGCAACAGGTTGTCCATCCTGGAGACCTGAAAAACTCAGTTGAAGTGGCTCTGAACAAGCTCCTGGAGCCTATCCGGGAAAAATTCAGTACTCCTCAAATGAAGAAACTGGCCAGCTCTGCATACCCTGATCCCTCCAAAGCAAGTAAGGGCAAAAAGGCACTTGCAGTTTCCTCTAATGCTCTCTGTGGGGGGAGCAGGAAGTTCTCTTTGGGGTTCCAGTTTTTCAGCCTTCTTTTCTTGCCATGGCCATTAACCAAGTAATATACAATGAAACAGAGGGTCCCTGAAGCTGATATGTCAGGATTTGAAGGGGTGGCTTTAACTGATTACACAGTGTGTCCATCTCCTAGATTCTGCCTGGGTAGACCTTGCCGAGGACCCTGCCTGCAGTACAGAGGCCTCCCTCCCCTGAGGGACCACCTTGCTCTAGTCCTCTTTTGTGGAGGTTAGCAGCCAGGAGTTTGAGTCTCTTTCTCCAAGGAAGGTGATCAAATGCTGCTTTTGTAGTTTTCCTTCCTGTTCTGAAATACAGTCCTGGGCACCATTCTACCCAGATACTTTCTCAGTAATTTGGGTCACATGCTCCCCTTTGTCTCCATGCCTTCACACATTCTAAGAGAAAGGAAAGAGGGAATTCTTTGTTCCTCCCCTCCTCATGCCTTCCTCGGTCTATGTCCCAACTTGTCCTTTTTTCCACCCTTATTTTCTGCCTCTGCCCAGCTTGGTTGTTCTATTCTTCTTGTGTACCTCATATCCTGCAGTTCCCAGGTGGTCTCCCATCTAGGTTGTTTACAAACCTCATGCCTTCAGAGCTTTGTTCAAATCTTCTTCTCTTTTTGTTAGTATAATCCCCCTCAGATCTGCTCTCCTTCTCCTTCCCGTACACAGAGCCTGCCATCAAAGGCCCTATGAAGAACTCTGATCCTGAGGAGGTGGTGCCTTCCCGGGTGGACCTCCGTGTGGGCAAAGTGCTCAGTGTGGAGAAGGTGCGTGTCCAGGCATTACTGCTCTTCTATCTCCTGCCCTGGAATGATTGCTGGGCTCTGTCTTTGAGCCAATGAGAGACTGAAGCAAGTTTGCAATATTCACACATGTCCCCCTCCCTGTACCTGAACCTTGGCCCTGCTGTTCTCCTGTCTTCAGCATCCTGACGCAGAAGCCCTGTACGTGGAAAAGATTGATGTGGGGGAGCCTGAACCACGCACTGTGGTCAGTGGCCTGGTGGAATTCGTGCCCAAAGAAGAGCTCCAGGATAGGCTGGTGGTGGTAGTGTGTAACTTGAAGCCCCAGAAGATGAGAGGGGTGGAATCCCAAGCAATGCTGCTCTGTGCTTGCAGGTGTGCTGAGAAAGTGGGCTGGGGCAGGGTGGAAAATAGCAGAACTGCAGATGGATGGGCTGGGGCAGCAGAGGCCATCTCTGTAAATGTCCCATACTGCCCACTAGGCTGGCACTTTTGCCCAGTCAACCAAGATTGGGCAGTAAATGAGGGGAGAGGTGGTGGTGAAACTGACTCACCTTTGTCTCTTTCTGAACTGCTTTTTTTTGGTTATTGTTCTCTGCAGCAGCGAGGAACCTTCCCAAATAGAGCCCCTGGACCCACCAGCAGGCTCCTGCCCGGGGGAACGTGTATTTGTGGAGGGCTGCGAGAGTGGCCAACCAGATGATGAGCTGAAGCCCAAGAAGAAGGTCTTTGAGAAGCTTCAGGTAAGGAGGTCTTCTGTGCTGGATGCCCAGGCAGCCCATGGATGATGTAGTCTTGCCCTGGCTTTAGTAGCCCAATTTGTTCCTTGATCATGGTAACAGTGACTTTTGTGTAGCATTCACTGCAGGGCAAAGGAAGAGATCTTCAGGGGCTCCTAGCTTGTTTCCAGAGCTTCCAAAATGTATCAAAGTATAATGTGCTTCATTTGAAGAAGAAGAAAAAAAAAGATTTCAGGACATGGCTTCTCTTGGAGCTCGTGCAGAATCTGGAGCATTGAATAGAGACAGACATGCACACCATCTTCCTTTCTGTCTTTAAATTTCTTCCCTCCAAAATTAGACCATGAGGAGATGCAGTTTTAAAGCCAGGGCTCCATTTGCCCACCATAGATGCCTGGCAGTGTTTCCTCTAAGCTGAGTTAGTGTGAGCTAGCTCACAGATTTTTAGCCTCCAGCTCACACATTTTTGTCTTAGCTCAGGAAGGATGACCCCAGAGCACACTAATTTATGCAGTAGCTCACAACTTTAATGCCAGTAGCTCACAAATTAGAATTTTTGCTCACAAGACTCTGCAGCTTAGAGGGAACATTGGTGCCTGTTGTGGAGACAGAATAAGTAGAAAATAGTTCTAGGCCTGGGGTATCAAACATGTGGCCTAGGGGCCAAATCAGGCCCCTTGAGGGCTCCAGAGCAACTAGCTGTCATCTGCTTCCTTCTCCCTCTCTCTTGCTTCTTTCTGCATCACAGCTTACTTTGCCAGGCTTGCTCAGTCACACAAGAGCTACAGATTCTCCAATGGCTGAGGCTCCACCTTTGGGGAGGAGGCAGAGCCTGCTTTGCTACTCTCTCAGTTGCCCAGCAGAGCTACTGAGCCGAACCTCTCTTCCTTCTATTGGGCGAGGTTCCTTCCTCTTGGTCCCTTGGGGAGGAAGAGAAAGAGCCAGAGCTTCCTTTACCCAGTTCCCTGGATCCCATGAGGGAAATACAAAGAAAGTACTTCTAAAACCAATGAGTACTAAGCATGTTTTACGTTTTTTTTTAAATACTTGTGTTTGTCTGTGTCCTTTAACAAATTTATATCTCTGCTACCTAATCTTAAATGGCCCAGCTTGACAAGGTCTTATTTATGCCAAATTCGGCCTTCATAACAAATGAGTTTGATACCTCTATTCTAGGCCATTTGCCTTTACCCTGATAGTTCTTTCTTCTCTTCCCCTGACCCCCGCCCCTCGCAATCCCAGGCTGACTTCCAGATTTCTAAGGACAGCACAGCTCAATGGAAGGGGAAGAACTTCATGACCAAACTGGGGAGCATCTCATGCAAAACCCTGACATGCGGCAGCATCCGCTAAGACTCCTCACCCGCCCCTTTTGCCTGTTCCCTGTCTCTTCCTGTCCATTGATCACCCTATCCATTGAATGATCAAGTTACAGTCCGTCCATCAATCACAGCTCTTCCCTGGCATTCCCAGCCAGGAGATCCCTGCTGAGCTGCATCAAATCCGTGGACATTTACAGCTTTGATATCGACAGAAAGTGAGCAGGGGCACAAAGATGGAACCCTGTTAAAATTGATTATTTATGTCTGAAGAAAGGATGCTGTTGCTTTATTTTCTGGGCTGTCAGGGCTATGGGAAATCTTCCCCCTTAAAGTATTTTAGGAGTGGGGGGGAGTGAAGAAGTAGGGAGACCTCCAAGCCCTCGAGTGAGCAAGTGGTGGCCGGAGAGGAGCTGTGGTCATGTGTGCTCCGTCCTGGCTACGGAACAGCCACTTCGTCCCTCTTTTTAAGTTGCCGCTTCTGGTTTGAACCCAGGCTGGCAGATTACAAAGGGGAGAGTCTCTGTTTATCTGTGGTTTAGATGTCTCCATGATAAATGCCAAATTTTAAGTAATTTATTGTTATCTTCAAATAAAATGCCACACTTCAACTTCTTGTCTTTCAGTAGAGGCCAGTTTGGTTTAACAGGGCTTTTTAGTCTTCTGGGATGGCTTAATTAAGAAAGTGAGAAAGTGGTCTCATGACTGCTCTATTAGGTCCAACCCACAGTATCTCCCAAACTGTAATATTTTGAGCTGCTGGGGGGAGGAATTCTTCAGGATGGTTGTTCAGAAGAAATGGAAAAGAGCCAGGAGGAAATGTTTCAAAGGTTAGGAAGCTCCTAGATGCAGTTCATATGGACTTAAAATTGAATCAGATGTATGTTGCAGTTGTAATCGGGTTAGGTTATGCTGGGCAGGAGAGCCAAGCTGGACATAATGCTGGAATTCTGTGACCTCGGTGTAAAAATCACACACTATAAAGTAGCCATGATGGGGGCCTAATCTGGATTGATGCTGCAGAAGGGAAAGTTAATCACCCCTTCCTCATGCAATTTCCTGGGCTGGAAATGGTTCCTCATTACCAGCAACACACAGGGTAGATTGCTTTAGTGGGAAAAGATTAGCATTCTTTCAGATTGGGCACTGATGTATGGGACAGGAAGTAGAGTTAACTTGTCCAGGGTCCTTGTCCAGCTTTCTTCCCCACTTTTCCAGATCTGGATTCTAGGTGTGGTATCCAGTCACAGAAGCAGTGTTACATGTTATATGGACTACAACTTTCAACAAGCATTATAGGCTATTGCAGAAAAGTATCCTCTCCCCCACCCCTACCCAAATCCTATTTAAAGGTCATCTTTCTAAGAGCTGGAGAATCCCTATCTTTGACAGAAAAATTCAGCTGTTCCCAAAATAGACAAAAGGCATTAGCTTGAGTACTGTTTGTTCTTACACAGGATGATGTCTTTGCAAAGTGAGAAGTCCTTGTAATAATATCTAGGAACGTGACCCCTGTAGTAAATAAGATAAACATTAAACCACTGAAGTTAACATAATAAGACTTTCTGGTGGCTGTACCTTACAAGGCATATTTATTTTTTTTTAAAAGATTGGGGGGAGCTTTAAAAAAACTAATAAATGCATGGATTACTGATCAAATCTGTTGGTGGTTGGGGATGTGTGTGTTGAGCTGCTCTTGAAGGTGTGGTTTATGCCTCTTCTGCACAGGGTGGCTGTTCAGGCCCCTCTCCCTTATATAGGTGGGACAGAGCCTGAAAACCTTCTGAATTGCAACTCGGGTTTTGTTTGACGAGTGGAGCACACAGAAGTGGCTCCTTCCTGGGGCAGGCAAGCAGCTCTTACTGCTGTTCCAGCTCTTCTTTCCTTTTTGAAGGCGTCTTTTCTCACAGAAATTCCTCTTCCCCCTGCCCACTCTCCCACCCGCTCCCCAACACATACAGATGCTTTAGTCAAGCAATAAGAGAGACAGCAAGCAGGCTTTAATCATTCATCTTTACAAAGATAACTTCTTTTAAAATGGTGTTTGCCATCCTCTTACTCCTCAAAGGTAGTCTTATTTTTTTACCTGTTTTACAATCATGGAAATCAAACCAAATGACCCCAGGATTTTTCAAAAGTATAGAAATCTGTCATCTAACGTTACTAGAGAACATTAAACAAAAGGTGCGAAGGGAAAGGGGAGGAAATATCAGAGGTGTTTGGTCTCACTTCTAAAATATTTTTTTATCCAGCAATCAGGATAAGCATGCTGAAGGCTCTCTTCTGTTGCACCTCTCCTGCCTTCAAAGCTTGGAGTCTGGTCTAGAAGGACTGGCTGGAGAGAAAGGCCCAGCCATGTACTAGGAAAGCCCCTCCATCATGTGACATTTCCACACAGCTGCTTTGACCTCTACCAGGCAGGCTTCTGTCTGCCAGCAGGTGGCCAAGAGTACCTCTTCCTAGGAAAGGGCCCCCTTACATCCTCAGGCACACTTGGTAAGACAGCAGCATCAAGGGGGAGTCGGAATGCTGAGGGGGTTTTTTTTGGTAGGGCTGCAATCTTAAATTCACCCTGAAGACCCTGCCTTTTTCTAGGCACTGGAGGAGGGCAGTTTAGCAGACTTGGCTGGTTGATGGGGAAAAGGAAGGGGCCTGACAGCATTCTCTTCACCAGGCTGAGTGTCACCCCAGGGTACCAAAAATGAATGAATGGGCAGCAGCAGCAACTCTTGGGGCAGTGTCACCCTTCAGAGCAGTGGATTTCAAACTGCGCTGGGGGATGCTTGTGGGGTTCTTTTGGAGAGTCTTCCAGAAGCAGCTTTGGAATCTCAGCCCTTTGAGACTTTCAAAAGGCGTCTCATTGTGACCCCTCATCTTCATTAAAAAGAGTTCAAATCTGACCCCAAAGGAGCAGTCCCCTCCCTCCATGGGACATTTCAGTCTCAGAGGATGCAACAGAACTGGATGCATGAAAGCCAGCAAAGGAAGGATTCAAAGAATTCTGTGCATTTCTACATAATCATCTGTTCTCCCCTCTCCCCATCCCAACCCCACCCCAATTTGTGCTATAACAGAAGCCATGTTCGTAAGTTACAGTGAATGCATAAACATCCTATCTGTAAGTGTGCCTATCTGTTTGTAAGGAACAGCCAATGTATATTCATTTTACAAATGAAACCAGTGCCTAGATAAATGTGCAGCTTCAATTACATGTTCAGCTGTACATGCACTGAAAGTAACATGAGAATTATTCAACACGTGTGTCAAGAAAAATCAAGTGTACACCACACTTGGATTGTATATGTGTTCTCTGTGACTTGTAAACAGGCCTGGAGAGACTTGGAGCTGGGTAACATCCCCAAAACAGACTTGGAGCTGGTTAGCGCCCCCCAATATCAGCTACTTACGACAGGACAGATTTGTAAAAATGAATCGTGTGCTTTGCACGGCACAGCACTGTGCTCCACTCAAATGCCAAGGCTAACCAGCAGGGCCACCAGAAGCATGTGTTTGCAAGTCCGAATGACGTAAGCACAAAGGATTGGGGCCTAAGCAACATCCGGCAAACCGGAGCAGTTCTCTATCACAGCTGTCCTTGCTGTGGTTACAGTCTTGCTTTGAAAAGTGCTTTCATTTCGTACAATTCTAGGTGCCTAATAGCAGACTGCTTTTCCCCAACCCCTTGCCAGTTGATAATGCAACTCCCTCCCAAGAAAATGGAGCATCCCTCTGGGAAACACACCACACGGCTTCAACTTTGCCAGTCTCTCCTTCTGCAGATGGTAAAGGGGGAAGGCTTTCTTCTGTTGAAAAGTTCTTTTCTCATGCACACACGCACGCACAAAAAAAAAAAAACCATCCAAGGGGAAGAGCAAAGGATGGGCACTCCAGCAAATCCAGCCGAGAAAGTCTGTTCAAGGCTCTAGCTCTCTGGGGTGGGGTGGGGGACAGAAAGAAGGGCAGCTGGAAAGAGAACTATGTGTGAAAGTGGTAAAATAAAGCTGTATGATTGAAGAAAGTGAAACCAACACAACTTTTGCATAAATATCAAGGCCTTCAGAGGCTAAGGCGGTTTTTCTTCCTCGCTGCCATGTCTGGGATCCTCCTCCGGCCTGCTCGGGTCCCTGAGATTCGGTTTGTGTTTTGTTTTTAATTCCTGTATCTTGGGGTGGGGGCAATGCAGGCTCTTCCCTTACACTGTCTCCTCCTGTATGCCTGCAAGAAGAAGAGGTAGGTCAGTGTGGCTCCCTGAAGGACAGAAATTTGGACCGTGAGACCTGAATTTGAATACTGCTCTACTGAACAGCTTTGTCAACATCACCACCTCTCAATCTTTTCTGCGTGATCAAAATAATAGAAGTTATGTTTCCAGGAAAACAAATTCTGTTCCATGGCTAAACTAGAATAGACTGGCAAAATATATTTAAATGTTGAAAATATTCACCCAAACCATAACACAAACAGAGCCCTAAACATAGCGAGCCCCTTTCCCTATAACTGAAAATGGCCACTTGGGGCTTGGCTGAACTGTCCCCATCCTGTGGCCCGCAGACAGAGGCCTCTGTTTTCAGCAATCTGCTTCATGGCTGGATCATATGGAAAATTTCCACGAACAGAACTGGTAGGCAATCTTTGCATACTTTCCCTCATGGGAAGACTTGCCCTATGCTCCAAAAGCAGTCTCTCAGGAGAGGTGACACAATCCTGCTCCACCAATTGAAATCCCTTCTGGCATCAGATTTACCACAGGATTGAAACCACGGTGCTACTGTAATAATTCACCTCTTGGATTTTCCAACAGTATCCTATTCGAGATGTGGATGAAAAGAAATGTTTGCCTGATGAACTAATCCTGCTTTCTGCTGGTGGTGGTGCCATTTTCCTCCTCTGTTTAACAAAAAGCTGCCAAAAAGACTGCCCTCATTCTGTCTTGGCCTACCAATGACACCATGTAGCTAACAAGATTTGGCTACAGATGAGGTGTAGACTGACACTGCATACCCTTGTACTTAAAAGAAGAAAAAGAAAAGGACACCAGCTGTAGCAGAAAACACCATAGAAAGGTGGAAAGCATGAGGCTTCTACTTTGACACACACCTTTCTCCCCCCATCCCTCTTTCCCGCCAAAAAGGTTCACGGAGCTTTTGGTGAAGCCTACTCTAGTTAGCCCCAGAAGGGAAGAACCTTTCCTGTCAAAGCATTCTGTTAAGGACAGAGCAACAGACAGAAGAAGCTGGAAAGTGGGAGGAAAGCTGGATCCAAAAAATCCAACACTGGAATGGTTCCCTCACAACAAATCACTATTCCTATTTATTATTCATTCATTTATTTGACTTGTATCCAGCTCTACCCCACCATCCTGGGACTCAGAGCAGGTGACATGTAATAAATCATAACAGATAAAGCATACCAGTCTAAAAATCCCTTCTTAATGCAATGGATAGCTATGGCCCCTCAGAAGAATCGATATGGTACACTGTTGTGCCTCTGCAATGCCCCCAGCCCCACCACAAAAGTCAGCCCTATCCCACATTCCCAGCTCTAGAAGAGTTAAAAGCAAGACAGGAGCACTGGCTCTTGATCTTTTAAGAAAGCACTTCTGCCTCAGCAAAAAAATAAAAAAATAAAATCTGTCGTAACCATGAAGCAATGAAAATACAAATAATAACAGCAAAGCAAAGAATTCTGTCATAACCGTGCAGAAATGAAAAATACAAATAATAATTTCTAATTGAGACTGTTTTAAGTGTAATGGAGGAAATGGTGAGGTAATTGTTTCTTTAAATTATAAGCTAATTTCTATTGCACTGTTGGGTGCATCTTTTTATTTTGAGAAGACCACCCTCGCAGTTCTTCTATGCTGGGAATCTCCCAGAAGTCACACTGAGCTGGCTGCAAAGCTACAAGGTCTCCCAGCATTCCAAAATCATCTGAGGCTCAGCATGAATCAGGAAAACTTGCCTGGCATTTCTTCTGGCTGGGAGGTGGATGGTGGGTGGGAGAGGGAATGAGAAAGGCAATTTTCTTCACCTGTACTGAACCCAAGAAAGGCCTGGAAAATTGTAATGTATCACACAGCTTTCAGTGCTTCAGGGCCAAGCCTTGCCCCAAGTACATAAATTAATTTGATTTTTTTTTTTAAAAAAAATACTTTGAATTTAAAAGGAATTAACCTTTTAAAAAATTCAGTGTGGACTATAAATAAAATGGAGGGAAGGAACATGCAAAAGTAAGTGCAAGCAAAGTGAATCAAAGTGTAAATTCTAAGCAGATAGAATCCTATTCAGGTCCATTCAACCTGGCTTACACCCACCAAAGTGTTTGTAGGGCTGCATTAGCAATGCACTTCAGCAGCGGCGAGTGGTGCTGTAATTCAAAGTCAGAAATCTTTTGGGCTTCAAGGCAGAAAAAATAGCCACAAACTAGGCCTTTTGAAGTGATGGGAGAATAATTTGGAAAAGACAGGTTGCTTACCTGTAACTGTAGATCTTCGAGTGGTCATCTGTGCATTCACACTCATGGGATAGAGCACCTGCGCCGATCCCCAAATCGATACCTAAAAAGCCCGGGAATTTTTCACGCTCGGTCCCAATGCACATGCCCACCAGCGCCAGAGCAAGGATCCCGCCAGTTCCTTCCTGACCTCTGGAAGCCCCTACTGGAGGGAGACCATCAGCAGTGGGGAAGGAGGGCGGGTAGTGTGAATGCACAGATGACCACTTGAAGATCTACAGTTACAGGTAAGCAACCTGTCTATCTTCTTCGTGGTCTCTGTGCTTCACACTCATGGGAGACTAGCAAGCAAGACATACCTGGAGGCGGGAAGATGGTCAACCAGAAGAAACAGCTTGCAGCACCGCAGTTCCCAGATGAGTCCTCTGTTGAGCATGCACGTCCAGTGCGTAGTGCTTCATAAAGGCATCCATCAGGGACACGCCTTTCAGGAACGCCACCAACATTGCCATCGCCCTTGTAGAGTGGCTGCGAATAGGCCCAGGTAACGGCTTCTTAGCCAACAAATAACACAGTTTAATAGTCTCAGTGAGCCATTTTGACAGCCTCTGAGACGAAATCCTGGAACCTAACTTAGGGGCAGCGTATGAAACAAAAAGCTGCTTGTCCTTGCGAAAACTCTTGGAACGACTTCAATAAAACAATAAAGCACGCTTTACATCTAAAGCATGCAACCTACGTTCCTCATCCGAGGAAGGCGTAGGATGAAAAGTGGGCAGCCAAACTTCTAGGTTGAGGTGGAACTGAGAAACCACCTTGGGGAGAAAAGAAATATCAGGAGCTAATGAAACTCCAGCTTCCTGAAAAACAAGGTACGGGTAGTCACAACACATCGCCGTGAGCTCCCCCGCACGACGTGCTGATGTGATGGCTACCAAAAACGCAGTCTTCCATGAGAGAAACTGTAACGAGCACGTGGCCATCGGCTCAAAGGGACGACGAGTCATTCTGTCCAACAGCAAAGTCAAATCCCACAACTGTGGGGGCGATCTGGATGGGGGATGAAGCCTAAGCAGACCCTTCAAAAATCTCTTAGAATGAGGGTGTACAAAACCAGAATGTCCCTCCACTGGTTCACTGAATGCAGATCTCTCTCTCTCTCGGCTTGGCTTCGCGAACGAAGATTTAAGAAGGGTGCAATAGTCCACGTTTGCTGCAGGCTCGCTGGTGGCTGACAAGACCAATGTGGGACAGGCAGGTCCGGCCACAGCGGCTGCAGGGAAAAGTCTGATTTAGGGTTGGTCCTGTAGCAGTGCGATTCTTCCTCAATCTCCTTTTGTCCTCAAGACCAGCTATGCGTGCATTCTCAAAGGAAGAGACAGCCTGGTGGATGGTGTGCCTCCATGCTTTGCGATCTGAGGCTAGGTCAGACCACTGGTGATGGTTGATGTGACAGGTGCTAAGGGATTTCTTCAAGGAGTCCTTGTACCTCTTCTTTGGTGCCCCTCTATTTCGATGGCCGGTGGAGAGTTCGCCATACAGGGCAATCTTGGGAAGGCGGTGGTTTTCCATCCTAGAAATATGCCCTGCCCAGCGCAGCTGCGTCTTCAACAGCAGTGCCTCGATGCTGGTAACCTCCGCCCTCTTGAGGACTTCAGTGTTGGTCACAAAGTCACTCCAGTGGATGTTGAGGATGGTGCGAAGGCAGCGCTGATGAAAGCGCTCAAGGAGTCGCAGGTGATGACGGTATAAAACCCACGATTCGGAGCCGTAGATGAGGGTTGTCATCACAACCGCTTTGTAAACATTGATCTTTGTGCCTTTTTTCAGATGCTTGTTGCTCCACACTCTTTTGTGCAGTCGGCCAAAGGCACGGTTTGCCTTTGCCAGCCTGTTGTCAATCTCCTTGTCGATCTTGGCATCTGAGGAGATGATGCACCCCAGGTAGCTGAACTGCTGGACTGTCTTCAGAACTGATTCACCCACAGTGATGCAGGGAGGGTGATAATCTTCCTGGGGTGCAGGCTGGTGGAGAACTTCTGTCTTCTTCAGACTAACTTCTAGGCCGAATAGCTTGGCAGCCTCTGCAAAGCAGGACGTCATATGCTGCAGAGCTGATACCGAGTGGGAGACGAGTGCAGCATCATCAGCAAACAGTAGCTCTCGGATGAGTTTTTCCATTGTCTTGGAGTGTGCCTTTAGTCGCCTCAGGTTGAACAGGCTGCCATCGGTGCGATAGCGGATGTATACACCATCGTCATCATCTAGATCTACTGCGGCTCTTTGAAGCATCATGCTAAAGAAGATCGTAAAGAGAGTTGGCGCGAGAACGCAGCCTTGCTTTACACCTGTGCCTATTGGGAAGGGCTCCGAGAGGTCGTTGCAGTGTCTGACTTGGCCTCGCTGGTCTTCGTGTAGCTGGATGATCATGCTGAGGAACCTTGGGGGACATCCTAAACGTTCCAAGATTTGCCACAGGCCTTTCCTGCTAACGGTATCGAAAGCTTTGGTAAGGTCGACAAAAGTCACATACAGAGCCTTGTTCTGTTCCCTGCATTTCTCTTGGAGCTGCCTGAGAACAAATACCATGTCAGTGGTGCTCCTGTTAGCTCTGAAGCCGCACTGGCTCTCTGGGAGGAGTTCTTCTACAATGGTGGGCACCAGTCTGTTCAGGAGTATTCTGGCAAGGATTTTGCCTGCGATGGAGAGCAGGGTTATCCCCCGGTAGTTGGAGCAGTCTGACTTTTCCCCTTTGTTCTTGTATAGGGTGATGATGATTGCATCGCGAAAGTCCTGTGGTAATTTGCCTTGTTCCCAGCAGGTGACAAGTACTTTGTGAAGTGAGCTATGTAGTACTGTGCCCCCATGCTTCCAGATCTCTGGTGGAATTCCATCAACTCCCGCTGCCTTGCCACTTTTCAGTTGCTTGATGGCTTTAACAGTCTCTTCTAGGGTGGGGATCTCATCCAACTCTGTTTTCACCGGTTGAAGTGGGGTGAGGTGGATTGCTGAATCTTGAACTACGCGGTTGGCACTGAAGAGAACCTGAAAATACTCCGACCACCGGTTCAGTATGGATGCCTTGTCTGTGAGGAGCACTTGGCCGTCTGCACTATGCAAGGGACTCTGAGCCTGATATGATGGACCATATACTGCCTTCAGGGCTTCGTAGAACCCTCTTAAATCACCAGTGTCTGCACACAGCTGGGTTCTCTCTGCAAGCTTGGTCCACCACTCGTTCTGAATGTCTCGAAGCTTGCGCTGGAGGTTGCTACATGCAGCGCGAAAGGTTGCTTTTTTCCCAGGACAGGAGGGCTGAGCAAGATGTGCTTCGTAGGCAGATCTCTTTTTTGCCAGTAATTCTTGGATCTCTTGATTGTTCTCATCAAACCAGTCCTTGTTCTTCCTTGTGGAGAACCCAAGGACTTCTTCAGAGATCTGCAGGACGGTAGTTTTTAGGTGTTCCCAGAGTGCTTCTGGAGAAGGGTCTGTGGGGCAACTGGGGTCCTCAATTCTTGACTGGAGTTTTGCCTGGAAGGAAGCTTTAACTTCGGCTGACTGGAGGCTGCCAACCTGAAACTTCCTCCGAGGGATACCTCCTCTCCTGGGTGTGGGTTTAAAGTGAAGACGGAGATTGCAGCGTACAAGACGATGATCCGTATGACATTCTGCGCTGGGCATTACTCGGGTGTGTAAGACATCTCGAAGGTCTCTCTGGCGCACCAGAATGTAGTCGATAAGGTGCCAATGCTTGGACCGTGGGTGCATCCAGGTTGTCTTCAGACTATTCTTCTGCTGGAAGATAGTGTTGGTGATGGTGAGCTGGTGCTCCATGCAGAATTCTAGCAGGAGGCGCCCGTTGTCATTGCAGTTGCCAATGCCGTGTTTGCCAAGTACTCCTTTCCAGGCTTCCGAGTCTTTACCTACTCTGGCATTGAAGTCGCCAAGGATGATCACCTTGTCCTCTGTAGGGGTCTTCCGTACGAGGTTGCGTAGATCAGCATAGAACTTGTTCTTTTCTGCAGGATCTGCTTGAAGGGTTGGGCCATACACACTGAAGAGTGTTGCATGCTGCTTGTTTTGAAGTGGGAGGCGCATGGACATGATGCGATCTGAGTGACCTGTTGGCAGGTTTTCGAGTTTGGAGGCAATGGAGTTCCTGACCATGAAGCCAATGCCAGAAAGGCGGCTCTCAGCCTTTGACTTACCCGACCAGTAGAGGGTATAGCCAGCACCGTGTTCTTGAAGACTACCTTCCTCAGGGAAACGGACCTCACTGAGAGCTGCTATGTCGATATTCAACCTAAGAAGTTCGTGGGCAACTAGAGCAGAGCGTCGTTCAGGGCGACCACTGCCTACTGTGTCAAGCATGGTTCTGATGTTCCAACACGCAAGCTTTAGTCTTTGCACACTTTGTGAGGCAGGTGCATGCCTTTTCTTTGTTGTTATTTTTCGACCGCAAGTAAGGATGCCCGTTGACCGCGGCTAGCCAACTGGGGTGGGGGAGACGAGCTTTGTTTAGGGGGTGCGGATCCAGAGTCATTGGGAGACGGTCTGCTGTTTCCGTGGAAAGGTTGGTTCCTGACCACTGAATGCAGATATTGCTGCCAAATAAACCTTGATGGAGGAAAAAACAAGGCCAGCATCCACAAGGGATAACAAAAACTCAAAAATTACCGACAATCCCACCTTTTGGGGAGAAACTGAAGGATCAACTAGGAACTGAAGGAACTTCCGCCACTTCCTATAATAGGAAGCGTGGGTGGTAAGTTTCCTGCTATTCAGGAAGACGTGCTGGACTCTGCTAGAGAACCCACAGGATCGATAAGCCACACTGTCAGCTTCAGGTGGGGCACGTTGTAATGGAGTACACGACCTCCCTGAGCTGACAGAAGGTCCAGTTCCACCGGGAACTTGTAGAAGACCCCCCTCGCCAATTGCAGCAGGATCGGGAACCAGTTCTGGCGAGGCCACCAAGGAGTCACCAGGATGTAGCATCGTCTCTCTCTTGCGATTTTGTTGACCACCTTCGTCAACAATGGCAGAGGCGGAAACAGATAAAGGAACCAACCTTTCCACGGAAACAGCAGACCGTCTCCCAATGACTCTGGATCCGCACCCCCTCTGGAACAAAACAGAGGACACTTCCTGTTCTCAGCTGTGGCAAAGACATCCACCTGAGGATACCCCCAAAGATGAAAGACAGGTTGGAGGTTGGAGGAAGGTTGGAGGAAGCGCCAATGAAGTGCGGTGAAGCTGCGCCCCTGCCGAGGGAGTCTGCCTGCAAGTTGAGGACCCCAGGGAGATGTGCAGCCTTCACGAAGATGTCGTAGTCCTGGCACTCCGACCAAAGGTCCAGTGCCAATGCACAGAGCCATCGAGAGACTGTGCCCCCGCCTGTTGATGTAGCACAGGGCAGTGGTATTGTCTGTTAGCAGAGCAACAATCTTCCCAGCCACCAAGGGGCGGAAAGAGCAGAGAGCAAAATGAACTGCCAGCAGTTCTAAATAATTTATGTGGCAGTGAGTCAATTTCAGAGGCCAAGGGCCCCCCACACACAGACCGTCCATGTGGGCCCCCCAACCCCACAAAGATGCATCTGTTGTGATAGTGACAGAAGGTGCAGGGAGATAAAATGGAGCTCCCTGACAAATGTTGCTCTTTGACTTCTACCATTGCAGAGTTTGAAGAGTCACAGGTGGAATGACAAACCTCTTTCGAGGTGAGTCTCTCAATGGTCGAAACTGACAAAGAAACCAGAGTTGTAGGCCTCTCATCCTCAGCTTCGCAAAGAGTAGCACGCTTGTCGTCGCCGCCATCAGCCCCAGCATCCGCTGCAGCTGCTGCACTGTGTTCCACTTTCGACTTTGCAGAAGTTGCACAAGGTTGATAATGTCCACCGCTCTCTGCTGAGGCAGGAACGCACGATGCAGGTTCGTATCCAGCAAAGCCCCTACGAACTGAACTGTCCTTGATGGAGTAAGGTGTGATTTCTCCAAACTGACCTGCAGACCCAAGG
Organism: Heteronotia binoei; assembly: GCF_032191835.1. Classification (NCBI taxonomy): domain Eukaryota; kingdom Metazoa; phylum Chordata; class Lepidosauria; order Squamata; family Gekkonidae; genus Heteronotia; species Heteronotia binoei. The sequence continues at coordinate 21,051,129 of NC_083239.1, read as the reverse complement.
TGTCGAGAAGACGAAGAGTGACGGCAATGTGGGATGACAAACTCTCTTTCGACTCTGCCACAAGGAACCAGTCGTCGATGTATGGAAAGACGACTATCCCTTGAAGCTGGAGATGGGCAGCCACAACGCTCAACATCTTCATGAACACCCGAGGTGCAGTGGACAGGCCGAATGGAAGGGCTTTGAACTGGAAGTGTTGAGAACCTAGTGCAAACCAAAGGAAACGTCTGGACGCAGGACGGATGCTGACGTGGAAGTATGCATCTTTGAGGTCCAGAGTTGCCATCCAGTCCCCTTGGTTGATGAGGGGCAGGATCGTTTGCAGAGTGGACATTCTGAACTTCTGGTACAGAATAAATTTGTTTAGATTCCGAAGATCCATGATTGGTCTTAAACCCCCGTCCCGCTTGGGAACCAGGAAGTAACGAGAGTAGAAACCTCCCATCCTGGCCTCCATCAGAACCTTCTCTATGGCTTGTTTCTGTAGGAGGTTGTTCACCTCCGCCAGCAGAAGTGGGGAAGGGGGTGTGGTAATTACCACGGATTGGTTCGGAATCTGAACAAAATCTATTTTATAGCCTTCTTCTACGATGGAAAGTGCCCACCTGTTGGTAGTGATGGACTCTAGGCTGACAGGAAGGGGCAGAGGCGGATAGAGGGAGAAGAAGTGGGTACAATGATGCGTGCTATGAGAAAGTCAAAGGCCCTGCTTTTGAGGGCCTGTGCCCTTGGACTTGCCGGTGTTTTGAGCCAAAGCAGAACGATTTCTGTTGTTCCCCCTGTATGGGGACCTACTCTCAGGTTGATTCGAGAGAGGTCTCCATTGTAGATCCGGGGAGAACTTCTGGTACAGTTTCTTTGACCAAGGCTTGTGCCACTGCTTCTGCTTTGCAGCTCTAGATGACCCCTGAACTCCCAGGTTCCTGGACATTTTTATGCTCTTGTCCATTTCCTGGAGTGTACTATCAGTGGTGGAACTGAACAAGCCTTCACCCTCAAAGGGCAGGTCTTCCACAAAGGCCCTGGTATCTTGCTGGAGAGCCGTGGATCGAAGCCAAGAGTGACGGCGGAGGCAAACAACAGAGGTGATGGTCTTTGCTGAGACATCGGCCATATGCTTTGCTGCAGCCAATTGTTGTTTGGCTACAGCAAAGCCCTCCTTCTGCAACTTGTTTGCAGCCGATCTTTTCTCGTCACTTAGGGAAGACAGAAGGGGGGTAAGTTGTTCCCATACCGAGTATTGGTATCTAGCCATGCATGCCGCATTGTTAGATACCTTTACTCCGAGGGCCGCAGCCGAGTAGAATTTTCTCCCCACATTATCCAGCTTCTTTCCCTCATCTGGTGGAGAAAACTGTGTTTTTCGGGCCTTCAATGAGGAAATGACCACCAAATTAGGCTTTGGATGAGTGAAGAGAAACTCCGCTCCCGACTCTTGGACCCGATACATATGGTCCAGCCTCCTTGATGACACCAGTGTTGACACTGGCTTCGCTCAAGGCTCTTCACGGCTTGAAGAATGACCTTCGTTACCGGTAGGGCAACCGCTGTAGATGTGTCCCGTTGCATAATGTCGAACACTGTGTCGTCTACAACAGGTTGTGGTTGGGTCACCGGCAGCGAAAGGGAGAGTGCCATCCTCTTCACCAGGTCCACATACGACTTCAGATCCTCCGAAGGTGAGATAGGAAGATCCTCAGCCGTATGAGACACAGGCGAAGGCTCCAAAGCCCGATCCGGCTCATCGGTACCGCCCTCAGAGTCCGATGATGAAGACTCTCTGCGCAGGGAGTGTTCCGAGAGCACTGGCGTTGACTCCCTCACAGACGACCGAATTGACCCCAACGATCGAGGTTGGACTTCTTCCACCACCACTCCCCGTCTGTCGGGCGGCACGGAAATTGATGCCGACGGACGCCTTCTGGACTGCTGAGAGAGTCGGGACATGTGAGACGCCTCGGACTGCTGGTCCCAGTCTGCAAACTCCCGTGGAGGGTACCATTGGTACGGTTGATAGGGATAGACATATGGAGGCCACTGACGCTGTTCCCATGGTGGAAGCGGTGGGAAGCGACGAGCTATCGTAGTTGGTTCTAGCTCCCTCTGACCTCTCGCCTGAACCATCAGTGCCGAAGGCTCCATCGGCACCGACATCTCCACCTCTGAGACCGAGTTGCTTTCACTGCACTGCTTAGACCCTGAAGAGTGGGAGCGTTGAGTCAGGTCGATCTCGTGCTCCGATGCCGATAGGCACAGCTGCGAAGCACTGCCTCTCGACACCGAAGGGCTACAACGCAGGGACGCCAAGATCTTCCGCAGTGGAGCTGTCAATGCCGAAGCATCGTGCGAAGGCAAAGGAGTGAGGGATGGTCTCTTCTTCCGCTTCTCCTTTGATTTCACCTTCTTAGGCTCGGATGATCGGGTCCCCAAATCATCCCGACGCCTCCTAGCCGGGGTGTCCACAGACCCTTCAGAAGGCCGTTTAGTGGAACGCGCACGCTCAACCGGCATCTCGGTCCTGATCGGCGAAGCCTCAGCTGATATGACCGTCGGAGCTGTGGCCTCTCCCATCGGTACTGACGGGGCTGATGCCATCTTCTGAGGACGAAGTGCCAACTCGACTAGCGCCGCCGAAAGCCTCGCCGCTCGATTCTTCGGAGTCTGTTTAGAAAAACTCAGGCAGTGGGTGCAAGAATCCATGCGGTGTCCTTCGCCCAGACAGAGAAGACAGAGAGAATGGCTGTCGGGGGCGGGGGGAATCCCACAGGAGCGGCACCTCTTAAAAAACCCCAGCGTCTTTCCATAGACGCCCCGGAAAAAACCCACACAGAAAAATCTCTGAGAGGAAAAACTAAGCCCCGAAGGGCAAGTCCAACAAACTTTTTTTTTTTTACAACAACACTATCTATTTAAACTACTAACTAACTAACTACACTAAGAAAACAACAAATGGGCTATATACAATAGGCAGAAGCAATCCAAAAATTACTTTACCGACCGGGGACACGAAAGAAGATCCTCTCAGAGCAGCGGTCAGAAAGGAACTGGCGGGATCCTCGCTCTGGCGCTGGTGGGCATGCGCATTGGGACGCCTGCGCATGCCCGCTGGCGCCGAGCGCAAAAAAATCCCGGGCTTTTTAGGTACTGATTCGGGGATCGGCGCAGGTGCTGTATCCCATGAGTGTGAAGCACAGAGACCACGAAGAAGATCTGTGGGAGTGTAACAGCTGACAGTGATGAAGTCTCTGTCATAACTCAATAAACTTGGAGAGCACTCTTTTTTGTTTACTTCTTTTCAAGATGGAAGACACTGTCAACTAACAGCAGCAGCAATTCCAAGCAATAGGTCAAATGCTGGTTTGGTCACGTGAAAAATAGTGTCCTGAAAAATCTGGGTTTTTTTCTTCTCTGTTCAATAAATATAATAATAAACATCCACCTTGATAAAGAGTTCTGGTGAGCTTAAAATATTGACAATGTTTTGTGTCAATTTGGTTGGCCCTAATAAAAAGGAGGTAAGGAGATACCAGAAGGTAAGCAGGGTCAGTATTGGGATGAGAGACTGTCAAGGAAGACTCTACAGAGAAAAGCAAACCAGCTCTGCTCACTTGCCTTGAAAGTCCCTTGCTAGGCTCACCATAAGTCAGTTGTGACTTGACAGTCCTTATGCATGTAATAAAAAATTCTGACATGGATTTTATTTTGGATTTTGCATAGGCCAATGTGGCTGGTCATGACCTTTTTGAACAAATTACGCTGCTTCCTTATAAAATGGTGACTATGGAAGTAACCAGGAATTTGGATCCACTTGTTCAGATGGACTGTTTTGGAGGCATCAATGGGAGACTAAAAACTCAGTTGAAAGGGCCATTCTGAGGATAGAGAGCAATAAGGGGAAATGGGTGGAGGGAAAGAGTGGAGAGAAATCTCTGGTTTTACCAGAAGACTGGCATCTGTGGAACAAAGACCTCAAGGAGGAGCATATCGATAAAGGACAGAAGGCAAAAAGAGAAAGGACCAAAGCCATAAAGACATTTGAATAGAAGAACACAGCTTAAAGCAGAAATGGCCAAACTGGGGCTCCGGAACCACATGTGACTTTTTCATGGGCATTGTGTGGCTCTCAAAACCCCCACTGTCCCATTGGCTGGTTTAATGGGACCCCACTGTCCCATTTCTCTCTTTAAAGAGAGAGACAGTTTGGTGTAGTGGTTAACTGCGTGGACTCTTATCTGGGAGAACCGGGTTTGATTCCCCACTCCTCTGCTTGCACCAGCTGGAATGGCCTTGGGTCAGCCATAGCTCTGGCAGAGGTTGTCCTTGCAAGGGCAGCTGCTGTGAGAGTCCTCTCGGCCCCACCCACCTCACAGGGTGTCTGTTGTGGGGAAGGAAGGTAAAGGAGATGGTGAGCCGCTCTGAGACTGAGATTTGGAGTGGAGGGCAGGATATAAATTCAATATCATCATCATCTTCTTTAAATCACTTCTGCAAGCCAAGCCAGCCAGCAGCTTGGAGAATGCATTTAAAGTTAAAGTTGTTTTCTTTCCACTTCCACCTCCCCCCATCTATTTGCCTGCCTTCCTTCCAGCTCTCAAACATCTGCCATTCATGTCTTGCGGCTCTCAAATATCTGACATTTATTTTATGTCTCTTACATTAAGCAAGTTTGGCCACCCTGGCTTAAAGTGAAGCTGCACAGAGAGGGAAGCCAGTGAGGGGAAACGTGCATATAGGAGTCAAATAACAAGAAGAAAACTGCACTCAAGCAGCAAGGATTTTAGACAGGCTAGAAGGGCATAGAAGGCCATGCCAATAATCAATATGGGAAGTAAAAAGGGAAGAAACTGAAATGTTGGAAGGGTTAGATGCAACAAAAAGAGGGAACTCTAGATACAATGATCATGTAAACCTGGACAGCAGGAGAGAGAAACAACATATGAAGGTTTTCCCAAACTTGAGGACAACAGCAAATAGAACTATCATCAAGGATGAGATAAAGTGATGTGGAACAAAAACTGCTGTACTAACCAGCCAGGGGGGAGCTCAGTTTGGGAATGTGGACTTCCATCCAATGAGAACGCAGCAGAAATTAGAAAAGATGAGGCAAAGAACAGCTCCCTCTCTTTCAGTCTCTGCCCTCAGCTTCCCTGCCATCTGAAATACAGGGGTGGTGATTTAAAAAAGCCCTAACCTTTTAAGGCTATTTGGAAGGACTGGACATGAAACACACTCAGCATGTGAAAAGGGCTACTGTTATCATTGAAGAGAGGTTGGGGAAATTTTTCCCTCAAGCCCCAGAGGAGAATCAATTATTCCCCTGCAAAGTAAATCATGATCCAGATCCGTGATTTTGGAAGCTAAGTAGAGTCAACCCTGGTTAGCTCTCGAAAGGGTGACCACTAAGGAAGTCCAGGGTTGCTACACAGAGGAGGCAATGGCAAACCACTTCCATCTGTTCCTTGCCTTGAAACCCTACAGAGACACTGTAAACTGGCTGCAACTTGATGGCACTTTCCACCACAGCATCAACAAGGAACACGACTCTTCCCCCAGTTGAAGACTACAGGACCACCCTCTCCCCACCCTGCCAGTCACCTTACCTTGTGCTGGGAGGCTCTGCAGCAGCATCTCTGGCCCAGCAGGCGGATTTTTCCCACCAGCCTCCATCGGAGAGGCCTGGTTCTCAGTTCCTGCACTCTTAGTCCTGTCCCCAGCTGCCAACAGGGGGGAGCTCAGCTCCTCCACTCCTGGTGGCTTTGGGCTCTGGGGTGATGGCAGGTGCCCTGGTGCTAGTGAAGGCTTCTTGGCTATGGGAGGAGGGATCTTTTGGGGCTTCTTCTGTGCCTGGGGCTTTCCTGAGCCCTGTGGGTTGAGCCCCAAGGCTGCCGCTGGCCGCTGGCCAGAGACATTCATCAATTCGGCAACCAGATTCTTCTTCAGGTTGGCTTGGGCCTCCGGAGATGAGGTCTCGATCACGAACTTTTTGGAGCTCTTTGCAAAGATGAAACTGGCTGTTGAGGCTGGGGATTTGTGTAGCGGAGACAGCTGGCCATCTTTTAGGTCCCCAGGGGCAGCTGCTGCTGCTGCTGTGGAGGGCGTTGGCAGGGTCAGCCGGTTCCTGGCTTTCCTCTCCGCCATTCCAAGGCTGGGAGCGTCCCTGGAAGACAAGGTGGAGGCCTTCAAGCGCACAGCATTGTGCAGTGGGTTTGAAGGTGATGCTTCTTTGGAAGCTGACGAGGGTCCCTTCAAGGACAGCGACTTGCGGATAGGCTTCTGGGGGGCAGCCTGTGCCGGTTTGTTGCCAACACCCAAGCTAGTCCCATTCTGTTCAATGGGCAGCTTTGCTGCAGCCGGGCTCGCCATGGGACTGTGGGCATCCATGTTGATTGAGCGCAGGCGCACCATCTGCAGTAAAGAAGGGGTGACAATAGGCAGGCTCGCGTCCTCCTTTGGCATGGGGTTGCTCTTATTGCGAGAAGCAGGCTCCTTCTTGAGATCCGGGTGGGAGCTGCCTGCTGGATTCTTAAGGCTTGGCTGACTTCGCAGGCCAGAGGGCCGGGGCACTGCTGATACTGAGGCAGCAGCCTTTCGGTGGCTGAACTGAGATCCCAATGCTTCCCCCACCATGGGGAACTTTGGAGGTGGAGCGGGCTCCAGTGTGGGAGTTGGCAGTGACGTGGCATCTAGGACTTCCTGCTGTTGGATCTTAGAACAGACCGTAGTGGAGAAGGAGGGCGAAGGGGTGAGCTCTTTGCCCTTTTCAGCAGACACTGGTCTTTGGTTGGCTAGTGGCTCCACAGTGGGAGGAGCCTCCAGGGCTTCAACAGAGGGTATTTCTGCAGCAACCGACTGTGCTTCTGGCAGAGGCAGTGAGAAGTAGGCCTCATCCGGGGGAGGGAAGTCTGCCATGGAGAGATCGTGCTCATCTGGCACAGGCGGGGGCGGGGGGGGCCACAGCACATCCTGAGGGGCATCAGGCTCAGTTTCCGAGGTGCTTGGCACTTCGGGGCTCGTGTCGGCCTTCTTCGCTGGGGGTGGTGGTGGATGGTAAGCAGGAGGAGGAGATGGAGGAGGTGATCCATTGGTGGGTTTGGAAAGAACGGGAGGCTCTGTGTTGGCCTTGTCAGCAGAGGATGAAGAGTGGGGTGGGCTATTGGCAGTGTTCTGCTCAGCCTGTTGAAGCTTGGAGGGCGGTGGGGAGAAAGGAGCTGGGACCTTGGGGTGAGGGGGAATAACAAACCTGTCCACCTTATTTGGAGCAGTGCCTGAGGGGGGCATCTCAGCGGGGGGTGGATCCGATGCAGAGGAGGATAAGGACGTCAGGGAAGAGGAGACGGAGAGTCCAGGAGATTGCAGGGAACAGACCCTCTCTGGTTTCTTTGGTTGCTGCCTCTTGCTTCTGGGAGACGAGGCGTGGGAGAGGAGCCCCTTGGTGTGGAAGGTGGGGGTGCCGCTCTGACTGGAATACCCACTGGAGGGCGACATGGTGCGGCCAAAGCGGTCTGGGGAGCCTTGCTTGGCAGGGAGTTCCTGCTGTCCACCGGGGGGCAGGGGGCCACTGTGGGAGAGGTCAGCAGAGTAGGCCAGACTGTCAGAACGGAGGCTGCTGGTCTCACTCTGTGAGGATGGTGAGAATACTTCATCCTCCCCAGCCAAGCCAGGACTCCCTAGCCGTGCTGAAGCCCACCCCTCGCTTTCTCGCTGAGGCCTGCGTTCTGGCTTTGGGGGCAGGCCCATTCCCTTGGGTGCCCCACTGGCCTCCAGCTGCTGGGCCTTCTGGGACAGGGAGTAGGTCCTTCGTGGTGGCGCGGGAGGCTTCTTCATCTTCCTGAGGGAGACGCTGCGGGAGGTGGAGCGGTCACTGCGCACGCTGGTGGTGTCCGAGCCGTCTGCCACACTGCCAGTGCTGTAGGCAGGTGAGGCCCGGCCACTGCTCCCCGGGGGCCGCAGGAGGTTGGGTGAGGCAGAGGCTGCCTTGATGTAGTTGGAGCTGGCCCTGCTCACAGAGCTGTAGGCGCTGAGCTGGTCAAGGTCAGGCCTGGCCGCCATGCGGACCTGCCTGTCCTGCCCCACCTCGCTTGTTTTCTGGCTGTTGGTGCCTCCATGGGAAGAGATGGTGGATGTGTTGGAGACGATTGTCTCAGTGGACTGCGAGTGGCTCCAGTTGTCGCTGGAGGAGGAGTGCTCACGACTGCGGGGGGCAGAGGGGAAGCGCCCCACCGAGCGCACTGAAGCGGGGCTGGCCGTTGCCAAGCTGCAGCGGCTGAGTGTGCGCACCTTGTTGCGGGAAAGGGCGATGACATCCACCATGGGTGGCAAGATAGCGTTGGGGATAATCTTGGACAGATAGGTGCCTTGAGGGGAGATGGACATGACGGGGCGCAGTAGTTCTGGGGAGCCGGGCTGCGTGGTCATCCAGGGAACAGCCAGCGACTTGGGCCGGACCAAGGGGGACAGCTTAGCTGCTGTCTTACACCCCAGCAGTGAGTCATCATAGTAGACACGTTCGATGTGGCGCTGGAGGGCACTGCCTGCTACCTCCAGCTCCAAGGTTGGGAGGGAGACACGGGCACCGCCCTCTGGGGCAGCGGTGGGCTCTAGCTTTCCATCAACCGTGGGAATGTGGATGGTGTTGCCAGACACCTCAGTTCTGTTTGCAGGAGGCTGGGGACTGGGGGTGGCTCTAACAGCAATGCTGCCTGGACGTTTCTTTGAGTCATATCCATTACTCAGGCCTGGTGAAGAGAGAGAGAGAAGGCAACGGATAAGGAAACAAACCCAAAGAGTCCCAAGGACAGCTTGAGAAACGGCATATTTTAAAAAGCAATCAAGTTGGAGCAGCATTCAGACCTGTAACTCTCAAGTCTCCCCACACATGAACTTCTCTTTCTCCCCATCCCACTCCCACGGTAAGGACCAGTGAATGGAGTGACTGCTGGATTTGGAAGGATCAGGGTTCAAATCCTAGCTTGGTCATATACTCTACAGATAGCCTTGGGCAAGTTCTCAGCCTCATTTTGACTTCCGCAAAATGGGAACAATAGTTCAGACTCACAAGGTGGCTATGAGAATGTAAAATTCTTTATGTATTAACACCACAAGACAAACTATTCCAAGCAGATGAGTGCACTTGTTCATTCCCCACTTCCCTGCCCTCCTCAAATATTCCTCCACAAATCCATTTTCCAGACCCTAACACCAGCAATGTGACTATCTGGGAAAAGCTGCTTCCTAAAATGACCAGGAGGATTAAAACAGGCACAGAGTTCATACAGACTTAATCCCATCTGCAGATTTTAAAGTGCAAAACCGCACTCCCCACCCCCACTTTCTCACCCAGCTCTTTCTGCACATGTTGGGGAAGGCCCAGAACTGTTGTCCTCCGCTCTCTCCTTCTCTTCTCGCCCTTCACGGAGGATTTGGGGAATGAGTCGTGTGGCCGAAAAGTGGAGCCTGGAAGGCAGGAGGGGAACTGAGTTAAAACCAGTGGGAGGAAGGGAAAGGGCAGCTTAAGTTCATCCCTGCAGGATTTTTACTTTGGGAAACTGAACAAAAAACCTGCCTGTACATGTGCTGTCTCACAACATCTTTTTTTCACAGAAGGAATTTAGACCCAGATCCAGAGTGGGAAAAGAACTTGGAAGATGGTTCTGGCCCATGTCCAAAGGCAGGGACATCCCTGCAGCTCAAATTTACATCCTGGCTCTTTCTCCAAGGAACTGCTCCTAAGTCCTGCAAGGTGTTGCTACTTCAGTATTCCAGCTGGAAGGACCCCATGCCCTTACAGTTCACATGGGTGAGTAAAGAGTACTACACTGCCAACCCTTGTCTTTCAGACCTCCTGTTTACGGCAGTACCTTTCCGCTGGATCATCTCTGAACGGATAGACAGTGCATCCTCCGAATTCTCTGTCGTGCACGAGGGAGTCTTGCTTCGGATTGAGACGTCATCCCCCTCTGTGGACGAGCGGGAAGACTGTGTTGTGTCCAAAGGGAAGGAAGAGAACAGAGAACGTGATTGCACCCGAGGTCCTTAAAAAAAACTCTTCCAGACCCTGCTGATATTTGAAAACTTCTGCAGCAGTTTCATGGCCTAGACGGATGCACAATCTACCAGGAACCCTCCCAATGGGGATACGAGCCATGCCCTGCTTACCCTAAGGACTCTCTACCTACCAGATCTCCCCTTCTCTAAGACAGCGGTTACCAACCTTTTTGGCACCAGGAACTGGTTTTGTGGAAGACAATTATTTCACAGACCGGGGGGGGGGGGGGCACTGGGGTTTTTGTCCCCCCCCCCCGGACACCCTGCCCCTCATGGGGGGTCTTTAAATGGGGGGAAGAGACTGGGTCTGCTTCTGTCATGTCCCCACTAGGCAGCAGAAACAGTTAATCTGCCTCCCCCTCCCATTTAAAGACCTCCACCAATCAGCTTAGGTTGCTGGAAAGCCATGCTTGGAGAAGAGCACACACCAACACACCACCCCGCCCCTCTCTGCTGACAGCAACATGCCTGTGAGACCTGGTTGCTAATAGGTCACAGACCGGTACCGGTCTGAGGCTGGGGTTTGGGGACCACTGCTCTAGGAAACAAAACTAGAAAAGGGGCAGAAAGAAATACCCTGTCTGACCACTAGATGGTGCACACTGTCAATCGAACTTTGCTAAACCCTTATGAAATCAAGACACCTTTTTGCCTCCTTTCCAGAAGCTCAATATACCTTTGAGATTATCAGAAGGACAAGCATATAACCAATGGGGTGGGGGAAGGACCTATTAAAGGTAAAATTAGTTTCATAAAAGTGGGGCTCGATCCATATTAATGAGCATGCTCTCATACACAGAAGCCTGAGAAAGGCAGAAAATAATTATGAGAAAGTACTTTGCACACGCCCAGAGACCCCTTCTTTTCTAACTGAAGCAGCATTATTCACGTTTGTTGATATTCAAAGAACATGAGAAGGCTGGCAAGAAAATGAAATGGCTAAAATCAACAATTCTGTGGCAATTGTCCCCTCAGTTATAAAGGTGTTGTAAATGCCACAATTCTTTCCAGAATCCACTCCTCAAGAATTTCTGCTTTCATTATTGTAAGAACAAACAACAAAGCTCCTAGCCCTTATGAAGATACATGTCAAAACGTGTGGGTAATATCTAGCAAAATCTCAAAATGTCAGAAGAGTTGCTAGCTAAGATACTTGGGGGGATAAGAGGAAGACCTTCAGTGCCCTGTAGATCCATCCCCCATACCTCCGTTCCTTTATCACAAAGGACAGAAGTCTGCAAAACTGCACAAATTGCAGGAAGTAACTGCCTGCTTTTCGGTCAAGGTTGCAGAATTCTTTTTTTTTTACTTAGAATTTAGTCAGAATCTTGATTTAATATCAGCAGAGCTTGAAGTTTACTTTTCCTAAGGCTGATACAGGGGGCTTTGGAACTCCAGACTTATTTGCACAAGCAAAGATTTTTTTTAAGACTTCCTAGTTATCCAGGAATACTTTTAAAACTGGCAATTAGAGCTGTAGTTGACTGATAAAGACTGCAGCCTCATTTGCATTTAACAGCTAACACTCCCCAGACTGAGTTACTCAAAGGGTCATCTGGAAGGCTCTGAGATCTCTGCTGGGATTGGGTGATCTCCCTGTAGCTGGCCAGCTCTGCTGCCTGAAGCCCAAAAGGTTTACCCAGATAAAAATTAAATGGATGCAGTCCATTTGCTTAAGCAAACACACCTGGGACACAAAAAGAGCCAGCCAGAAAGAGAACAACCCCAGCACAAAAGAAGGGAAAGGACACTTTGCATGGGAACTTGCAACCAAGCAAAGGGAGAAAGTGCAGCTGGTTCCAGCCCAAGGTCCACGTAACAGGGGAGACCATGAAGAGGACAGCAACACCACCCCTCTCTTCCCATTACATTTCTATTTGTCAAGCTGTTTCCACAAGCAAGCTGGATACACACACACACACACAACCCCATTTCAGGATCTCTGAGTAGCCGGGCAGTCTCAGGCAACTGCAAGATGGCCTAAGATCAGGCCCAGACTGTCACCTTCAACAGTGCCAAACTTGGATATTACTGCCACCACCACTACCCCAGCAGGGAGCACTCTCACCAACAAAGTAGCAGAAAAATTGCCCACAGCCTGCCTGATCAGCTGACTCAGTAGGGGGAGGCAGGCACTGTGGCGAAGCTGCTACCAATGGGTCTGACAGAGGCCACATCACCCCAGTGGGACATCTTTGTGAGGAGGTCCCAAGGAAAGTCTCTTACCTGGATGCTGTTGGTGTCGCTCTGATCCCAGGCCCGTTTGGTCTGTTTGTGTTTCTCTAAAAGGCAAGAGGAGGGACGTCAGCAACCCAGGGAATGATGGGATCTGTCCTGATCCTTAGTGACCAAAATAGGGTGGAGCCTGGAGGTCTCCTAGAATTACAGCTGGTCTCCAGGTGACTGAGATCTGTTCCCCTGGAGGAAACGGATGCTTTGGAGGGTGGACTCGACAGCATTATATTCCACTGAGGTCCCTGCCCTCCCCAAACTCTGCCCTATCTAGGGTCCACCCACCAAATATCTAGGAATTTCCCAATCCAGAGTTCACAATCCTAGGCTGAAATGATGGGGGAAGGGGGGGGGACAAGCAGGACAGGGCAACACAGGGCTATTCCTCTTTGCTTCTCTTTCCTATAGCCCTAGGAGAACACAGTACCAAACACCCTTCTGGGGGCACCAGCATGTGACTGAGGCCCACAGCAAAGGACAGTGGAGTGAAAGGGGCCAGCTCTGTGTCTTTCCAAGGCAGAAGTCCCACGTGCACGCTGGACTCTGCTCCGCTCCTGCAAGCTCCCCACCCCAACACCACTGCAAATACACACTTAGCCAATGCTGTTTTATCTCTGGCATGGGTGGAAGTGGGGAAAGGCCATTCAAAATTCTATGCACGGTGGCAAAGAAATTCCCAATCTCTGCTGCCGCACCAGAAAAGGGGCCAACCAAGGCACAAGCTTTCAGGCTTCACAGAACTTTTCTTCAGACTAAGGAGAGGCAGAGACATTTCCTGCATCTCCCCATTATTTTTAGAAATACAAGTCTGAGGAAGAGTTCTGCGCAGCTCTGAAGGTCACCTATTGCATTTGTCAACCAGGTCATCTGTTAACCGTCCTTGTGAATCTTGTCCCAGCAGGGTGATCTGCCACAATTCCACAGTGGGATTTGGCCACCTTTTGAGCACATATGAATGGGTGGGCAGAAGCTACCAACCACAGGACAAACAAGACAGGCCCCAGGAACTGTCTACTTCCAGTCCAGGGGGCAATCTCAGGCAAAGAGCAGGGGAGCTGCACTGTTGGTTACACAGGCAGGGACAGCAGCACAGCAGTTCTCAGTAAGGTGCTCAGAACTAGAACCTCCCTGCCCCACTCCCGCCCAACTCAGTGTTCAGTACCTTGGTTTTGCAGAGACTTGAGCCCGGCCTGGGCCTGGATATGCAGTTCCTCCAGGTGTGGGGGGCGGTTGCAGGGGAAGAAGACATTGTCCGGCTGGCCCTCGCCCACCTTGTACTGGACACTCAGTCGCTTGTCATTGTCAGACTTGGCGGAGCCTGTGAGTAGAGAATGTGGAGTTTAGCCTGGTACCTTGTTTATGCTGTTGACAGCTTCAGTCCTTGATGCAGCCACAACCGTCTCCTCTGGGATGTTCCTGGGAGAGTGCTACATTCCTTGGCTAGCAATCAGCTGATGGTACCCAGTCCCAAAATTATCTGGCTGTCCTTGACCATAGCCAGGGCCTTTTCAGTTTTGGCCCCGACCTGGTGGAACTCTCTGCTGAACACCATCAGGGCCCTGCAGGATCTTATGCAATTCTGCAGGGCTTGTAAGGCAGAGATGTTCTACTAGGCTTTCGGTTGAGGACAGCAATAGTTTTCCATTCTGGCTGGCACCTTCTCCTTGCTCTTCTGATCTGCTTTCTTCCTCCTCCCCTGCCCATGAGGTGGCCAGGCAGTCTGGAATAGGAAGTAATGCGTAGCTCGCCATCTGGATTATTTTAAAACTTTTTGTACTAGTGTTGTTTATGTATTTTATGTAATGGTTTTCTATGTTTTTAACTATTGCATACTGGCCAGAGCCCTGCAGTAGCAGTGATTGGGTGATTCAGGAAAAAGGAGGAGGAGGAGGAGGAGGAAGAAGAGGAGATGATAATATAGTATCTGCTTTGCTGAGACTCCAGCAGGATTCTTTAATGCCCCCCCCCCCCAATCTTCAATTTCATCCTGGGGCCCTCAACCCATCCCTTCCCTCTGCCCCTGCACAGAACTACTGGTATGGCACCCTGTCTATGAGCCAGTGGCAAGCTATTCTCTGTGGGACTTGGTCCTGGACGCTTAAAATGGTTACATTATTCACTGTGCACCTAAACGTACAACAAAGCTGCTTTATACTGAATCAGATAATTGATCCTGCAAGGTCAGACTTGTCTGCCCAGACTGGCAGCAGCTCTTCAAGGCTGAGGCCTTTCACATCACCTATTTACTGCCCGGTCCTTTTTAAACTCGAGATGCTGGGGGCAGAACCTGGGACCTTCTGCTTTCCAAGCAGGTGCTCTACCATTGAGCCACATCTCTGCTCTGCTCTGCAGGAGATAGCTCCCAAATGATTCCTTGAAATGAATTATGCAGCTAAGCTTTTAATGTCTTCCCTGTGGTTTATATGATGCTTTGGTGGTAGAAAAGCAGGATGCTCCTTTTCCAAAATAAACCAACAAATCCAGAAAAGCTCATGGGATTCAGCTGGGCATTAACTCCATCACAGACTCCTGTAACCATGACAGCCCTCTGGATACTCTTACAGTCCCATATGCCCTTTGCTGCACAGGTGAGATCCGACACCAGCACTGCCCCCTCTTTTCCCCTGCCTTATCTGTTCAAGACTTGTGCCTTTAAAACAAAGGAACTGAATTGGCAGAAGTACCCCAGGGCAGGATCACATGTCTGAAGTCAGAAGTATCTGAGTACCTTGCGTGCACACAAAACCCACCAGGTGTCAGACCCAGATTCAAGGAAAAGACAGTTGAAGTTCAAGGTCTTTATTCCAGCTTCATGGGCATACACACGTGTTGTCGGAACTGACCTCTCTGTCAGTTCTCCCAACTTATAAACCTTTGCCCGACTGTTATAATTCAAGCCAAAGCGCGCCAAGCAAAAGTGGGGGGGTTGCGTGGGGTTTTTGCAAAGCTCTCATCACTGCAGGTGCTCGGAATCAGTTCATGGTTTGCATCTCCTCCAGCTCCTGCCCTTGGTTACCTAGCAACTAGCCGATTCCCAGACATACCATCCTCCCTCCAGGTAAGCAACCAGTTATATCAAAGGCATAGCAAACGCAGCATAGCATTGAAGCACAGACTAGCATTGTACAATTGAATACACATGACAAGAGGAACAAGATGGAGTGACTCTTGACATTCTGCCCCCCCTAAAACCCCTTTCCCCGGGTTTATTAGGATGTTTGTTGTAAAAGTCTTTAATTAAAGCCTTGCAGTTGGTACTTCTGGAACTGACCCACTCGGCCTGACTTAATGGGAAATGAGTCCATTTGATATAGAACAGTTCACCACATTTGATCTTGGCATTAAGGATTTCTTGCACCTCATGATGAATCTGACCACGAACCAGAGTTGGGAATGGTGGTTCCATCTGGGGGTGCCAACGCGAGGGTCCAGGGTCCTTCTTCAAGTAGCTAGCATGGAAGCAAGGGTGGACATGATTAAGATTTTTTGACAGTTCCAGTTCAACAGTTACCTTATTTATAATCCTTTTGATTGGGAAAGGTCCCAAATATTTCATCCCCAATTTTTTGCAGTTTTGCACATTAGGCAAGTGTTTGGTTGAAACGTACACCTTATCTCCCATGGCTAAGTCCCAAAGTTCAGAGTGTTTTTTGTCATATTGAGTTTTGTAGGCTTCTTGTGCCCTCTGCAGTTGTTTACTAATAATTTCCCAGCCCCTCACTATCCCTTGGCACCATTCTGACGAGGAGGGGGGCAAGTTCAGGGAATAGTTTGCCTTCATATCCATACACCGCTTGGAAGGGGCTCACTTTAGTGGCACTATGTACGCTGTTGTTGTAGACATACTCTGCAAAGAGTAGTAGAGTCACCCAATTGTCTTGTTGGAAGGACATATAGCAATGTAAAAACTGTTTAAGCACCACGTTGCTGCATTCCATCTGTCCATGGGTGGTAGGCTGAGCTGAGCCCTTGTTCCATTTCCGCTAGTTCACAGAGGTGCGACCAAAATTTAGCAACGAATTGTGGGCCACGGTCGGAGATTACCTTAGCAGGGAAGGTGTGTAGCCTAAAGACGTACTGGATAAATAATTGAGCCAGTTGCTTGGCCGTGGGGAGTTGTTTACACGGTACAAAATAAGCCTGCTTAGAAAAAGTGTCCACCACCATCCAGATCACTGTCTTCCCCATCAAAGGGGGTAAGTTGGTTATGAAGTCCATGGAAATGCATTCCCAGGGGCTCGAGGCGGGGGGAAGCGGTTGCAAATGCCCCAGCGGCAACCCCCCCCCCTTTTAGCCATGATACAGGTGGGGCACCCTGTTGTATATTCTCCCACATCCTTATGCAATCCTGGCCACCAGAATTATCGCTGAATCAAATGGACTGTCTTTACAAACCCAAAATGCCCTCCCAGTTTGGAGTCGTGTACCCTTTGGATCACTCGCTTACGTAACAAGGGGGGCACGTAGAGTTTCTCCCCTCTACGCCACAACCCATCCTCTGCTTTTGTTAACTGTAAATCCTCCTCCGGGAGACTGTCGAGGAAAGCTTGTTTCAGTTCAGTCAGGAGCCCGTCTGGGGGCTCCTTTTCCTTCCAGCTCTGCGCACGCGTGGTTGCCAATGCGCTTAGTTGGGAGGGCGTGAACAATGAGTAGATAACCTCCTCCCTCTTGCTATTGTGTTGAGGGAGGCAGGACAATGCGTCCACCAAAAAGTTCAGTTTCCCGGGGATGTGCCCCAGCTTAAAATTGAACAACTGAAATAGCCCCTCCCACCTTACTTGCTTATTGTTGAGGTTGCGGGTGGCAATGAGGGTGGCCAAGTTTTTATTATCTGTCCAGAGTTCGAATGGTTCCCGCGCCCCTTCTAGGTAGTGCCTCCATTTTTCTAGGGCCAGTTTGATGGCGGAGGCTTCCTTGTCTCACGCTGACTAGTTGCGTTCAGCCGGGCTGAACTTTTGGGACAAGTACGCACAGGGGTGCAATTGGCCATCTGGCCCCTCCTGGAGTAACGCAGCTGCACGGGCAACGTTGCTCACATCACATTGGACCACAAACCTTTTGTTTTCATTGGGGTGTATTAGGCAGGGCTTGGAGGTGAACCGGGCCTTAAGTTCATCGAACGCCTTTTGGCACTCTCCCGTCCACAGGAGGCTAGAGCTGCCCTTAGTGGCTTGCGGCCCCTTCCCCTTAATTTTCAACAGTTCTGTGAGGGGTAGGGTGATCTCAGTAAAGTTATTGATGAACCTCCTATAAAAATTTGCGAACCTGAGGAAACTCTGGAGTTGTTTACGGGTTCAAGGGGACTCCCACTCAGCCACGACTTTTACTTTAGTAGGATCCATTCCCAGGCCCCCCCCCACCCGTGGAAATGTGGTATCCCAAAAAGTCGAGCTCTGTCTTGTGGTATTCACACTTGGACAGTTTGGCAAATAACTTGTGTTTGTACAGTGCTTGTAGCACCTCCCTTACCAACTGGATGTGTAAGGGCAGGTCTTGCAGGTATATCAAAACATCATCCAGGTAACAGATCACGCCCTTATATAGGTATTTATGCAATACTTCATAGATTAAGTTCATGAATACCCCTGGCACCCCTTTAAGGCCGAACGGCATGACCAAGTACTCGTATTGGCCCAGGGGTGTATTGAAGACTGTTTTCCATTCGTCCCCCACCTTGATGCGCACCTGGAAGTACGCATCTCTGAGGTCAAGTTTAGTGAAGATTTTTCCTTGGGACACCTCCCCTAAGAGATGAGGGGGAGAGGGTACGCATTACTCATGGAAATCGCATTCAAGCCGTGAAAGTCAGTGCAAAGCCGTAAACTGCTGCCCTTTTTCTTTCTAAAAAGCACCAGAGCGGCATGGGGGGACTTGGCGGGTTGTATGAACCCCCTACGCGAGTTGAGTTCCAGGAATCTCTGTAGCTCCTCCCTCTCCCTCCGACTCATTGAATACTACTTGGCTTTGGGAAGCGGCTCCCCCTCCATCAGTTCAATAGAACAGTCAGTGGATCTGTGGGGGGGAAGCTCATCCGCCTCTTGGGCATCAAACACCTTTTGCAAGTCTCAATACTCGGGGTGCAGACTGGGCACTTCAACTCTGGTGACGCAAAGTTTTTCAAGCTGGGGAGGAGGGTGTGGGCCCCATTTTTTATTCTACTGGTGACTCTCGCACTCCGGATCCAAGAAGTAAATGGCGCTCCCGCTCCACTGGACCAGCGGGTTGTGATCGGTCAGCCACTCCAGCCTGAGTACGGCTTGGAACTTGGTGGCTGGGGCGATAATGAATGTGCGAAGTTCCCAATGCTCCCTCACCCCTAGGGCACACACTTCATTGGGCTCCCGTCCATTTGCTCAAATACACAGGATTCTTGCAGGGGCACCATCTTTAATTCTAGTGCTTCCACCAAGCTCGGGGATAGTAAGTCTTTGGAACATCCTGAGTCCAGTAGGGCCCTGATGTAAGAAAATCGTTTTGTGTTTACTAGTGTTATGGGTACATAATACAAAGTCCCGGACAATCTCACCCGTGGTGGCGCAGCTGTGGCTCTGACCTGCTGTTGCGCACTCCTCACAGCAGGTCTGGGTCGTTTCCCGGCAGCTGGGCCTCTCCATTCTCCTCCTCGGACTCCTTGGGGACCAGCTCACGGAACTGCAGCACTGCCGACTTGGTCTTGGCCATTGGGGCTCTGCTGCCAGCGGTTTTCTTCTTAGCCTCCGCCTTCAAAGGTGTGGAGGTTCGCAGCTCCTTCGGCTTGCTGGGGCATTCACTGGCTGTATGATTCCCCCCGCCCCCGCACTTGAAGCACAACTTCACTTTGGCTCTCTGGTCGCACTCCTCATGTGACAGCTGTTTAGGGACTCCCTGAACTTGCTGAAGTACTCTCGGACCAATCCAGCACCCTGCTTCAGGTCTTGTAGTGCCGCTATCGCGTTGGTCTCCTGTAGAGGGTCTTCGAAGTGGCGGTGCAGAGACCTCAGGTCCGTGGCCGAATTAAGCGCAGGGGATTGCTTCTCAAATAGGGTGACATACCACCGGGCCTTGAAGGCAGCTGCCAATGTACACTACTCGTGACTACTCTGTAAGGAAATTATGGGCCCAGACACTGAGCTGCCCTCGCACAGTCACAATGAAGTAGGCTAGTTCCGATGGATCCCCATCAAATCTCACTTCGCTTACTCAGGGCCCCCCAGGCACTGCCACCGGTTCCTCTGGCTCAGGTCGAGGTTGTGGCACCCAGTCGCCACCCATAGTTTGTTCACCTACCGCAGGGGCTCCCCCCCACAGTGGGAATAGGTGGTCTTTCCCCCCTTCAGGGGCTGGTTGCAGGGGGGATGCAGCTGCGATCCGTTCCCCCATCGCTCGCATTTGCCGGGCTAGGCCCTGCATCTCTTGGATCATGAAGGCGTGCATGACTTGCATTTCTTCCCGGAGTTGGGTGCTTTGAGTGGCTAAAGCTTCTTGCATCCACTCCACAGTCACATCCCCTGGCCCGCCAGACTGGGGGTCCTCCCCTCGACTTTCATCACCCTGGAACCCCCATGGGTGGTAGGAGCGTTGCAATTCCGAAAGTTGGTGGTGCTGCTGGGGGTCCTCTCTCAGATCTCCGATAATACTCTCCATGGAGCCCCAGTCTTTTCTTCGCACCGTCACGGTGACTGGAGTGACCCGTGGCCCTTTGGGCTTGGGTTCTTCCTCACCGTTCAGTTTAGTAATCCCCGTAGCCTGGTCCTGTTCACCAGCCATCGTGGGTCTGGGGTTAGGCTAGAACAGGGTGAAAAGTCAGTTCCAACAAAATGTAAGACCCAGAGTCAAGGAAAAGACAGTTGAAGTTCAAGATTTTTATTCCAGCTTCATGGGCATACACACGCGTTGTTGGAACTGACTTCTCTGTCAGTTCTCCCAACTTATAAACCTCTGCCCTGACCATTATAATTCAAGCCAAAGCGCACCAAGCAAAAGCGGGGATTTTGTGTGGGTTTTTTTCTTCCAGGTTCAGTCCCCAGCATCTCCAGTTGAAAGGACCAGGCGATGTGAAAGACCTTCACCTGAGATTCCAGAGAGCGACTGCCAGCCTGAGAAGACAATACTGACTTTGATAAACCAAGGGATTCAGTATAAGGCAGCTTTGTGTGTTCATGGGAAAGGCTGACTGAAAAAGGAAAATCCCCATTTTTAACATGAGCATTTATAGGAGTGCAGTCCCATCCATAAACTGAACTAGCTACCACTAGAGATGTAACATTTTCATCTTGAAGGTTATAAGTCCTATTCGCTCCCAGCCTTTAGAACCGTAAACTTTGAAACAACAGGGGAAAATAAAATTTCTTTTTTTAAAAAACCCAGAAGTTTTGGGAGAAATATGTACTAAAATATGAACAACACTTAATTCTAATGAACGCAGCATTTATTTTGCTGCTTCAACAATGTAAAAGAACTCCTTTATGTTAGTATATAAAACTGAACTATTCAGAATATTTACGGAATTTAAAAGTATAAATTCTTTACTTAAAAGCAAAATAGTTTGTATATTCAGTACTAGAGAGAGGGCTGCTAACTTTCAAACTCTCAGATTCCTTATCTTAGTTTTTACCACCTGATAGAAAAAAATAAGTTACAAATAGAAAACACAAATCTATTCGTAAACAAGAGTAAGTGTACAATTTGAATTGCAACAATCTCATATAGTCACAAAGGGACTACCAGCATATTTGGATATTGAGTTAAATGTTATAACCCTGAACTCTACAGTAATCCTTCAGTTCTTCAATAACAAACACATCATAGTATATTTATTGTAGACAAAATTCTTGAAAATATGTTTCCACAAATATGTTGTTTCTACAATGTACAGAGGTTTCCGTATATAAAAATCTCCACGCTACACTATTTGAATGAACAAAACCATGCCTGAAAAAGCATTTCCAAAAAGAAAATTTTTCAAAGGAGAGCCAGTTTAGAGTAATGGATCCCCATCAAATCTCATATGCGGACTCTTATCTGGGAGAACCGGGTTTGATTCCCCATTCCTTCACCTACAGCTGCTGGAATGGCCTGGGGTCACCCATAACTCTCATAAGAGTTGTCCTTGAAAGGGCAGCTGCTGTAAGAGCTCTCTCAGCCCCACCTACCTCACAGGGTGTCTGTTGTGAGAGAGGAAGGTAAAGGAGATTGTGACCACTCTGAGATTCAGAGTATAGGGCGGGATATAAATCCAATATCATCTTCATCAGAATCTTTAGTGATGTTTGATTTTTTCTGATTTTCTCATTTGAAAAGAAGTGGAAAAGGTCCTCAGGAGGGGCAAATGTCTCCCCAATTTTTTCCCTGGCTTCCCTCTAGTCACAACTATAATTGCCAACATCATCACAGACCATAGAGATGCAGGGACAGAGTGAGACCCTGCTCCAGAAAGTACATGCTGCGGGTCTCTCTAGTCTTTACCTCTGCATGAAAATGATTTGTAAGAAGAAAATGTTAGCACCCCCTCTGAGCCTTTGAAACAAAGGAAAGGAAAGGTCCCCTGTGCAAGCACCAGTCATTTCCGACTCTGGGGTGACATTGCTTTCACAATGTTTTCACGGCAGACTTTTTATGGGGTGGTTTGCCCCGTGATCTACACTTTCCCCCCAGCAAGCTGGGTACTCATTTTACCGACCTCAGAAGGATGGAAGACTGAGTCAACCTCGAGCTGGCTACCTGAAAACCCAGCTTCCACTGGGGATCGAACTCAGATCGTGAGCAGAGCTTAGGACTGCAGTACTGCAGCTTTAACACTGCGCCACGGGGCTCTCTGAAACAGAGTCCAGCTATTACAAGTCCTGCAGAAGGGGTAGTGATCTGCCCACTTCTCTGTCATCCCAAGTTGCATTTTGGTGCTATTGCTCAGGCTATCCAAACACACTCACCCACACATTTCTTAATAAAGATGTTGTCTTTATATATAAATCCTGCCTTTTTTAGATGAAAGTCTAAGAACTGTTAACCAGTTGTTCCCAAAACTATTGGCCATATTGCTTGCGTGGGAAGAACCTGGGAATATCTGCAAATAGTCCTACTGTTTTTGCCATTCACTCCATGGAAGGTTATTTGGGGTTTAAGAGCCCAGAAATGGAGTCTATTCCAAGACAAAATAAGGAACCCAATTCTAGGGCTGCTCCTTGGCAGGAGCCGCCATCCTTCCTATAGACCTCTGAATGTAAACAGTCACCTTCTAATGCACACGAAAACAGATCTCATGTACCCTTCAGTGTCTGGAACAACCTTACAGAAAGCTAGACCAATGATCCATCTAGGCTAAGAGCAGCTCTTCAGGTCCCTTGCCCAGTCTTGCTAGCTGCAGGCTCCAGGGACTGAACAAGCATCCTTCTGCATTCAAGAAGATGCCCCTTTCCTGACCTGCAAGCCCCCACTACCCCACAGAGGCCACCTGACCCAAGAGGGCTTCCCTTGCTGAATGTCCCTGAAGTCTCAGATGTAGCCCTGCTTGACGTGTCAGTCAAGATGTTCCAGAGCTCAGCAACACCAACTGAGATACATACCAAGCCAGCAATTCAAACTGCTAAAAATTCCTGTTGCTTCTTGTAATGAAAAAGAGACTGTCTCACTGCTGGCCAGCCCAAGGTTATTTGGAGAGACCCACCACAAAACAGACTTGTCAGAATTGGCTTTGCAATATCTACCTATTGGATTGCCGGGGTTTGCTTGCTTTCAAAGGATGGGCTGGACCAGTCCAAGGAAGATCTCCTTGAACCATTTGTCCAAGGTCACTGAGACCCCTCCAGGCTGACTCAGCATCTGTGTGGAGTCTGCCATTCACTCCCCTCCTCCCAGCAGATCTTTGTTCTCAGCACAGCACAGCGGGAAGATCAATACTTGGAGAGCTGGTTTCTCATATATTCCTCCATCAGTCCCCTCTTCTCAGTCAAAACCAAAACAACACAGATTCCTCTCCCCCACCATGCCACTCTTAAAGGCAAAGGCAACTGCATAGAAAGCCTGGCTCTGTGGAAGCCATGTAAGTGGCGGGGGGGGGGGGGGGGAGGGAGAGAATAACATGTAGGATGGCAAAGAGAAAGATGTATAACAACCAGAAATGACAGAAATGCCTAAGGCTGCAAAGATATAATCTAAAACTCTGTTTTTTCCCCTTTGCAACTACTTATCCATATGAAAAGTCATGCAGATGTTGTCAACTGATTTTTATACAGTTAATGGACTATTAAATGGATGACAGTCTTACGACTTTGAGGATGAGCTCGAGAGGTGCTGGGGCCCCTGGCCCATGCATATGATTGCCACGTGCCACGCTTTGGACTGTTGACACTTGCCCTAACCTTTCAGGTAAGCTTTATTATAAACTAATAAACCCCACAACCTCAATGTTCAATTCCTCCAAGTTGAAAAGCTGGGGCATGCCGCTGCCTGCAATTCCCATCCCGAAAAACCAGACCCAAATCTCACCAGCCAAGAAAAGGAACTTTGCACATGCAACAGTCATTCTCTTTCACATTAAGCCTTGGCTCTACAGATAAGGACCCTGCCAACTGGGGTGCCCTATTTGATACTGGATAAGCTCATCAAAAGACATCAGTCATGGATTTGTAGGATACTGGAATGAAAACGAGGGCTCATTTGTGCTTGAACCCCATCACCCAAACCTTGTTCAAATGCCTCCCTCCTGCTTAGTTGTTGTGGAGATGCTACATCGGCTAATGCTCAAGTGTTCGGGTTGTTCCAGGCTGATGGGGTTTTGTAAGGTTGAGGATTCTTGACCACTGCCTGGCTCAAACAGTGCAAGGTACTTGCTGACTTAATTTGCAATATCCTTTTCTGCCTCTGACTGTTTCTACCAATAGTTGCCAAAGATGAGAGATGTGCAGGGCGATCCAAAGCAGGGTAACATCCTTCCACAATCCATTAAGGTTACGGAAGGGCATAACACTGTTTAGGACGCCACTGTATGACCCAAGGGCTCTCAATGAGTCCATGAAGGTGGTTACATTTGAACCCAGATCACCTGGATCTTCTCTCCAAATTTACAATTTTTAGAACTATAGAATATTCAAAATCATAGGGTTCAATCCAGACTAACCTGGCAGCTTTCTCCCTTTCTGCTTTCTCCCTTTCACGTTATTCCTCAAAATCTTCTTTCCCCCAAGAAGCAGTATTTCCTAGAGATAAGCAGGAAAGATCCATTCTGCTAATGGAAAATTTAGCCTGTATCCTGCCTAGATACTGCCCTGTTTCCAACAACCCTGTAAGGTAGACTACCACTGTTTGCACCAACAGAAAATCAGCTTGCCTCAGTCAATCAGAAGAGCTGGAGGACACACCTCTGAACTGGGGGGAGGGGGTGGTCTGAGGTCAAGCCTACACTTCTCACGACTAGCTCTAAGTTAACCACTGGATTGAAACTGCTTCCTGTCGCACAGAGCAATGGGTTGACCTTGCATTGTCAGTCTGGAAGCGGGAGAGAGAAAAGGGGAGGCAGGTGTAGCCCCCCACCCCACCCCCAGTTTCTGCCAAATCGAATTCGGCTCCTTCTCTCTGCCTGCAGGGGCCAGAGAGAAAAACAAAATGCAAGAAGAGACGGGGAGGGGTGGAAGGAGAGGGGACTAGGAGGCTGAGCGCGGCTGCAGGAGCGCTGCAGAAGAGGGGGGCCAGGAAGCACCCACGATCCCGAAAAGCGCCCTGACCAGCCAAACCCCCCCCCCCCTCGGGGAGCATCCAGCCCAGCCCAGAACGAAAGGCGGGCGAGCAGCTTTCGTGCTGGCTTCAGCAATACCAGGAGGGTGGAGGGCGCTGGATAACAATAGGCGGAATCCTGCCTCTGCTGAACCTGGGGAAAGCGGGAGATCCTCTAAGGCAGGGCGCCGCCCGCGCCGGATATGGGAGGGGGGGAAGCCGGCTCCAAAGATTGCCCCCGGCCGCGCACACTGCTCCAGGACAAACCCGCTCCCAGGCACTGCCCCCAGCCCCGCATGCCCGGCTCCTGGTTACCGATGCACGATCCAAAGCTGGAGCGAGAAAGCGGGAAGACTGACTCCCGAGTAAGTTGCACGGCGGAGCCGGCTGGGGAGCGAAGTCCCCGGGAGATCCCGAACCAACGCGCCCGGAGCCCAGATGCAAGCTAAGCCCCACACGCCCCTGTCCAGCCAGCCCCGCGCCCAGCGAAGTTCAGCCAGGGCTGGGCGACGGCGCCCTTCCCGCCTTCCTCCTCCTCACTCACCCTTCTTCTTGAAGATCGCCAGCAGGGAAGGCAGGTTCCGCCCGAGGAAAACCACCATCCCGCCCCCGGCAAGGTCCCGGGGACCCCCCCCCCGCCCCCGCCGGCTCAGATCCCGCTTCTCCCGCGCGCCCTCGACGGCCAAGCACAACCCCGCTCCGTCCCTTTCTCCTTCAGCATCCTTCTACTGGGCGGGCGGGCGGGCGGGCAGGAGAGAGGGAGGTGCCAGCGCGGCCGCTGGGCCCCGGAAGGGCACGGGGAGTTTGGGGAGGTGAACCCGCCGCCGCCGGCGCTCCCTCCCGCGCTGCTGCCTTGGGAGGCGAGCAGATGAAGCCCCTCCCCCTGCGCACTAAGCAGGGTCAGCCTATTCCCCCCGCCCCGATTTGGAGGGCCTCGGGTTCATACCCACGACCTTGTGTTTTGCGCGTCCTGGACACGTGTAGTCCTGAAAACCTCAACGCGTGAACAAGAGGCAGGGACCACGTTGTGCCGGCCTTTAATTTTAGCACACGTGTGCAGGGCTGGTTTCACACAAGCGCTTCTTCCTCACTTGATGGCTGGCAAGGCGAAGGCGCCATGGGGAACACTTTTTTTTGCTGTCTCCTGCTGTTCCGAAATGAGGCCGGGTTACGCCTGCAACAACCAGCTAGGCCCCTGCAAGAATCAAGTATGTGAACATAATGAATGTATGAACTGAAAGCTAGGAGGGTGGCTCCCCATTAGGAGCATTTCAGTGGCAACTTCCCTGCCCATAGTCTGCCACTGTGTTATGTGAAATGTTCCTTCAATTCCTCTAGAAAGAAAGGCGTCTGCCACTGCACCGCCCCCCTCCTGCCCCAGGGCCAACGAAATGTCAGAGAGGCAAATAGGGTTGCCAAGTCCAATTCAAGAAATATCTGGGGACTTTGGGGGTGGAGCCAGGAGACATTAGGGGTGGAGCAAAGATCAAGGCTGTGACAAGCATCATTGAACTCCAAAGGGAGTTCTGGCCATCACATTTAAAGGGACAGCACACCTTTTCAATTCCTTCCTTCCATAGGAAATCATGAAGAATAGGGACACCTTCTTTCGGGGCTCACAGAATTGGACCCCCTGGTCCAATCTTTTTGAAACTTGGCATTTTGGGGAGAGGCACTTGATGCTATACTGAAAACGTGATGCCTCTACCCCAAAAAACAGCCCCCCCAGAGCCCCAAATACCCGCAGATCAATTCTCCATGATTTTTTATGGGAATAAATCTCCATAGGGAATAATAGAGTTCCCAACAGACATTTCCCTCCCCTCCCCCCGCTTTCTGACGACCCTGAAGCAGGGGGAGGGCCTCCAAACCGGGGGATCCCCTGCCCCCACCTGGGGATTGGCAACCCTAGAGGCAAATTAACAGGGCAAACCAGCTCCTGCAAGAAGAGACGGTTGGGATCAGCCTGCCAGGAGGAAGATGGTAACATAGCGCTATGGTTGCCTTTTGGGACCAGGTGTCAGCTAGAGAGATAACAAAGGTTCCAAACATATTTTCCATCACCACTAACAAGCACTGAGCACACACGGCTTAATCCAAGAGGTAGAGAGGTTTAGTCAGACTCATAAAACTGCCACACAAACAACTGAACCGTCTACAGGGCCAGGATCAGCTTCTTCTCCCATATTGTTTACATGAAGAGCAGAAGGGGAGCCCTGATTAATCAGATGAGGGGTTCACTTAGTCCAGCATCCTGTTATCTATGGTGGGCAACCAGTTACACTAGGAGGACCAACAGGCGGCACAGAGGCCAAGGGTGACACTGCCTGCTAGAACTGCTCAGATGTTGGCTGCTTCTATGGAGGTGATGGATTGATCCCCTTTTCATGACTCTGTGGCCATCACTACACCTACTGACAGTAAATCCCAAAAGATGTATTATTCTTAAATAGAAGAAGAGTTTCCTTGGCTTTTTGTCTGTCCTGAATCAACTTAATTGGGTGCCCCTGAGTTCTACTAGAAGAGAGGCAGAAAAAGTTTTCCCTATCTATTCTTTCTGTTCTGTACAACATTTTATACACCATTATCATGTGCATCTCCCTCCCCCTTAGTTTCCTTGCCCGCTAAATGGAAAAGTCTCAAGCTAGGGTTGCCATCCTCCAGGTGGGGCCTGGAGATCTCCTGCTTTTACAACTGATCTCCAGCTGGCAGAGATCAACTCCTCTGGAGAAAATGGCTGCTTTTTTTATTAAAGAAATTTATTCGGTAACATATGTCCATTATCAATAAAATCAATACAAAAACTTATTTCATATTGCATATATTACTTTTCCCCTCCACTCCCCACACTGACTCCCGCCGGTGTCATATACTTAAATCATTTTTTAAAAATGAAGGTATGAACTCTTATGAATCATAATATCCTAAATAAAACCTATTAGCCATAACTTTAACTTAAGCTAACAATTCACTAAAACAAGATAAAAGATATATCTTATCTTAACCCTAAAACCCAAATTACCCATATTCCTTTCTCAATTAACTAGTTATTACTGAAAATTGTCCAGTAACCTTTAATCTTCCACTCTTCTTCGATATATCTTCTAAATTTTTCCCATTTTCAAATTTTTCAATCTCACAGTCTTTCAAGATTCTTGAAAATTTATCCATTTCACTCCATGATATAACTTTTATAATCCAATCCTATTTCTCTGGTATTTTGTCTTGCTTCCACAGCTGTGCATATAATGTCCTAGCAGCTGAAAGTAAGTACCAAATTATAGTCCTATCTTGTTTTGGAAATTGCTCCTAGAGAAAATGGCTGCTTTGAAGGGTGGAGTCTATGGCATTGTACCATGCTGAGACCCCCACCCCAAAATCTCAAGGTATTTTCCAACACAGACCTGGCAACCCTATCCCAAGCTATTTAGCCTTTTGGGAGGGAAAGCAGCATGGTATATATATCCAAATTGCAGAAGCTAAGCTAGGTCAGTACTTGGAAGGGAACCCACTAAGGAAGGCTCTTCAGGGGAAGGCAATGGCAAACCAGCTCTGCCTCTCATTTGCCTTGGAAGCCCCTTGTTGGGCTATTAATTGGCTGCAACTTGATGGCTCTTAACATGCACATTTAGCCTTTCCTTGTACGAAAGGTGCTCCAGCCCCTTAATCAACTTGGCTGCCCTCTTCTGCACTTCCTCCAACTTCACAGTTTTGTTTTTTTGGCAAGGCAATCAGAATTGCATACCATATTGAACACATTTACATGAAGCTTTCTCCTACCATCTCAGATCCTGGGTCCATCAAGATCACTATTGTCTATTCAGACTGGCAGACTGACTCTCCAGGGTCTCAGGCTGAGGTCTTTCTCACCACCTACTGCCTGATCCTTTTTAACTGGAGATGCCAGGGACTGAACCTGGGACCTTCTGCCTGCAAAGAAAGTGCTCCACCATGAAGCTGCAGCCCTGGTATCAAGGAGCCTGTGAGCATGCCAGCATATGCAGCCAGGCTGATTGGATGGGCATTCCATGGAAGAGGGCAAGCCTGCTGAGATCCATCATGGGCACCCAGACAAGATGCCCTCTGGACCCCTCCACCTCCACACCCCAACTCAAATCATTTCATAAACACAAGATCACATGACATCCTTGGCTTCATCAGCCCCAGAATTTTATCCCCTAATTCATACACCATAACCTGGATGGCCTAGGCTTGCCCAGTCTCATCAGGTTCTGGAAGCTAAGCAAGGTTGGCCCTGGTTACTATTTGGATGGGAAACCACCAAGCAAGTCCAGGGTTGCTATGCAGGAGCAGGCAATGGCAAACCACCTCTGAGCTTCTCTTGCCTTGAAACCCCAGGGTCGCTGTAAGTCAGCAGTGACTTGATGGCACTTTCCACCACCATCCCCGCCCCCAACAGAAGGACAGGAAGGTGTATGCTGCCAGTGGGGGAGGGGGGCATTTTCGCATTTGAAAGGATTTTGAAGAACCAGCATTTGACCGTGTTCCCATTTCCCTTCCCCCAAAAGGAATACACTTTTAAACTTAGTGTATTTGTCAGGATCCATTTCTAAACCTGCTATACTTTTTGGGACTCAAGTAACCCCTCTACTTCTCTCCCCCTGCCAGCATACAGCACCACATTCTCACATCACATAACAAGTTTACATTTTATTTAATATTTGTAAACATTTAGCAACAGGTTATTATTTAATGGGCAAACCCTGAAAGAGGGGGGATGACTATTGGAGGGGGGCAGAAGTGGCATGTGGGGCTGATGAAGCAGGATTTGCAGGCTAGAGCAGGGGTGCAATAGGACTGGGTGGGTGGGCAATGAGAACATTTTAGAATTTAAACCTATTCTTGGCTCTGGTTCTTATCCCCCCACATTAGTTTTTTTTAGATGAAACGTTTGAGATCCCTGTGTACCTGCTAGAGGGAATTCCGGCCTTCAACCCATTTACATTTGGCATACTAGCCTAAGCCAGATCTCCCTCTAAAAGTCCATGTAAATAAATACTGTAAGTTTAGAAGGGTGTAGCTCCACTTTGTATGGCCCTCCCCCCCCCCCTCTTTTTGGAGCAAACTCAGCTCATTCACTGCCTGCTGCCACGACCTCTCTGGAAAGCTCCCCCCCCCTTCCCCAGCTGAATATTCATCAGAGAGAAAGAAGATACACAGGCAGGGTCACAGGGCCATACCATCTGGCATACGGTAGGAGCCAGGGCCTTTTCACAACTTTAAGGAAAACTCTAAGAAGCTGGGGCAGCTGCAGGGCCTGGAGACAGAAGGGAAGCCGGCTCATTCTTCTGGAGCAGTGGCCGTCTGGCAGTGGAAGGTGGGGGGTGTCTAAACAAAAGGCCCGCATTGAGGAAAGAGAATCCCTACAGGCATGCGTAAGGCTCTTTGGGACACTGTTGTACAGGTGTCTGGCAGCATTTCCGCACAGTGCTGATAGACAGAACCCCCAGTTCTCAGGTCTCCATCTTTTAAGCACCCTCCAGACATAATTGAACAAGGAAGTGATTCTTATTTCCCTTGCCATCCCTGCTCAGAGAGTTACGGAAGGGCCCAATGCAAAACTCAGGGGCTCCGTTCCGATTTCATTTTAAGAAGGTGGAAACACATTGCAGCTTGTAAACACCAAGCAGCTCTGTGCAGAGCATCACCCACTGTGTATGAATGTGACCCTGGAATCATACAACACCACCATATTAGTGAGCCAGGATTAGCCAGGGCTCCCTGTTGAGGGTTAGCACAGTGAGTAGCCTGGGTGTGTTGTGTAATGTGTGAAATGGCCCTACAAGATGCTTTCCCACCAACAGGACCTGACCTGAACTCACTTCTCTACCAGGCAAGGTGTCAAACACTACAGAAAGAAATGCTCTGCTGTCTCTCTGCTCAGTCTCCCATCCCACCTTGGCTGATCAAGTGCAGGAACGGCCCCTCTGAACTTCCGCTGCAGCTCCTCAGCTCATGGACAGGCTGAGTCATGGTCAGGTGACACTGTGGAAGTCACTAACTGACCCCATTCTGGAAAGCTGCAACTCCCGCTGCCTCCCTCCTCATCCAGAACACCTCCTTGGCAAGTCAGGGGCCTGCGCTCCAGAGCATGGTGTGTACTTGGCCTTGGGTTCAGTTGCTGGCATCTCTGCAGGAAGCATTTCAGACAGCAGAGCTGGGAAACAGACTGCTGGGGAGGTCTCCTTGCTGCCCCTCCCTTACCCCCAGAACACTGAAAGGGTGCCACAGCTGAGCCTCTCCCCAAATCCATTTCAGAACCAAAGCACTCTGTGCATCTATCCAGCCTGCTGGCCGTCCTCACTGCAAGCTTCTTGAGGCGGCTGCTCTTTTGACTACTCTATGACTGTGGAGGGTGCCATAGCAACAGCCGTCTTAGCCACCGGATGGACCAATTGTCAGGCTGAGACTGAGGCCACGCCTTCTATCCCATGCTTTTGCACACCAAGTCGCTTGCAGTCTCTCCAGTTTTGACCACCGATCTTAGGGGACTCCAGTCCAGAGTTTTCTTTTCTCAGGGTGGGCAACCAAGTCAGGGCTTTGGCCTTGAGGCTTACGTACTAAATGTTGACCAGGGTGCAAATGCTCACAAATGTAGCAGGCGTCAGCCTTTGGCTTCTCTGAGAAATTAAGGGGCATTCTCAAAATAACCCCACCAGCTGGGAATGCACCAATAGGCAACAACAACACTGGGGGCTATGAGACCCCCTTTGACAGGGAAATCATTCCCCATCTGCTGCCACGGAGCGAGGGAATCCATGGCACCCTGGCGGCACAACACTCTCGTGCCTCGGATTATGTCAGATCTTGCCTGTGAAAACACCCTGCCACAATAGAGGCATGAGTCTTTAGTGTGCCAGGAGACTCTCTGCTGGTTTGCTGCACCCCAGCCTTAGGACGTGCCTTGGGAGCTTATTGGATTCTGAGGCCTGGTTAGGTGGCTTTTGTCTGGAGAGAACCAGAACACCCCAGGCCCTCTTTTGCAGTCTGCAGCTTTGTAAACAGGCTGACTTTGTCTTCCCTGCTCAAGACATGCCTACACTGCAGACAGATTTAACTCTCACAATGTCTTCCAAAGGACCCTTGACATTTCAGGTCAATGATGGGGAAAGCAGGAGTTTTGAATTGACAGTTCTCAGTGCCCTTGTTATGCTTCCCAAAACTCTGTGGCGGGGGGATAGAGGGAGGGAGGACCAATTAAAATGGTTTCGATGTGATATCAATTTGCAGTTTTGATTTACTTTTAAGTATTTTCCTTCTCAAAAGGAGATTGCCTTGCCGAAGCTATACCATCCTTTCCCACTTGACTCATAGAACAGAAGTTTTTAAAAAGTATCATTATAATCCATACACACACACACACACACACACTTCTACAGGCACTCCTCTCATCAGTGCTACATCTTTTGCAAATCTCTTCCGAGGCTGATTTGACACCAGAACACCAAAAGGAAGCGGCAAAATGCAGTCCACAAATAGCTGCTCACTTCCTGCTCCATTTAACCTTCACTTTTCAGCCTCTTGTTTTGCCAGAGACATGCCTGAGCAGAGCTGATGCATCATCTTGAAAGCATTCTTGCACCTTAGACTGGCTCCTCAATCCTGACTAAGCCCCTTCCATTAGCAGCGGCTGGCTGGCGTATGGGGTTGTGAGCCCAAGGCCAAATCTTGACTGAACACATCATGGCGCCAAAACCCCACCAGGGACAGTTCTTCTGGCACTTCCAGTCTAAAACTGAACCGGTTTCCATCTTCTGTTTCCACTGCAATGCATGCAGGCCTTTGAAGATGCAGAGGCCATGGCCTGCATCTGCAATGCCCTGTGGGCAGTGCCAGCTTATTGTTTATAACAGAAGCTTGCCTTACAGGCTTCTCTCTGGAACTCACAGGGTGGTCTTAAATGAACCCCTCTTCTCTCAGCCTCAGTCTTCTCTTCTGCAATATGGGGATAATTATAGTGGCTGACTTTCAAAGGTTGTAATTAATGATTGCACACCAACTATTAGGATTGTTCACATACCACCCTGGAGTCTGGGGATAGGTAAAGGGAAAATGACAGGGGGGGGGGGAAATAGAACACTGAAGCTATATTGCATGTACACAAGACGCTGGATTATGGAATGATCCCACACCCTTCCTACAGAGTGTTTTCAGGAAGCAGCCTTCCTGGTGCGTTTATAGGGCAGGGGTTGAGCAATAATCAAAGGCACCAGAAAGAAGAGAGCCTTTCTGACTGAGGACTTTGCTGCTGGTCTTCTGTTGCTGCCCCTCACATAGAACTGTAAGCCATAAACTAGCCTAGTCCTGCCTGGACATCCCTGCTTGTCACATTTGACGCTCACACAGCCTTCCAGCCCAAAGCAGCCCCAACTGCATTTCTTAAATAAGACCTAAGACAGCCACTGATCTGGACACTGGATGAGGAGCCAGTGAGGAAACTTCACAGCCATAGGCTGGCCTTTCATTTATTTTATGGATGGTGAACATAGGGTGGCTTACTAATATGCTGTGCAGGCTAGTAACTTTTGTGGGCTTATTCAGAAGGTCAGACTAAAGCTCTGCCAAGGTAGGAGAGGGAAAGGGTGGAGAGTTCCAGCTCCTTCCCTACAGTTATACCCTGATGGCCCATTCTCACATGTGCCCATCAGTGGATACTGCAGTCATCAAAGTGATGAGCATGCATCTGTGAGCCTATCCAGTCAGCTCAGAGGCAACTGCCAGGCAGGCATCAGTAAGACACTAAGTCTGGCACACTTGCCATGGAGATGCCACATCTGCATCCAAACACAGTGTTTGGGTTGTTTTGGGCTGATGAGATTCTGCAAGATGGAGGGTTCTAGAACAC
Organism: Heteronotia binoei; assembly: GCF_032191835.1. Lineage (NCBI taxonomy): Eukaryota > Metazoa > Chordata > Lepidosauria > Squamata > Gekkonidae > Heteronotia > Heteronotia binoei. The sequence continues at coordinate 21,017,300 of NC_083239.1, read as the reverse complement.
ACAGCTTCATCAACACAAGGCACTCATTGCTACATGTGCAGAATTTCAGGCTAATGCCTTGCCTGCCCCAAGCACATTCTCCATCACCAGCCTCTTTGCTCTTCTGACATTTTTATCCTTCCTAGTTAAAATTCATTTCCTGCCAACAGCAAGCCAGGAGCAGTACAGAATACAGACAGTCCTATGAACAGGAGGCATGAACTGGTCAAAGAAAACCCCTGCTACAGAGTGCCTCTTCACAGTGTAAAGGGCCATTGCTGATTGTCCAGCAGAACATCTAAGCTCCAATGAGCTTAGGTGCCAATATGCACCCCATGCTGCCTCTTGGAAATTTCAAATGTTCTTCTTTGCAAGCGATGGTCGTCTACACAAAGAGCCATGTGTTGTTGCCTGAACTCTTTAGTATCCTCCAAGCCCTGCAATTCTAACTACACATTCCACTCTGGGTGCATCACATAACTTGGCCCCAGCTAGGAGCAAGGCAGCCCAAGGGATTTCTGGGGCCGTTTTTGTGACGTACAAGAAAAACAGCTAATGGGGTGTGTGTTTGAAACAGCGGTCATGAGACCATGCAGCAAGGATGAGATCAGGAGCCCAAAGTTTATTGCATGGCAAAAATGTGTGAGATGGAAATGATTGATTAATGAGAGTGAGCAGATCAAGTTATCCTGGGCTGATTTTGTGATGAGGAAATTATTGCATTACATGGAGCAGAGGCAGGGCTGCAGACTACAGCACCCTGAAGATTATGACACCCTGCATGTCTTGGTGGTAAAAAGCACTGTCAAGTCACAGCCAACTGACAGCAATATCATAGGGTTTTCAAGACAGGAGACACAGAGAGGTGGCTTGCCATTGCCTACCTCTACGCAAGCAACCCTGAACTTCCTTGACGGGACTCCCATCCAGGGCCAGATCGGGGGGGGGGGGGGGGCAGAAGGGGGTGCTTGCCCCTGGCGCCAATGGAAGGGGGGCTCCAAATTGGGCATGAAGTCCATTGTATTCTATGGGACCATAAGACAGAATGGCCCATAAGGGGGAGTCATTTTTTAATTTTGCCCCCCTCAGAAAACAAGTAAATCCGGTCCTATTCCCATCCAAGTACCAACCAGGACCAAGCCTGCTTAGCTTCTGAGATCTGACAAAATCCAGGAAGCTTAGGCCACCCATGTCAAGGCCAGCACATCTTTGTGGGAGGGACAACCAAAGGTACCCTGAAGATCAGCTACAGCTGGGGTCCCCAACATGATGCCCATGGGAGCCGTGGTCCCCGCCAGTACCTTTCCTGGTGCCCACCAAGTGATTTTAGGAAGTGTGTGTAGCCACATAGGGCTTTTGGCTAGCAAGGCTTCTGACTGACTACTGAAGATTTGATTGCCAGTGTAGATTTCTTTAAATGTTGCTTTGGCAGCAGCTACCACCACAGCACTGTGTTACTGAAGTTAAGCTATACTAATAATTTTGTGGGTGGCTCCGCCTCCTGCAGTAGCCATTTTGTGGCAGCCATTTTGCTGCTGCACCTACCATATTGTGTCAGAATTCCAATTTACCCACAGGCTCAAAAAGGTTTGGGACCCCTGAGCTACAGCAATCAGGTAACTTGAGGCACCACTGCTTCCAAGGAGATTGTAATGCCCTCTCAGCTAAGGACATAACCTCCCCCTCAGTCCCCAGGTTGCTTTCTGCTGAGGTTCTTAAGGCCAGGGGTCTCTGTTGCTTTCTGGGGAACTCACACGCTTGGACCCCAGCCTCAGCAACACTAGCAGCTTCCCAATGTGCCTGCTCTCCACAGTAGCCATTCAGAGGCCCATGGCATCTAATCCAGTTGATTGACTCAGGAGAAAAATGGGACAGAATGGAGGGGAGGGGAGGGGAGAGAAGCAAAACAAAAAAAAAGGAAAAGCCTCTGGGGGGGAAGCATTCACCAAAGGCATCTCATCCTGGAGACAGCTGATTGTTTATTTCAAGGAGCTGAAGGGAGCTTCAAAGAAGAATTGCTACTCAGCTGCTCTCTCTCTCTCTCTGTCTGGCCCAGCAAAACGGGCTTTGCAGGTTCTTGTATTGTGCTGCAAACCTGCAAAGTATGTTCAATCACAGGTAACCAAAGGACAAAAGAAATATGCTGGTAGTCCATAGGACAGGAAGCCTTTCTCAAACTGGTTTTAGCTCTGTCAAAAAAGAACCCTGACTTTCTCCACTCTCATCTTTCAGGCTTATCATTTCTGAAGAGGGGACTCCCTCCAGGGGCAACGCTATACAGTGCTATTTCTGACCTACAGGCAGGGCTTTTTTTTGTAGAAAAGGCCCAGCAGGAACTTATTTGCCTATTAGGCCACACACCCTGACACCAAGCCTGCGTTCCTGCTCAAAAACAGTCCAATGTCAGCTGAAAGGTAATTGTCATTATGGGCCCATCCAGGCCTGCTTGAGCTCTCCAATTGCTTATACAACACCAGAGTCTGAAAGTGCAATTTTTATCTTTATATGCATTGGTGGAAAGTGCCATCAAGTTGCAGCTGACTCATGGAGACCCTGTAGGGTTTTGAAGGCAACAGACATGCAGGGGTAGTTTGCATTGCCTTCCTCTGTGTAGTGAGCCTGAACCTCCTTGGAGATCTTGCCTGCATCATCCAGGTCAAGGAAGCAATTTTGATAGAGGGACAAAAAGACTAAATATCCCAGACTAGTTTGCTACTTTATAGGATTTTTTGTACCCTTGTGCCTGTCCTCCCCATTTCCAGTATTTATTTTTGCACTCTCACCCTGGGGCTCCATCTCCCCTCAAAGTTTCAGGTGGGTAGTTTTGGTCTGCAGAAAAGAGCAAGATTTGTGTCCTAGTAGCACCTTAAAAACCCTGACCTGGATAGCCCAGGCGAGCCTGATTTCTCCAGATCTCAAGCCAAGCAGGGTTGGCCCTGGTTTGCACTTGGATGGGAGACCACCAAGGAAGTCTAGGGTTGCTGTGCAGAGGAAGGCAATGGCAAACCACCTCTGTTCCTCTCCTGCCCTGAAAACCCCAAGAGGGGTCACCATGAGTTGGTTGAAACGTGATGACATTTAATTCAGACCCAGTCCCGTCAGCTCCCTATGGAGTCGCCAACTCCTGGAGGGAGCTATTTCTCCTCCTGCCCCTTGGGCTCGCTGCCACCACCTGCTCAGTCCCGGGGTTCAGATTGAGAGGAACAGGACTCCCAATCCCCCTCTCCTGCTGTGAGGCCAGGCCTCCAGGTCCTCTGCCACCCTGCACTTGGGTTTCACAGAGACCTCAGCGCTTCTTTGGGGCACCCCTGGAGGATTGGCACCTTATCCAACTGCATGCCTTCCCCCTTCCCCGGGGCCCCCTTCTCAACACAGCGTGGTCCAAAGCGGTCTGGGGATCTAGGTGGTACAGAGATTGACTGCCAGCAGTTAAACAGTAAAAATATATTTATTTAAAAAGAGAAAAAGATAGGAAAAGAAAAACAAAACGAAAACAGTTGCGTTTAAAAGGTTAGCACAGCACAGCACACGCACAGCAAACAGCCTGACAAACAAAATGTGTTATAAACGCATCCTGCTGGCCCTGATCTAAACTTGCCCTGTCTTGTGAATTACTTACTTAGTCTGCCTGCCTGGGGCTTCCCAGGCAGGAGCCTCCATTGCTCACCACATGCTCACTCGAGCGCTGGCTTCCAACTGCCCTTCTCTTCCTGCTAAC